>NC_041397.2:144849783-145167283 GCF_900747795.2 Erpetoichthys calabaricus
TTTTTATATGATGGTGACAAGATTTAGCTATAAGAAAGCTAGGCAACTTTCCTTTGTAGTGTAGTGGTTAAAGCTTTGAACTTTGAGCTCAAATCCCACTATTGCCACTGTGTGACCATGAGCCAGTTACTTCACCTGCCTTTACTCTAATTGGAAAAACAAAAGACATTCAACAAATTGAATCTCTCAAATGTTGCAAGTAGCCTTGGATAAAGGTGTGGGCCAAATAAGTAATAATATCCTTACTATTTCCTACAGAAATTGTACCTTATAGCTTTGATAAACATTTAGGTAGTCTCTCATAACTATACCTGTTAAAAGAGATTCTCAGATAATGAATAGAAGCAAGTGCTTAAAAAAAACCAAAACATTTCCCTACATTTGCTTGAAATGTAGTTAGATAATAGATTGCATCACTTGCATTTCTCTTGAGTTGCACTATCCAAAAGGTATCTGGGTCAAGACTGATGAGTAGTGTCATTGGGCACCTGCTTTACTGAGCCATATGTTCATAAGTTTTAGGAATGACTCATGCTCAGACTTTACTGAAATGAAATATACCGTACATTTTAGATTCCCAATAATCTGTAATCTTCTAAAACATCTGTTTTGTGCAACTCCTGATGAAACGTTACAAGATATCCATGTTTAATGAGTAGTCTGTTATGATGACTTACACCATACTACATGAACATCCATCCATCCATCCATTTTCCAACCCGCTGAATCCGAACACAGGGTCACGGGGGTCTGCTGGAGCCAATCCCAGCCAACACAGGGCACAAGGCAGGGAACCAATCCCGGGCAGGGTGCCAACCCACCGCAGGACACACACAAACACACCCACACACCAAGCACACACTAGGGCCAATTTAGAATCGCCAATCCACCTAACCTGCATGTCTTTGGACTGTGGGAGGAAACTGGAGCGCCCGGAGGAAACCCACGCAGACACGGGGAGAACATGCAAACTCCACGCAGGGAGGACCCGGGAAACGAACCCAGGTCCCCAGGTCTCCAAACTGCGAGGCAGCAGCGCTACCCACTGCGCCACCGTGCCGCCCTACATGAACATGCTGAACTATTTCTTTTTTTTTTGAGAAATTTGTTTATACTACACCATTGTCTTTTTCTGTTTTCTAGGGTGTACAAAGAATGGTATTGAAGGTGTAGTACTCCGTCTTATTTATTTACAATTTATTTATTGCAATGAAATCCATACAATCATAATATATATGTGAAAAGAAATACATGCATTACATGGTCAACAAACGTTTCCATGCACACATTTTCCACATTAAAATTGTTTACAGGCAAAAATCACAATGTGTGTTTATTGGCTTCTTTTAAGTATTTCAAGGCATCTTTAAAAGAAAGCAGTAATGTGTAAGGGGAAAAATATTTATGACATGTACTGTCACATGTAACAATGGTTTGCTTTAGCAAATACAAACTTTTTTATTTTTATTAAAAGTATGGCCAATACCACTCTGATACAGCAGCTGCAAAACTGCATATACAACTTTGACTTTTATTGAAAAGCTTATTTTTTATCTTTTTTCTCCTCCGATACTTTGACTTTTGAAATCAGAATGTGAAAGAGAAGGCAGTGAATGAAACTAAATATTTTTGTACACTGGAGTTATGAAATGTAATATTCTTTAAATAAGCATGTTTTCATTTGTTTATTTCAAATAAGAGAAAAAGGCAGCACCAAAATAAACAAGAAGTAGTACAAGTTGATCAATAAAAAGTTAGAAGCTACCACAGCTTACTTATGAGTAGAAAGATCAAGATGATCAGACCTTACAAAATAGTTATCAGCCATTATTTTACTTTAGTGTTTCCAATTTTAGATATAACTAATCAGATAACCCCATTTTCAAATCTCATTGCAAACAATAAAAATACAATACAGGACTAAAATGATTCATTCTGTTTGGACAGCTTTAAGTAATGCAATTAGTTTCCGCAATTAATCTCAAAGCTGATGACTTTTACATACACAACTGAGTATTGTATGATATATTCATTATGAAGACTGAGATGTTAAATTTAATCATACCACAGCACAATCCAAAGCCATATTATATATATATATATATATATATATATATATATATATATATATATATATATATATATATATATATATATATATGGTTGAAATAGTTTACTGTGAAATAAATGCAAAGAGTACACGATACGTGTTTCGCCCTCATTCTGGGCTCATCAGGTGTACACACTCCACTGCACTCCCTCTCGGGAATCGAACCTCGGACGTCATACAATCAGATTGTGACACAGACTACGAATGCCGTGAATGTAATTACCCCGATCTACATGCTGTCAAATAAACGAACCACACGCCGTGGCGCAACGTTAGGGGCATCGCCTCTGGCGCTGACGTCCGAGGTTCGATTCCCGAGAGGGAGTGCAGTGGAGTGTGTACACCTGATGAGCCCAGAATGAGGGCGAAACACGTGTCGTGTACTCTTTGCATTTATTTGACAGTAAACTATTTCAACCATTCTATGATCTGCTCCTCACAAACTGAGGGCACCGTGGCGGATGTTAGCAGATGGCTGGCCAACCACAAGCGTTACCTGGTAGGTAACCACCCATACACTCAGATTGTGACACAGACTACGAATGCCGTGAATATATATTATATTATATATATATATATATAATTTTAACAAGAAACCTGAAGTTAACCAACATATGATGAAGCAATAAACTAATTCTCAAAGGAATTTCTAATGTTTGGATAGATTCGCAAGATGGAAAAGAAATGTATACCGAAACCAAAAATGTATATATTTACTAACGGATAAACAAAGCATTCCTGTTTATGACCAGACAATTTATAGATAAATAGAAAGCAGTATCCATGGAGAAAAATAAATGGCATATTGCTACAATAACTTCAAAATACGTAATAGCATCCTTTTTATAAACAAAGGATTAATAAACTGTTAGAGTACAAGAAATTAGGGGGTTATCAAAGTATAAAAGTGTCAAAGTCACTTAAAATATTTTACATACTCAGTTAAGTGTGAATTAAAATAAACATTATAAGAAGTAGTAGGGTCATACTTCTAAGTTAAAAGCAGATCATTTGTGAACAATAGCATCAATAGCTATTACCAAATTTGATGAAAGAAAAGCAAAAGTTGTTTCAACTTTGCAGTTGCACATGGCATAGAAACCACAAAGAGGAGTACTGACTAAAATTAATCTGGATTATAGTAATTCTTTATATTTCACAGTTCTGTTTGCTGTGGTTTGCATATCCTAATCCTTACCAGAAATTTAAAGCTGGCAGTCATCAACATGAAAGTGCTTAAGAATCTGACAAACGAATGCTGTTTTTAAACTTTTTTAAATGCTTGCTTGTAACTGGTCCAAATTATATCCTAAACAATTACTTATTTTCCCCCAACAAGTGATGAATATTTAAAGTCTCGACAGGATTCTTGCTATGAAACAATTATATTTTACATTTTTTAATGTTATCTATGCAAAAGTGAAGAAGGAAAATATTGAAATCAATGTCCACATAGCAAGGTTCATCAATTTACGAACCTTTTTCTTCCACAGTGCTATTCACTATCCATTAATCATGTAAAGACTCATTGTAAAGATGGCAATTTTGGTTCCAGAAGACAGCCTAAAACCTTCAGAAAGTCCTTGCATGAAGCCTGAAATCTATTTATAATCATATGCAAATGCATAAAGCATAAACATTTTAATTAACCTATTCAACAAAACTATTTACTAGGCCTGGAAAAGTTAACACACTATTTTTAGCGATTAAAGTGGCCTGTTAAAGGTGTTAAAAAAATATTGTTGCCTTTAAAGGTTTAACATTTCATATTACATGGTTCATACGATACACCACATGTCAATATGTTGCACTGGTGTTTGTTTTCTTGATTTATATATACTGACATAAGTACTGGGGAGTGGGGTTTATAGCTCCTGGTGTAATGCTAGAGAAAAGTTACAAAGACAAAAATTATACTTTTTTCATTTTATGTTTCTGTAAGAAGATCACATCAATGTCATATTACATAAATGGAAAATGTATCTTTGAGTGGCACTAAAACCAAAACAAGTCTCTAGTACCTCTGTATTTACCTCACCAGCTTACAATGCTGACTGTCCTATTATAATGACAAAACTCTACAAAATAGAAGTACAATGATCATCCCTACCCATGTTCAAGTTTGAAGTGTCTTTGCCAATTTATGCAAGGAACGGAACATAACCATCCAAGTAAGGCACATTGTCAAGTTTTTAAGCGACACAGCAGCTATAGGGATCTTTCTTTAACATGCCAGGAGCAAAGGTAGAGCTTTATTTTTCTGGCACATTTTTCTAACCCAAAAAATCCCAAGGCACACAATGATTCTACCAACCACAAAAGTATTTAATAAGATTTAATAAAAGTAAAAAATATTTGCATACATTATATAATAGTTGTAAAAGCTAACAACATAGCAAACCATAAGAAACTGCCATTTTCTTCAAACAAAACTGACAAGATTCTGTAATTTATTCACATTGCCATCTAAGATAGATCAACTGCTACAAAACTGAAGAAAGCTCTAAACCCATAATACCTTATTGACAGATAGTGGGTCTATTTTTGGCCATCATCAAAGCTGATTACACTTTATTCTATTTCAGTTGAATGTTACTATCAGTATAGGATCAGACTATGACACTGTAGTTTAAATATGCGTAATACTTCCATATCCATGGCCATAGGCCCCAGTAAACAAGCCATTGGTAGGCAAGGCCATATGTTTAAGTATGTGTGCTTGGGAAAGGTACTATATACAAGTATTAGTATTACTGTTACTATTATTTCAAATATTGAACAATATGTAACAGCTTACCTTCACAATTATACATTAAATAGTTATCTGCCATTGTGTTAACACTTTTTGCCAAGACTTATGCATATTCTGATAATCTCATAACTAAGCAATGAGATTAATGCTTATGATTAATTAAATTACAAATAACTATTACATCTATGCAAAAAAGGCTAAAAAAATAAAACCTACTCTCCTGAAAAAAAGGTAAAAAAAACAAAGCTCATGGTTTTTCTTCAGTTAGAAGGATTAGAAAATGTAAAAAAAAAAAAAAAAGGTCTACATATATATGGATGGAATGTCTCATTGCACTTTTTATGAACAGTCTGTATTAAGCATCCATAATAGCAACTATTATTAGATGTCTATTAAAGTAATTGTTTAATTAGCAGGCCATTTCATTTGATTTACTTTGCATTCAGAAACATTAAGTAGTGTCAGATTTATATTTGTATGAAAACTTGAAGTATTTGCATTTCTGTCATTGCACTTACTTCTCATAATCTTTTTCCTACTAATTCGCCTTTTGTTCTGTGAAGTCTGGTTCCTTACTTGTATCCTTATAAAGACAATTAACCAGAAGCAGAATAGACCTGGGAAAAATGGTACTGAATGCCTATAGTAACCTCAGTGTCATACCTATTAGTATTAACAAGTAATGGTTTAAATAACCAGAACACCTGAAAAAGCAGAGTAAAAATCATGATGATTACAATGAAAAAAATCAAAATAAGGGGAAAAAAAAACGTAAATTATTCATCCATAACATTCATAAATGCATGCATGCATGCTACACTGCAACACTCCAGTAAAAGAAACACAGCAAACTCAGTTTTGCAATTTTTGGATTGCGACAAAAAACAAAAGCTGAGAAATAACAGCTTGTTTAAATAAGGAATGAGTCTAACTAAAAAACAAAGTGGGTGGGACAAAAAGATGAGGCCACAGAGGTCCCCAGGGCTGAACCTGAAAACCACTGGTCTAATGAGAAAATAAAAAATAAATAATTAGTTATAAGTACTGTTTGGTACTGTTATAGAAAGTCAATTGTCAAATTAATTTGTTACAATTCAAATTGTGCAAGAAAGTATTAAAAGTAAACCCTTTTTTTGAAAAGTGGCTACGCCTTTTTTATTCATTGTATTGCTTCTGTTAAATCAGGGTTTTGCAAACTAAACTATGATGAAGGGAGTGCACCATGTCCTTCAGTCACACTCTTTTTCAAAAAAAAGTCTTCGATCATCCACTTTTTATGATTTTGATGAACAGGCATTTAGCAAATATCTGAAATCATTAAAGACATTTACTGTAGATGATATCCTTAATAAAGTAGAAAACATGTCTCACGTTTGTTTTCATTAAGAAAATAAAAAAAACTGCAATGTTCCACTTAAAATTATTGCATTTACGTTTTCACCTAGCAACTGAAATTCTCATTTCATTGCCCTTTTGTTTGCATAAAACAATAACACAAAGTAATACAATTTAAATAATAAGGGTTTCAGGCATATTTCCTAAACAGGTATATGCCCTTTTCATACATACAATATACACTGGCTCATTATAACACAAGAGTACACATACCTCTATAAACTAAACTGTGTCCACTGCTAGCACCTATTGATACACTTTAATTTTACCATTCCTTAAGAAATGACTACCATCTTACTCACCTTATAAAAACACCCCACACACTTATTCTTCCCTTAAACTCTCCCGGTAAACCAAGTACTAGTATTATTTTTTCTCTACTTTATTCTTCCACTTATTTCTTAAAACCACTAGTCTATATAGAGTCAATCGTTCATTAAGTATATATCTGAAGAATGTAAGGCACAATTGCAGGTATTGGGCCCTTTATTATTTATTTGAAATAATGAATTAATACCTAAAATTCACCAAATACTTTTAAAGCTTTAACTCATATTAATAAACAATTTGTGATACTTATGTTTATTGGCATATTATGTAATGTTTATATCTATCTATATATCTGTCTGCCTTTCACGAGAAAATTACTTAACGGATTTAGGGTTTTTTTCTATAATTTGCTTGAACATTCCAGTTGATTTTGTGATTTCTCTCATCGTGCTAAGTATCACAGTTCGCTTGTGGTACCGATTTATTTGCGCGAATCCAAGAGAGACACTGCGGGCCGAGGTGACAGGGCATTCCCATCCTCACTCACTAGCCAGCCTCCTTTTGAGTCGGTCTACCTCTCGCCACGTGTTGGAGCATACTTTACCTCTGGTTAGTTTGCAATACCCATTTGTTCAAAAGACATTATCATCTATAGACTGTTAAGGAGTAACTTTTGATGTTTTTGACAGAGAGATCAGAGGTCTGTGTGTTTTAGAGTGTAGCTGCTGATTTCCAGAGATATTACAGCCACATGCTTTTCTCCCCATGCGGGGGACACTCCCCCATCAGTCCTGAACACGATCAGATACAGTGCCAACGTCTATTGATTTTTGAAGTTTGTCCTGTTTCACTTCTACGTGGACACAGCTGCAGAGGACAGCTAGTCACTAATAAGAAGTACAGGCAGATTCTTATCCATCATGCAATACTATTCTGGAGGCACCCGACTGATCCCAATTTCATTTTACACCATGGCAGGGACTCTAAACTCATGGCCAAAATAATAAAAAAAAAAAAAAAAAAAAAAAAAAAAACACACTACAGCGAAAACAGCACAAGATGGTTTGGTCCCCCACAGAACCATGATCTCAAAACCATTGAGTCAGTCTGGGATTACTTGTAGAGATAGAAGCAAGTAAGACAGCCAAGGTCTGCACTGAAAATGTGGAAAGTTCTCCAAAAGGCTTGGAACAACTTGCTATGTAAATACAGTATCTTCAGAATGCAATTTGTAGCATAGAACTGCTGATGTTTTTAGTGCAAAGGGTGCTCACACTAAATATTGATTTCATTGATTTTTTTTCTGCTTACTGCATTTTCTAGAACAGTTAATAATAACTTTTAATTGCATTATTTTTGAAAGCATTCCAGCTTTACAGCATTTTTTCAAAACTTTGGCACAGTACTGTGTGAATTTCCCATTGGGATTAATAAAGTATCTATCTATCTATCTATCTATCTATTACTAGAATACCAAAATAGAAAGATTTTAAGCTGTAGGAAGCTAAATTCATGTCCTTCATTATCCGAGTGAAATTAACAGCAATCAGTACAGCTAACGGAAATCACCTGCATCTCCAATGTATATATTGACCTGAATTTCCACAAGATGGTATGCACAGTTCTTATCTGCAGTCACACATTCACATCAGAGGACACCTTTCAGGCTCATCAGAGGTATGTTGCACCACTAGCCATGTAATTTCCCAGCTCTAAGAAGACTCCCAGTAGGGGCAACTGATTTTGCCCACCCGTCAGAGCCCAATAAAGCTTGGGCTCTATGGAAAAGGGTGTCAACTGTTGCAGCTTTTTCCTGACAAAGACAAACTTGATGAATAACTGTTATTCTTTGCCTTTTCTGGTTTTATCTTTTCATTTGAAACTCACTGACAAGATCGTGCCATCATACAGTGCATCCAGAAAGTATTCACAGCGCATCACTTTTTCCACATTTTGTTATGTTACAGCCTTATTCCAAAATGGATTAAATTAATTTTTTCCCTCAGAATTCTACACACAACACCCTATGATGACAATGTGAAAAAATTTTACTTGAGGTTTTTGCAAATTTATTAAAAATAAAATTGAGAAAGCACATGTACATAAGTATTCACAGCCTTTGCCATGAAGCTCAAAATTGAGCTCAGGTGCATCCTGTTTCCCCTGATTATCCTGGAGATGTTTCTGCAGCTTAATTGGAGTCCACCTGTGGTAAATTCAGTTGATTGGACATGATTTGGAAAGGCACACACCTGTCTATATAAGGTCCCACAGTTGACAGTTCATGTCAGAGAATAAACCAAGCATGAAGTCAAAGGAATTGTCTGTAGACCTCCAAGACAGGATTGTCTCGAGGCACAAATCTGGGGAAGGTTACAGAAAAATTTCTGCTGCTTTGAAGGTCCCAATGAGCACAGTGGCCTCCATCATCCGTAAGTGGAAGAAGTTCAAAACCACCAGGACTCTTCCTAGAGCTGGCCAGCCATCTAAACTGAGCGATCGGGGGAGAAGGGCCTTAGTCACGAAGAACCAAGAACCCGATGGTCACTCTGTCAGAGCTCCAGAGGCCCTCTGTGGAGAGAGGAGAACCTTCCAGAAGGACAACCATTTCTGCAGCAATCCACCAATCAGACCTGTATGGTAGAGTGGCCAGATGGAAGCCACTCCTTAGTAAAAGGCACATGGCAGCCCGCCTGGAGTTTGCCAAAAGGCACCTGAAGGACTCTCAGACCATGAGAAAGAAAATTCTCTGGTCTGACGAGACAAAGATTGAACTCTTGCCAAGCGTCACGTTTGGAGGAAACCAGGCACCGCTCATCACCAGGCCAATACCATCCCAACAGTGAAGCATGGTGGTGGCAGCATCATGCTGTGGGGATGTTTTTCAGCAGCAAGGACTGGGAGACTAGTCAGGATAAAGGGAAAGATGACTGCAGCAATGTACAGAGACATCCTGGATGAAAACCTGCTCCAGAGCGCTCTTGACCTCAGACTGGGGCGATGGTTCATTTTTCAGCAGGACAACGACCCTAAGCATACAGCCAAGATATCAAAGGAGTGGCTTCAGGACAACTCTGTGAATGTCCTTGAGTGGCCCAGCCAGAGCCCAGACTTGAATCCGATTGAACATCTCTGGAGAGATCTTAAAATGGCTGTGCAGCGACGCTTCCCATCCAACCTGATGGAGCTTGAGAGGTGCTGCAAAGAGGAATGGGCAAAACTGGCCAAGGATAGGTGTGCCAAGCTTGTGGCATCATATTCAAAAAGACTTGAGGCTGTTATTGCTGCCAAAGGTGCATCGACAAAGTATTGAGCAAAGGCTGTGAATACTTATGTGCATGTGATTACTCAGTTTTTTTATTTTTAATAAATTTGCAAAAACCTCAAGTAAACTTTTTTCACGTTGTCATTATGGGGTGTTGTGTGTAGAATTCTGAGGAAAAAAAATAATTTAATCCATTTTGGAATAAGGCTGTAACATAACAAAATGTGGAAAAAGTGATGCGCTGTGAATACTTTCCGGATGTACTGTATGCTGTTCTTTGTTATCATTTGTTGAGCTAAACAAGACAACCCAGCTGGCATTCCAACTTTTTGCATCTCTGGGCTGTGTCATGAAGATCACAAAATTCCTGATAGCATGGACATGACAGTAGACACAGGCTGAAAAACAGCAAACAAAATCAAAACATCTATAAAATCTCAAATTACTCATGTCACATAATCTAAATATCAGGTATCCAGTTGTATGGTCACAATGTCCTAAAAACGTGTATTTTGGTTAAAACATTGTTAAATACACCACTTCCGGAAAGAGGTCTCATACATAACAGAGAAGCTTTTGTAGAGAAGATTCAGCATTTGAATTACAAATAAAAGCTTGTGCTATGGGAGTTTACTGAATAATGCGTGGGTGGAGTGTGTGGCGCCTTATTTCAAGATTAATAATAGTTTTCTTACAGGAGCCTATTCAAAGCTACAGTTGCCAGGGACTATGCCTAAACACAAGACAGGACTCAGGCCTGGATGGAGCACCACTCCATCAAACACACACAAACACATCCACACTCATCTTTTACCAGCACTTTACACACACTGATTAATCTAATATTAACAAATATTTGGATTTACACTAAGACTGAGCTGCATCTACCAGCTGATCACATCTGCACATGCAAACCACAAGTCTTATTCTTTGCCCTGTGCACTTTTGTTGCAATACCTATTTAGTGACATACATTTGTCTTGGGCACTTTAGTTGCACTGCTCATGGTGGTGTAACATTTAGCGTTGTGGCCCCATAGCTCCATAGTCCTAGGGTCAAATCCCAAGCTGATCAAAATCCCTACGACGTTTACATGGTTCTCCTTTGTTCATATGGAACATTTTTTCTGGATCCTGCCATTTCCATTTTCCTGCTAATGGCATACAGTTTGATTGGCAAAACTAAACTGGTCCAGTAAGGGAAAGTCCAGCTGTGTGGTGAATGTGTCCAGCAATAGTTTGGCTTCCTATCTAGAACTTATTTTACCTTGTGCTGATGTTTCTGGAATAGGCACTTGGAATCATAGGCCCTATATTGGTATACAGTGCCCTCCAATTGTTTCTAACGTTATGGTGCCCTGAAATGGGGGACCATGTATAAAAAGTGTTGTGTTTCTTCCTGGTGTGACCAAAATGCTTATGCTATACAAAAACGCTTAAAGTCTGAAAAGTGCACTTTAATCACATCTGAATTGTTTGATTTATAATTTTAAGCTGTGGAGCACAGGGGGTAAATAACTTGATGGAACCCTTTCAGTCTGGTTTCAGGGCGCGACACAGCTGTGAAACTGCTCTGCTACAGGTAACCAATGATTTGCTTAAGGCAGCAGACTCTGGATAAACCAGCATATTAATTCTATTAGACCTCAGTGCAGCATTTGACACTGTCAGACATGACATTCTACTGTCCAGAATGGAGAATATGCTGGGTATCTCTGGCACTGCCCTCCAGTGGTTCAAGTCCTATCTGACTGATAGGCAAGAGTTTGTTAGTCTTGGCAACAACAGATCTAGCTCAGCACCAGTCACACAAGGAGTCCCTCTGGGCTCTGTCCTCGGCTCTCTTCTCTTCTGTATTTACATGCTTCCCCTTGACCATATTATCCATAGCTATGGACTGGGTTATCATTTTTATGCAGATGATACTCAACTCTACTTCAATGTTAAAAGTGGAACTTCATCAGAGTTTTCTCAGCTCACAACCTGTCTTAGTGAAATTAAAACCTGGATGGAGCAGAACTCTTTAAAATTAATTTGCAACAAAACTGAACTCCTGCAAGTTGGGACTAAAATGCAACTTAATAAAATGAGCTCCTTCCCAGTCCATCTTGGCGATGATCTCATCAGACCTGCCTCTACTGTAAAGAATCTTAGTGTCATTTTTGATTCCTCCCTCTCTTATTCCGCCAACATAAATCACATTAAGAAACTTTCTTACTTTCACCTCCGTAACATATCCCATGTTCGCTCCTTCCTCTCCTTCTCTAATGCTGAGAAACTTGTCCATGCTTTTATCACATCCCGCATCGATTATTGTAATTCCCTACTGGCAGGTGCCCCTTCTAATCTTATATCACAGCTCCAGCTTATTCAAAACTCGGCTGCAAGAGTCCTTACTCGAACCAGCAGCATCGAGCACATAACACCCATCCTGATCCGCCTTCACTGGCTCCCTGTGTCTTACATAAAAATCCTACTAATAACCTACAAAACCTTAAATACTATCACGCCAAACTACATCAGTGACCTTCTCCATCACTATGTGCCTGCCCACCCACTAAGGTCCTCTGATTCTGGCAATCTTGTTATGCCCCACACTAATCTACACTCCATGGGTGACAAGGCCTTCAGCTGTATAGCGCCCAGACTCTGGAATGACCTACCGAAATTAATTAGATCAGCTGTTTTAAAAAAAACAACTCAAAACTCATCTGTTCAGAAAAGCTTTTAGCTCTACTTGACTTTACTACCGGCGGCACGGTGGCGCAGTGGGTAGCGCTGCTGCCTCGCAGTTAGGAGACCCGGGTTCGCTTCCCGGGTCCTCCCTGCGTGGAGTTTGCATGTTCTCCCCGTGTCTGCGTGGGTTTCCTCCGGGCGCTCCGGTTTCCTCCCACAGTCCAAAGACATGCAGGTTAGGTGGATTGGCGAATCTAAATTGGCCCTAGTGTGTGTCCTGCGGTGGGTTGGCACCCTGCCCGGGATTGGTTCCTGCCTTGTGCCCTGTGTTGGCTGGGATTGGCTCCAGCAGACCCCCGTGACCCTGTGTTCGGATTCAACAGGTTGGAAAATGGATGGATGGATGGACTTTACTACCCTTCTCTCAGTTTACTTCTCTGTCAAGATGCTCATGTAACCTGTATGTGTGTGTGCTAGGCAATCAATTATGTTGTCTATTAGGCTTTTTTTTTTTTCTTTTTTTCTGTGAATTCACTGTCGTAATCTTTATTTATTTATCTGGTTTGTACAATGCTATATACTGTATTCCCTGCCGTACTTTCTTATATTCTTTAAGTGCCTTGAGTATGGGAAAGGCGCTATATAAATAAAATGTATTATTATTAATTTTATTATTATTATTAAATCGAGGAAAAATGTGTCTTTGTCACAAACATTATGGAGGGCACTGTATATGGGTTTGTAAAACCAAACAAAGAAATAAAAATCTCTTATTCTCTTTATAAGTCAGACTGTTTGCTATGGAGGACCAAAGCATCCATGTTATAAAATAGCTTATTTTCAAGATATGTTCAGCAGGGTAGCATTTAAAGAAGCCAAAATTGCCTGTGAAATTGATGGCGGTACCCTACTCAGCACAGAAAGTGAAACCGAACAGAAACTGATAGAGAAACGTCTAAATGACCTAACACCATCGGGGTCTGGGTTTTCAGATGGAGACTTCTGGCCTGACCAGGAATGGAGATGGGGGAGCTCAGACTACTTTTGTAGCCCGTTCTAAGCTTTACAAATGGACAGATGGAAGCATTTCTGAGTTCAGGTAAATCAAATGCAGTCAGCATTTACCACTGCAGGATAAAAATTATGTGGAAGGAAACCTGAATTCTGGAAAACTGTCACATGAACATAGGAAATACATGCAGACTGAACACAGAGATTATCACGGCCCATGTGAGCGACGTTGCCACAGTGTTAATGCAGAGCTTTGCTTAGTTTCATACCTCTGGTTAATTCTAAATTCACAGTGTGAGTGCAAAAGCCGAAAAAAAAATAACTCCGAGTAGTAGCACTAAAATATAGACAGACAGAACTTTATTTGTACCCAGGGGGAAATCTGGCTTTTTACAGAAGCTCTTTAAATGAATAAATACATAAATACAGTAAGTAGATAAGAAAGCAAATAAATAAATAAATGAATAAATAAATAAACACACCCATGGACACTTTGGTATGAACACATACCGGAATAACTATAAAGTAAGAAAATAAAAAAAGAAATAGAAGTTCTGACTTGGCTGTGACAGTCACAGGGAGGCATTATACAGGTGTATTGCTGGTTGCATAAACGAACCACAGTACTGTTTCTTAACACACCTCTGCTGAATAATTTGTTTTTTGAAAGTCCTCAATGTTCATGTGTCACATAAAGAATGTGCAGCATTGTTTTGTTTTAATTATCTCCTTTGCTACAACCTCCAGATTGGTTACAAAGACATCCTTCAACCAGTGTAAGCCTTCCAAATAGTAAGCTACGGCAATAATTATTAAGGTCTTTATAAGCAAATTATGTTTAATTTACATTACTGCCAATAGTAGTACCATGTTAACCATTATGGATGCAATGAGAAGTCAAGCAAAATTACACCTTTTATTGGCTAAATAAACCGATTACAATATGCAAGCTCTCAAGGCAACTAAGGCCCTTCTTCAGGCAGATTACAATCTATGACGATATATGTCCCTGAATGTAAAATCTATTTGATCTGTAAGCAAACTGGTGAGGGTCGAAGGTGGGAGAGAGGCTGGCTTTAATGTGCTGACCAATAAGCCTTTCAAACCATTTCACGACTGTTAACATCAATGCAATTGGTCTGTAGTCATTAAGGTTATTAATGACTGACTTTTAAGAGACAGGGACGATAGTAGCTGACTTAACACTGGGAAGAAAGGTGGCCTGCGCTAGTGACAGATTCAGTAAATTAGTAAGGCTCCTGCCAACTGGTCAGCACAAGCTTCAAGTACCATGCCAAGTATGCCATCTGGTCCAGCAGCTTTCCTGTGATTCACTCTCTTGAGCACCCTTCTCACTAGAAGTTCCTGAAAAGCGAGCATGTCGCACCTGGGAGTCAATGGGGGTGTCAGTGTGAGACCACCTTGCCTCAAAGCAGGCAAAGAAAAGATTTAGTTCCTCAGCCAATGAGGCGTCAGCACATATTGGTACATGGGTACTGTTTTTGGAGCGGATGATTTGTTGTATTCCCTGCCATACCTGCTGTGGGTTATTACCTGTCACATGGGCCTCTACTTTGCCCTTAAAGGACATTTTAACAGTTTTGATACCTCTTCTGATGTGCTCTTGCTGCACTCTACTGGGCCCTATCCTTGGACTTGAAGGCAATGTTTTGGTTTCTCAACATAGACTGAACCTCATTGGTCATCCATGGTTTTTGGTTGGGGTAGACCCGTATGTGTTTATCGGAGAGGTAAGGCTCTGTTAGCATGTTTTAGGTTGAAATAAATACGGTCCAGTGTGTTCATCCCCCAGTGGAGTACTGTATGTATTGAACAAATTTAGGGAGTACAGTCTTTAGGCATGCTTGATTAAAATCACCAGCCACAATGTGAACCTCATCGGGACAAGTTTGTAATGTGTATATAAGTGAGTCAGACACTATCATATATGGTCCATTTTTTCAACAAAAGACTCATGGAAACATGAGTTATGAAGCTGAACATAAAATTTTAATTTTCATAAAGTACCTGAATGAAATATTAGGAATGCTATACTATTAGTTAAATAGACAGACTGTAAGGCCTATCTTTTGCTAAACTTTTTCTAGTTCCACTCAACCGTCATTCACTAGGCAGGTACATGCCCAAGCTGCGCATTAATACAATGAGTAACACAGAGAAGCAGCACACCCTCATTTTTGTGGTTGCCAAATTAAAGTATTAAATAATGATATCTTCATGGCTCTTCAGCGTACAAAAGGAAAATTTATTTCAACTGAAATTCCCACAAACACAGAACAGGCTCATGTATATACCAACATTACACCTTTTTGTTTGGGATAGGAAAAAAATCCAGGTTCAATCCATATATATAAGCAAGGTTAATGTGAAACCTTAACTACAGACAACAATCAGATCAGGATTCAAGCAGAGTCTCCTGCAGATTTAATATGGTATAAATACCCAATAATACTAAAATAGAGTTTTTTGTTTTAATGCAATGCAGTGGCATCTACTTTATAAAACATCTATGTAATCTTGCGAATAATCTACAGTTAATATTATATTATATATATATATATATATATATATATATATATATATATATATATATACACATACATACATACATACATACATACACACACACACTGTATTATAGGCAAAAACCCACTGACTGATTTGTCACCAGATCCCCTAAACCCCCAAGTCCTACAATTTTGAAATTCGGCATGGAGGTTTGTATTAGGGTCTATGTTAAGGATAAGAACATGTTTTGCAAAACTCCTACCCTAAGGGGGTGAAACTACCCCTTCAATATTAAAATATTCAAAAATTGTTACTTTTTCTCAGAAATGCCAAAATAGGTCAGTTTTATTTTCATTTATACTATTTTTTTCAATTTAAAAAAAAAAAAAAAAAAAAAAAAGATCTTGTTGATCTTGGTGTTTTTATACAGGACACGCCAATTTTTGAATTTTCTTGCAAAATTTTGGCAAAATATTTCTGACATTCAATATCACATAAGAAACTGCAATGTACTGGTTCAATATGGTTATGGTTCAATTGACTTAGAAGTAGAGGTTGAAGAGGCTGTACACTAACCAGTGGACTTGCATACGCTCAGTCCTCCAGGTATTCCTCCACACAAACTTATTTTGAAGATAGGAGCACCAATTATGATTTTGAGAAACTTAAATCCTCCTAAACTGTGAAGTGTCATAATACTGCAAATAAAAGCTTTACACAAAAATCTAACTGAAGCATGTATCTTTCTTTACTGGCTCTGGTCAGGGAGAAACTGTCTTTATACCGCGTATTCCTCTTATACCATCTGCAATTTCCAATTAAAGTCTGTTTTGCAATGACTAACAATAAAGTACAAGACCAGTCTCTAAAAGAGGCAGGAGAGGATTTGAGAGATGATTGTTTTTCTCATGGCCAGCTTTATGTGGCATGCTCCAAAGTGAGTTTACCTCGCTCCCTATTCACTCTGAAACCTGGGGGTGTGACATCTACCTTTGTATACAGAGCAGTATTGTAGTTCTTTGCTCAACATATTCACTCCTTTTGTGTGATTTTCATATACAACGCAGACTTGGTACATAAACCAAAAACTGAAATAAAACTGTGTCCATATTTTTATATCAGTCAATTTATTAAAAGAGATCTTCGTGAGCGAAGCCTCGGGTATTAGCCAGTATTATAAATAAATCAAATATTGCTTCTTAAATAATATGTTACTCAATAACTTATTTATGTGTTATGCATCTCCATGTAGACACCCTTCAACTAAATGGTTAGCCAAATGTATTCTCTTATTAGACATTTAAAATAATCTTGAATTAATCAAAATTAAAGATACATCGGGAAGACGCATGTCATTCCATAATTCTACAAGTTAAATGCATCTTCAGTTGCTCACTTGTAGCAGTCTCGCTAATCAGTCTAAAAATGTGTCCTCACTGTCCTCAGATAAAAAGAAAGCATTTTAAAATGAGGTTCGAGAGCTGATGCTTGTTGACAGCGGCACTAAGTGAATGGAACATAAAAGAAAAAGAAAAAAAAAGTCCATTGTGACTGATAATGCCACTATTACGGAGCTACTTCAAGTGAGCTGCTTTGCACACATGCTCACTTTTGAACCGCAGGGCGCTCTGAAAATTCCAATAATTGCCTGCTTGCTTTACCAGGTAAGGGGCATTACACACATTTTCCACCGTAGAAGTGCAGCTAGCCACATCCACAAAAATAAGCAACTTTTACTGGACTTACCAACATGCAAACTTGCAAAGGAAATGCTAGAAAAGTTTTTGGAACATCAGCAAATCATCTGTGCAGCTCTGTATATAGGCACCTTCCTGCAACACATCCACCACAGGTGCCTAGTCGTTTTTTTATATATCTCCTGCCCTGGATGATCAGCTCTTACAAGTTAGGGCTACTCTCTCCACTGGCCTGAGAGATATGGTGGTTTTGCTTAAAATCTTCTTAAAACCTTGGTATAATAACTAAAAACTCAATTGTTTTCTGGTTTGTATAGCATATCGCAGCTCAAAAACCTGTATCATTTGTTGAAAGACCTTGTTTGCAACAACGTTGTAGGGTCTTTTATCTTTACAGATAAAAACTGCTATAGATTCTGTTATTTTTTTGGGCACGAGGTAAATTAATTGGAAGCTTGGAACTACCGGTCATCTCCAGAGTAGCTTGTTTAGGCAATACTATTTTGGATGTCGACTAAGATTATGGGTGATGTTGGGGATAAATGATTTCTCAAATTTGTTGTGTTACAACAGTAATTAATGTGAGTTACACAGCTAACATAAGACTTTGCTTTTATCCAGTTGCTCTTTACCAATGCACCATTTAAATCTGTATTATGTCCACACGTCTGATTTAAGTTTTGAAGACGCCGATTAAAGTTAAAGAGGACTCAACATTTTATGCAAGATAATAAAATGCTTTTTCCATAGAAAGCCTTAACAGGCGCATTAGCGACATCTACTGGATTGAACGCCAAAAACGAAGATAAGCAAAAATCTACATTCATTAATAGAGCAGGACAGAGATTAACAAGATTGTTCACAATGTAAAGAAACCATAGATTTAAAAAAAAAAAAAAAAAAAAAAAAAAAACTCACTCACAATTGTAAAATATATTTTAATATGGGAGAGCAATGGAAAATACATCAAATTTTGCGAATTACACTAAATTAAAACTATATTAATTCTCCCTGCTAATGCAAGATGAAGACCTGATTTGACAGACTCCTTCCATTTGTTAAAGTTAAATTTGTTTAATTGTAAATCTCAGGTAGGTTAAATGCTGTGGAGCAATTCACAAGAGCTAGTCAAATTTAATAAAATATATCCAACATATGCAATACTATCCATCCATCCATTTTCCAACCCGTTGAATCCGAACACAGGGTCACGGGGGGTCTGCTGGAGCCAATCCCAGCCAACACAGGGCACAAGGCAGGAACCAATCCTGGGCAGGGTGCCAACCCACCGCAGGACGCACACAAACACACCCACTCACCAAGCACACACTAGGGCCAATTTAGAAATGCCAATTCACCTAACCTGCATGTCTTTGGACTGTGGGAGGAAACCGGAGCGCCCGGAGGAAACCCACGCAGACACGGGGAGAACATGCAAACTCCACGCAGGGAGGACCCGGGAAGTGAACCCAGGTCCCCAGGTCTCCCAACTGTGAGGCAGCAGCGCTACCCACTGCGCCACCGTGCCGCCCTATGCAATACTATGTCATCTAAATTAAGAGGTGCTTTTTGTTTGAGTTCTTTCATGCAGATTGCAATACTTATAATGGTAAATAAAACTGCTGATTAAAAAAAAAAAAAAAAAAAAAACATCCTGCCTTGTTTCACTTTCAGTGATGAAATAATCAAGTTTAATATAAACTTACACATACTGAAACTTCTGGGCTGGTGATCAAAAGCCGAACCCAGTATGTCTGTATGAATTCAGACACAAAATTTACATAATGTAGAAACTGAGAAACCCAAATCAGCTCTGTCTAAAAGGACACCTGGGAACTGTATTCCTACTGATATAGATATTAAAATGAACATCAAGTTTGACCTTGTGAAAAAAGCAGAAGGAAACATTTTTCTGCTATATTTGTGAGAAATTTGGCTAGAATCTTGACATCAGTGACTAAACTGAGGCTATGAGACAGCATCACTAACCACAAATTGTATCCTGGAGCCACATAGGGCCGAGGATGGATTTTAAGAAGCGCTGTTCTAATCTTTCAGTTTACCCATTCATCAAGCCATTATCTTAATGTTTCTTCTCTTTCCAAATACTCCCATCTCTCCTATATTTCAGAGTAAACCGGATAAAAGCTCATCAACCAAAATGCTGCATTCATAATTTCTCAGCAACGTGACAGAACCAACCTCACAGAAATGGAATTAATGTTCACATTTTTTTTTTATTCCTAACATAACACTAAAATTCAGTTCCTTTAAAAGACAATTAACACTGTATTGTGGCTGTGGACAAAATTCTCTAAATATCTCAAATACTGGAAAGAGAGAAATCATTAAGTAGTAGTTCCATATACAGATTCATTATAAAGCATTTCAATTTTGCATAACTAAAAAGGTTCACAACAGATTATCACATTTCCATATTTAAATCTATGCTTATCGCAAGATGAAAAATCCATAAGATTTAGGATTAGACAGTGACTGAAATGATTTGTTTAAAAATTTTGCCTGAAGCCAAAAACAAAATTAAAAAGTGCTTACTGCCAAAACTGACTCTACTTTTATCGATAAACTTTTCACTTTCTGAACTTACTTTCTCTAGCACAGTGGCTGTTAAATTGTGGTCTGTGGGCCATGCATGGTCCCCAAGTGCGAGTCAAGTGCTCCACAAGTAGCCAGTCATTGGGGGAAAGTGACTTTTAAAAATCACTTAGATACATTAGTCTGTTAAGTATTTCATTAAGCATTTATTTGTAACAATCAAGGGTGCTACTTGACATCAGCATGAAATCAGAATATTTAGATCAATGAGAAATTAGTCTAAAACTACCACTACACAGGACACCATCTAACTTTCTTGTGGACATTAGCCACCTTTGCTTCAATCCCACACCTTCCTGCTCTGCTTCTGTTTGCGTGATTTTGTCACCCCTCTATGTCTCTCACTCTCAAACATTCAATAACAGTTTCCCACCAGTTCGGTCTTTCTCAGTCAGTGCAAAGGACTCTCGTCTAAACTTGTTTTGATGTTAGCCTGGACAGCTCACATCTTGTTAAGACAGTCCATTAAGGGATTATTATGGATCACTGGCTGAATCTGGGACTTTGAAACACAAACATAGCTACCTTGAAGTTTAGTATTTTTAACATAAATACCCTTCCCAAATTCAAATTTTACAAAGTGCAATGCAAAGTTACAACCATAGATGATGGTTAGATTCAAGTGGTCCGCGTTTAGATAAAACTTTAGCAAAGTGGTCCTTGATCCAAAACACAGGGTACCATTGCTCTAAGACAAGGTCAAAAGGACCATAAGCCTATCTTGGGCAACATAAGGGCAAAACTAGTTGGAGTGGTCCAATGCCTGACACACTCAGACACATGCACAAACTCTCACACATACTCTGCTAGTTTAGAGTTACCAAGTAACTTAACCAACATATCTTTATAAAATGAGCATTGTGCATTATATTGATCCTCACACATATGGAGAAATTGAAAACAGAGAGGTTTGAATTTTAATCCAGGAATCTGGACCTTTGAAGAAGCAGCTCCAGCATTTGAACTACCATAATGTCTCCTGTTAAAATGCCTAATTACAGCTGCCTATTTGTACACAACAGAAAGAAACAAACAATTGTGAAACCTAAAATAATTCATGAATTCACAAGAATATCTGCAATTTGACTCAGAGGCACTTAAAGTGTTCCTACTACTACAGATGTTGATATAAAGATGCGTTGCTATCTTTTTACCTATACAAATTTACTGTATGTGTTTAATCTGCCCATCATATTTGACTAAGTGGCTGCACCAAAACCACCAACACATGATTATACAGTACTTTTATGATTAAGCAAAAACTTTGGAACTGTGCAGAATGTTTTGATGGGATTGATTCAACTGCAGTGCCATAGATTCTGCTGACCTACAACTCAAAGCCTGAGGCTTGCAGCCTGAAGACATAAAACACAGCAGCAGTTTCACAAAAAAGATATTAGATCTTTTATCAAACAACAGGCATTTAAGTGCAGTTTTAAATATCAAAGCACAACTCCAAAAATTAAACAAAAAATCTTTTTTTAAAAAGTGTTACTGTTAGTTTAAAACAGAAATGGAAATGATATAAACAACAGATATTACCATATTAATAAACATTAATACAAACATGCAAGGACATCATCAAGTATATACTTTAGCTGTGATTCTAAAACTTAATTAGTGAGCTTGAATCTATAACCACAACTCACGTGGAGATAGAAGCAAAAGTCAACTACGCAGTTACAGCAGCACACAATAATGTGGAATTAGAAGAGTAAACCCAAAAATCCAACAAATCAAAGATCTGTTAGGCATGTCTGAATGCAGACAAAGTACTAAAATTAAGGTGATTTTTACATGTCTTTGCAATAGTAACAATACTGATTTTATTTTTTGACTGAGGCATAGATGTATAAAATTTGTTTTTTTACTAATTTATTTTGGACAAACAGAAAGATAACCAAAAATGTAAAGCATTCATTGGGTATTAAAAAAAGAATGAAAACTGTTTTAATTCTGTGTAGGATAAGATGTAAATATTTTTTTCTGCCAGAGCAACACCTCTTTCTATCTTAATGAGATAACATCTTAGAAACACTATCTTCATATGTTTAAACACCATATCACATTGCAAACCTTAAGAAAGTCCTAGGGTGCAGTAATAAAATCCAGAAGCTGTTGACTGTATCCTTATTGAAACCTCTTCTGCCCATATGGTGCCAGAAGAGCAGGTTTCATTGCTAAGTGAATCAGCCCACATTTATAACTCTTAAGCACAGCTGCTCCATGGCTCTTCTCACAGATATTCTGAGAGATTGCCTTGAAAAGAAACTGCAAAGCAATTCATGGGACAAATGAGCTTGAACACTTGTGTTGGTAAATAATAAGCAAAATGTATAGTAATTCTAGAGCATTGTAGTGCATAGCATGTTCAGGAATTGCAACTCATTACACCACAAAATCTGGAAAAAAAAAACAAAAAACAAAAAACACCTGGCAGTTGCAGATAACAGCATTGACTTAGTCACAGAAACTCTTGTTAGTTCAGTGAAACCAAGAAACATGCACTTGATTGGACCTTCCCACTGCTAAACAGGCCATTTTTCCTACATTCACAAAGAAGCAAAAGAGTTTCCAAAACTTCTGGGTGCATCCCGATATCTGCATCAGTGGAATCAATGAAACGCTTAATGAAACTCAGAAACCATTCAAGGCAAACATCAAAAGTGAAATAATCTTTAATAAGGTTTCTTGTGTGAGTCCATTAATCCAGTGATGCCACCTCACAAACTGGTTTTCTACCAGTTTCAATGCTAAAAACAGTTATGTGGCAACTATCAAAACTAAGATATACCAGATATCAGATATACCATAAGCTGCATAATGTCTTACACACCTGCCATTCAAGCCTCAATCCATTTTTGCACCCATCCACATTCAAACCTGTTTTCCAAAGCTTCCAATAAAGTAAAACATTGTTTTAACTATTGACACCATCATATTAACCTTGCACTAAGTTACTTTGCAAAATGCCTACTGGCACTACAAAAGACATGCAACATTACTTTCATCCTAGTGTAGGAACAGAGAGAGCTAGCTTTCAAAGTGCGACCACAGGGTCAGTCACTGTAACTAACTCACATTTTATTTGAAACCTCTTTTGAAATTCATTTGTTGATTCTTGTCATACTATTGTTGCCAACAGGCTAGGCCTTTGCACCCTACAGTTCTGTATTGAAAGATGCATAAAACTGAATGGATGGCATTTATAAAAGTTTAAAGAAGTAGCAGTTAAGATAAAATGAAAAATGTCAAATATGTTGGACAATAACACCTAAAACATGTAAACCCCAAAATGCTGTATAACCCTAACAAAACTTACTTAATATGTAATTTCTCAGAATGTAGAAAAACAATAATTGTGTTATACTTTTACAATCCATAAGCTGTTTTAGATAGTGGCAAACTATAATAATTTAAAAAACAACACTTTTTGCCCCTGTCAAATAATGCTTGAACCTAAGGTTAGTTAGAAATTGTCCTCATACAGTATATGAACTCTAACACAACAGGACTGTTTGTTTTTAGGAAGACAAGCTTACTGTGTGAGAGTTCTGGAGGCCAACATTTTTAATTAAAAGGCAGCAAAGTTATTTGTCACATAAAGTGGTTTGATGTATTGTTTGATTACAGCTGAATAGCTATCTAAACAGAACCATACTGTAATCCTTCAACCAAGTAATAAACGTCTGCGACAAGTGATGTGTAACACTTTGCTATTCGCCAAAACAAATTCCCTCAAAGGGAACTGAAGCTATATACTGTATGTGATTTCCTTTTTTTTAATAAACGTCCAGATCTGGAGCCCTGTTCAGAGTGTAAGTCAAACACAAATAAGACAAAATGTTCCGCAACAACGTTACGCTAAACTGCATCTTCCATTTCAAAATGTTTTAGTGCAGCCATACCGTATCTGCCATTCTGAACTGTTTTATGTAAAAGTCACGGTACTTGGATGGTCAACTGGCAAAGCAGGAGGCTTCCGATTCAGATCCTGACACTTACTTTGCGAGCCTGAGCGCATTAATTTGCCTGCCAACGTACTATCCGTTTTATTCTGGGTTGCACACTTGATGCAGAGTCTAGATGGGCTGGGGTGCTCTAAAATTTCACTCTATCGGAAGAATCTGCTGTCACTGTCTGCGAATACGCGACACTATACAAAGACGTGAAATTACCGTCACGAAAAAAGGGTCATTTTCTTACAATAACACTATACTGTATGTGATTAATATAATTTAATATAACATTACTAAATCTAAAAAACCCTTGTCAACAAATAGCTTTTCTGTTTCAATTTAAATTTAACAGCTTATAACGGTAGGGCGACCCCTTAAAAGATACAATATGGGAACACCGCTGCCTATTCCGTGAGCGCAACACAGAAACCAGCGCGTCACTCTACCCCTGGGTACGCTCACTCGTAATGGTTCAGCGTCAACTCGCCAAATTACCTAACACGCACAACTGACACAACACTGAAAACAAGCATATTCTGCACATATTAATAATGTCACGTAGGAAAAAAAGCGTCAGGTATAAATGTAACGCTTGCCACGCAATCGGAGGTAATGCGATCTTCAATGCACAGAAACTCAGTCGTATTCAACGTCTGAGTGGTGTTGGCAGTTAGAATAGCACTACAGAAATAACTACAGTATGTATGTCATAAGTCCCTCTCACTGAACAAACAAAAACACAAATCTGTATCAATAAATGTAAAACTTAACTTTTGATGTTATACCGGTTCGAGTTTGCGTCCTGCTCTGCTTTGGCCACACTTACACTGAAGTACCCTATCCTGTTGCCTGTTACACGAAAAGTCGATTTCGAAAGCATCCATTGGAATAAGTAAATTGTGTGCAATATTGTACAAAGAAATTGATGTATTAACTATATCAACGAGTGTGTTAACAGCAGGGAGTTTCGAAATGCGCCTCTTTAAGAATACTAGAAATTAAACTTTTCACATCATGGTGATAAATCAAAACCATAAGTGTTTTGTTCCCCTCAGTGACAGTTCTAACAAAAAGTGGGAATCGGCATGCAGAGTTATTTCACCTTCCATGACACCATCCACCACTCCTTATAGGCCGTTATCACCGACACGCTCCCTATAAACGAGTGTGTTTCTCGCTCACATCCAACGAGACGGGACGCTCGGGCGTTACCGATACAGTACTCTTCTTTCTGACGACTACTTTAACAACAACAACAACCGGAAAAAAGGACAGCATGGGAGCCGGTGGATCATCCAAAAACCCAGGTTACATGGTTAAAAAGTAACACATGGCTCTACAAAAAAATCTTCCGGGTTTAAAATAAAAAAACGCTCCCTTCAGTGTGTAAAAAAAAAAAAAAAAAAAAAAGGCATTTGTGCATCTGTCGCGCTTCCATGGTTCAAAATAAACTTACCGGTACTTCATAGTGCTCAGGTACGTAACTTAATCCGAAGAGTGGCCGAGTGGCCGACCTCGCTCCTCCGAGCAATTTTACTTTGGGTTGTCCCCTCCCCACGAAGAGGCGGGACTGAGGAGTTCACCTGCCCCGTCGCACCGCTCCTTGACTATACCGAGAGGTCTGCGTTTTCAGGAAAAGCATTATACAGTACTCTGCTACTTAGAGGCCATGCGACGTCTTCGAGATAATGGAAAATGCTTAAGTGTCCTTCTTGGTCTTGCCCAACAGGTGCGCGTTCTCGTGTAGGCTTTCTGTTTTAAAGATTTCCCCAGAGTGCCGCATGTAAATGAGTCCGTCTGCTTGAGTATCTCCCGGCGAACGACCGGGGGCTGGCCTCGGGCCTGGTACTGTCTTCCGATCGGTCTTCGCGCTTTTAGTGTAGTGTTCAGTAAGTGCTAGCGATACTCCTGCACCTTATTATGTTTTTGAGAGAATAGCCCCAGTTCATTTACGCCAGGGTGGGAGTGTTCGGGGTGTCCTCTTGGAGTTTTTGCGCGGTCGCCGGCCATTATCCTAACGGGAGAAGCCAGGGCTTGGCTACGCCCCAGATGAAGACTGACCTAAAGGAATTTGCACGTGACTACGTGATCCATTCATTTTCTAAACCCGCTTGTCCATAGGAGACTCGCCGGAAAACTGCAGTCAACCCTAGCAAGCACAGGAGGAAACCCAAACGAACACAGGGAAAACATGCAAAATTCATGCAGAGAACACCTGCGACTTCAACTCCAATCTCCATTATCACTGCAGCAGGAAACCACCAGTGTACTATTATATCTTTGCTAAAGCTTATTAAAATGACACTACAATTGTTATATTTACCATCCAAAACTGGGGGTAGAAGGAGTGCTGCAGAACCTCTAAGCCAACAGTAAGTAAACAAGGTATGTCTAACGTTCACATATTCACTTTGTGTAGTTAGCAATTAACCCATATCATGAAGCACAAAAGTATATACAGTAATTGATTACTTTACAATCCATCCTCCAAATCCTTTTATCCAGAGCAGGATGAAGGGAACTGGGGTCTATCCCAGTAAGCACTGGGTGCAAGTAAGAAACAGTCCCAGTACAGGGCACCAGCCAATTGCTGGGTGATGACAGACACACATATCAGGGGCCAATTTAACTTTGCCAGTCCATCTAACCTACTTATGTTTGGTCAGTGGGAAGAAACCCATGTGGACACGAAGACAACATGCAAACCCCAAGCAGGGAACACCTGGGACATGAACCTCAGTCTCCTTATTGCATGGCAACAGCACTACCACTGTGCCACCCTACAAATCTGTCAGATGCTAAAAAAAAAAATAGCCAGCAGACTTTGCATCCAGGACTCCTCTTACTGATCCCAGTCTATCCTCCTCTGCAGCAGTTTTATTCTTGATGGAGAGAAAAAAGAAAGCAAACGTCAAGTCAATTAATGAATGAAGGTGGGTACACAATGCCATAGAGATGGATTGTGAGTTTGTTTTGCATGCCTCCAGGCTGTGTTGAAAAGCTAGATGCATTTGATCAGCACGGATAGTGGAGAGGATGTTACAACTGGTGCAAGGCCATTTCAAAATGTAGATTGCACAAGAAATTGCCAGTTCATAATGATGCTGTTCAGACAATCGGTGAGTTAGAGTAGTCATTTGCAAATTATTTACACTCCCAATAACAACCTAGACATGTCCTTGTGGCTGTCTTGCCCTCCATTGATAGGGAGTGCTAATTATGTTGCAGTTGTAAGTTAAACATTTGTACAGTCTAAAGACCGGTTTTCCATTTCCCAGCATGCACAAGGGCTTTCAATGCTTAATTGGTACTTTTAATAAGCCTCTAGATGTAAAAGAGCCACACCTCTGAGCAATAAGTTCACTTTATCTTTGATTACAGCTCATTCTAAGACCTATCACACAAATATTTGAAGCCAGTACCTTAGATAAACCAGTAATTTGATTTTTAAACAGGAGAAATCGCTGAGATGCACCAGTGAGTGAATGGAAAATACTGACTGGTTTGTTCTTATACTCACAGAGTCAATTATGCAGCTTTTAACTAGTTGATGAAAAAACTAATTTGTTTAATTACACTTTGACACTCCTCTAAATTTGCTTTATTTCATTTGAAGATGCAAAAAACTCATTCTATGAACATTTAGTCACAGACAAGGTAAGATCTAGAATGACTTAATTTCATATTACATCTCTTATTTGTAAGAGGTCTTGAACACTTTTAAGGCAGTAGCAAGTCATTGTAGGAAGACATAGTGTTACTTTTATAATGGATTCCAGCTCCTCTGGAGCATTTCTACACTTTACACAGCAGTGGTATTGCGGTAGGAGTTCTAGTTTTCAGTTTAGTGTGTACTTCCCAGTATACCTCTAATGGTAAATGAGATCCACAAAGATAGTTAAATGTAAACCATCCATCCATCCATTTTCCAACCCGCTGAATCCGAACACAGGGTCACGGGGGTCTGCTGGAGCCAATCCCAGCCAACACAGGGCACAAGGCAGGAACCAATCCTGGGCAGAGTGCCAACCCACCGCAGGACACACACAAACACACCCACACACCAAGCACACACTAGGGACAATTTTAGAATCACCAATCCACCTAACCTGCATGTCTTTGGACTGTGGGAGGAAACCCACGCAGACACGGGGAGAACATGCAAACTCCACGCAGGGAGGACCCAGGAAGTGAACCCGGGTCTCCTAACTGCGAGGCAGCAGCGCTACCACTGCACCACCGTGCCGTCCTAAATGTAAACCAAACTTAAAAATTAATTGAACAGACTTCCGTTAATCTGAATGGACTTTAACTGTTAGACTTTCCTAAGATATTTAGTGACTAATTATTTGGACTAGCACAATTTCAGTCTGACAGGAAAGATTCACACTATCTTCCTCAACATTGTACTAATTATCATTATGTTTAAAGGCAGGAGTTAGCCTTTGCATTAAAAAAGAGGTGCAGAAGTTAAGTAACCGTGGAAATCCAGCAACAGGTTTGGAAACTTGTGAGTGTGAGCTGTGTTATGCAATTTGAAAGAAAAAAAAATGTGCTTAAGTTGTTTTTAGGCAATCAGTATGATCTAGTCAGTGAGGCATTAAACCATAAAGTATACTTCTGACCTGCGTAGATCATGATTTGCTAAAACCTGGGTATAGAAATATATTTTTTGATACAGAAAGGTTCTATACAGAACAAAAAGTGTTTAAAATATGCAATATTTTGACATTTTGTTTATGTCGTGTTTACATTCATTCAATTACTCTTAAAAGCCTTCAGAATTAGGTTTCGCATGCACACAGAAAAAATCTCGTCTGCCATTTTAATACTTTCAACTCCTGAAGGGCAACAAGTACCAACAGGTCAGAAAACAGAACAAAAAAAAAGGTATGCAGACAAACAGAACTTAAAATAAAACTGCCTGGAACTTAGTCAGTACATGGCCCTACTGCATAACAGTAAAAAGAAATGGAAAAATTACACTGGGGTCAGAAGGTATGACAATTGATTATTAATTGCTTTTGAAATAGAGTCTGCTGTCTTCTTAATCACAAAATATCTCTCCACAGTACAGATATAAATCCAAGATGTATACAGTGTTAATACAAATAATTTCCAGAATATCAAATACACTCTTACTTTTTTTTTTTTTTATAAAATGAAAACAAAAATCTCAATGTGATGTCTGAACTTTGTAAGTATTGATATGAGCACTGTTTGTACAGTGTCTCCACTGCCAATGGCATAGTTAGACCTGTATTTCAGGAAAAGTATAATCATGGCATGCACTGCTTCTTTTGGCCGGGTGCCCAGAAATAATGGAGAAGAAATCCTTTTCAGTTCTTTTTTGCAGGGTATTAATTGTAATGATATGTACTGTTATTTGTTTTTTGTTTTAACAATGTAATAGTTTTGATAGGTTTTTAGAAGTTGTATGATTGTACTGTATATGATTTGGCATATTACTGTGTCCTTGTCTGGACCGGGATAGGATCATTAGTGTAAGGCACAAATCACAGAAATGCTAATTATCTCCAATAACTGCAAAGACATTCATGTTTGGGAAAGGTGAGGATACAAAGTTTAAGGATTTTTACACATTTATGTATTAGGTGCTGTGGTATGAGGTGGTGCTTTTGGCAACTCCTCAAAACCAAAACAACACATTGGAGCAAAAGGAAAATGGGTGGGGTTATATCTTTATAAATAAAAATTACCTTGAGAGTGGAGTGAAAACAGTGAATACACAAAGTAAAAAGCAAGTAAAAAAAACAGCATGTCTACTGCTTCTCTGAGAGGTCGGGGCCTCAGTGGTTCCTGTCAGTACCCTAACAAAGCAACCTCCATGATTTTGTCAGTGTCATGCCTAATCCCTCACTTCTTCTGACAGTCAAACCTTCCCCAACAACTTTCCTCCCAACTCTGTATTCAGTTGTAATTTGTCCATCAGATGATTTTAAATCCTACCTCATGGCTAGTTCCAGGCAAGCTCTGGAATCACATTTAGGACAGGGGTGGTTGTATTTTTGTGGCAAGAACACTAGTCTAGAATTCCCCGATACTACTTCTGGTGTTGCTTTAGTTCTCTAAGATAGCAATCAATACTGTATCCATTTAGAGTGACTACTGAAACTAACTAGTCAACTAATAAAATAAAGTTTTACTGGTCTATGTTTTAAGTTTTCCTTAACTTGAAGGCCTGCTGACTTCACGCAATTACAACAGTGATTAAAATGGAACACAGAACTCTTGGAAGAGGATGTTTCTAAACTATTCTGCTCAAAACAATTAAAGGAACACTTAATCATCACAGTGTAACATCAAGTCAGTTAAGCTTCAGGGATATCCATCTCTCCAGTTAGGAATCATAAGCGATTGTGACCCAGCTTCACCTGCTTTGCTGAGAATGAAAGTGACAACAGGTGCACTGGAGAGGTAACAGCAAGACAACCCCCAAAAAGGGAATGGTTTTACAGGTGGTGGCCACAGACAGTTGCTCTGTTCTCATTCTTCCTGACTGATTTGTCTCTATTTTTGCATTTGGCTAGTGTCCTTGTCACTACTGGTAGCACAAGACCGTACCTGCAGCTGATTCAGGTTACACAGGTAGTCTATCTCCTTCAGAATGGTGCATCCATATGTGCCATCGCAAGAAGTTTTGCTGTGTCTCCCAGAAAAGTCTCAACAGCATGGAGTAGACACCAGGAGACAGGCCGCTACATGAGGAGAGCTGGACAGGGCCATAGAAGAGCATCAACCCAGCAGCAGGAACAGAAAACAAGATTGGAAATGAAAGGCCTCATAGGAAAACCGTGCAGGAAAAACTAAGGTGATGATTGGAGGTGAAGCAACAAATGGTTTGGAAGAGGTGGGTGCATGGTATGTAGTACATGTGGTAAAGGTATTACAAGAAACTCAATCCAGTGGATGCTATATGGTACATGGGGGCATAAAAGCTGTAATAGATAGATAGATAGATAGATAGATAGATAGATAGATAGATAGATAGATAGATAGATAGATAGATAGATAGATAGATACTTTATTAATGGTGTGAAGGGTAGCCTGCTTTTGGTAAGTGTGACCTTTGTTTGTAGAAAGTGTGTGAGAGTGGTGCAGAATGACAAGATAGTGTAAATTTAGATGTCGGAAATGGAGTTATTATAAAGACAGTAGGAAGTTGCGCTATTTAGGTGACATGCTGAATTCAGAAGAACGTGCAGGTAGAGCAGTGGTGCATGAAAGAAATTCCAGGAGCTGTTCCCCATTCTGACCTCTAAAGGAATCTTTTTGGCCTTGAAAGGTAGTTTATGAAACTGTGTGAGGAGTAGTATGCTTTGGGGAAGAGAAATATCCCCAATCATAGTTGTGGAAGGATAATCAGATGGATGCTGAGTTAAGAGAAAGACTTTGTGTGGTGGCAATGTGCAGAAGAAAAATGGACTAAAGTGGTCTGGCTATGTGGATAGTGGAGGAAAAAGTTTTGGAGGGCAAGTGTCTAACGTAGATAAAGCTAGAAGATGGCCATTAAACTGGTGGTGGTGATGATGATATTTTGTATTGTTTGTTGTGCTTCATTGTTGAACTGAATTGTGTTTACTTTCTAGGCATATTTAGGTATGTAAGTGTGTAAACAAGTGTTTGTGTGTATATATACAGTAACTATATAAGAAAAAAGTGGTTTCTGTCTGACGAAAGGTTATCGGGTCAAGGGCACTACAAAAGTGGCAGAGCACATGATGAAGTTCTATATTAAGCCTGTATGAAAGAAAAACTGACCTATAATATAAAGAATATGTATAAAGTGGGAGTGTAGGGATTTTTTTATTTTTTACTAGTACCATCTGGAAGGAGCTGAGAGAACCTGTATTGTGTTACAGGGGCCACAGTTTTGGCTAGAAATTAACATATTAATGCTGTCTCAATAAGAAGTAGGTTGCAAACACTCTGAGAACAAGTAAACTCAATTTTTTGGAAATCACAAGTTGAAGACATGTTCCTTAAAGGGCTCTGGACTGATGGGTCTTCAGGGACTGCCATTGTTGGTTATAACTTGGTTTCCCCAGCAGTCAGGAAAGAGCTGCACCTGATCTGGAAAGTTATTCTAGAGCTTGCCACCTTGCACTAGAGGCTAGAGTTAAACTAGAGGAGAGTAGGAGGTGAAAGCTCACGGGTGGGAGGAAGAGGCCAGAATAAGAGAAGATTTAGAAGGAGAAAAGGGAGTGCTTACGCAGTACTAGAGAGGTGGACGAGATCAAGAAATGCCTCCAAATAGACAAGGGTTGAACAAGTTGAATAGGTTGACTAACGGAGACAGATAGGGGTTTTGTTTTACTTTCTACTGTGCCTTCGCATTATTTATGCTTTGATTTATTATTTACAGTATGACAAAATTTTGGCGAGGTTTTTGCTTGGCATTATTCCAGATGTTGCGGAAACAGATATGTTATAACCCAGCATATGTCATTGAGAGCTACTGTAAGAGGCTAAATATATTCAGAGAATTTATTTTTTTCTTCATTTTCCATTTCGAGCACATGCACATTGAAGGCTCAATTGTCATGCATTTTATTTTTGAGTTTATTTTTTTTATGGTTTTCTTTCTCAAATATAGTCAGTTGAAGTCTTCTCATGTGCATACACAAGTATATTTATTTACATAACATAAATTATTCTGTTGAAGTAAAGACCATAGCACCACAACAAAAGCTGATTTACTTTTAGATTATGCATTTTTTTTAGCAAAGACGGCACCTTTCTTTGTGAGGCAAGATAGCTCCACACAGAATAACATCGCCAGCAAAATAAAAAAAAACATGATGCATATATTGCGTGCAACTGTGACAAATGAGAATTTTGACGTGTTTAGGGGAAAAACACCAAAAGAAGCACAAAGTGGCATGGGGGTGGCTTCCTGTGAGGGTGCTTTACTTTACCTATGTTTTAGGTCATATTTTCTTGTGTTAATGTGTCAGATGGCACATTGGAGGCCCAAATCAATTTCCTTGGTTTTATCAAGTGAGAGTCTCGAGAGAACAGTTATGTCTTGTACGATTCAAGTTTCAGGGCTGTAAGAATGTGAAGTGTAACATAATCTGTTAAGAGGAAATACACCAACCAGTCAAGTGAGGGATATAATCTGTTTCGTAGGACATTTATATGTGATTGGATGTCAAAGGGAATAGTGTGAAAATGCAATTGAGTCTGTATTACTAAATGTGTACATAGTTCTCTTGTTGATTTTATTAGCAGTCATTATACAAATGGCTCATGACATGTTGATGATTTGTTGGTGTGAAAAGTATTCTGCAAGTTGATTTGTAAAAGCTTAAAATCACAAATGGACCTCTTTAATCCTATCACTGGCTTGGCTTGGTGGGGTATCTGCATTATAAGTATATAGTGTATATAGGAACAAATTAGTTGAAACGTTTCCATGTGCATATCGTGTAAATGGGTTTTCAGAATTTGGTTTATACAAAAATGTCAGTTATTTTTAGAGAAGAAAAAATCCTTAAAATGTGATAATAGATCAAGGAAGAGTTCATGAAACTACCAAATGTTTTACAAATCCGATGACAATTGATCAAAATGTCCTGTACTTTCATTTCTTCACTGGATCACTTAACTTCATAGGTATCCAGGAAATGACATCACACCTTGCCAGACAGCAATTCTGTACAATATTAAGAGATTCCAATAACCAACAAAATAGGGATTTCCCCTCTTTGTTTCAAGATAAATAATAAAGAAACAAAGAATACTCCTCAGGGTATTAAAATGACGACTGCTTTAATGAATCTGCTACTTGGGAATTCAAATTGTATTGAAAGCAGGTTGTGGGAATCTTAACCAAATTTCAAGTTATGTATAGTAGTTGCAGACTTGGGTCAGCTTTAAGCTTGATAGACTGAATGGTCTGCTATCATTTATAAAAATTGTTTATATTCTTTTATTTCTTTTTTCCCATAAGACAGTGTCCCCATCTCACCCCCAAATATTGTCATCTGCAGAAAAAGACCAATCCCAATCTTAATTTGGAAAATAAAAAATTAATAGAATGTGGCTTCTTTAAGGACTTTAAATGTAACATCAGTCCAGCGAGTGTCATCACATTTAGAATTAGTGTTTGATCCTAACTGACTGATGGAAATCTGGACAGCTAGCCATTCAATTTCCTAAAGATGGGCTGCCGAAAGGATAAGAGAATGAGTAAGAAAGCAACAAGAATAAACAGACGAATTCAGAATGAGGGGGCAAAGTCTGTAGGCTTGAGAACCTGTTGTATAATAATGACTATCAGGAGCTACATACCAAAGATGCTGTATAGACTAAACGACCACTGTTTGTAATGCTGACTTCTCAGCCTCACAAAGACATTTGCATTTGTAAGAAAACACAGAGACACTCAAAGGTTCTGGGATACCCAAAGGCAAACCCTGTATATTATAAATAGTGCAAAAGAAATGTGTGTTAACACTGCTGTGAGACTAGTCCCGGTGAATTGGTCGTCTGTCCCAAGATGGTGGTTGTACTTTTCCTATGAAAATGGTTTCTGGGACGAAGAGGCAGATACAGATGGGCTGACCCTGGAAGTGATGTCATAGATCGCAGCATGTCAATCTTCCTTTCTGCAGAGGGGAAAGAAGAAGAGATATCGTTATTGCTTAGCACCCTCAGATGCCCCGGGGTAATATTGTCATTATCCTAGCCCGTAAGTTGTTCCACACAACATATCTGACAATACCCTCCCACCCCCTCTTAAGCCCAGATCCACTGGGCCTCTCTCTCCACATCTCTCATATACATCATCTCATGGTCCAGCGGTTTCCAACTTAGTTACATCACGGGGTGTTCAACATTGTCAATACTTTGGTTCAGCACGGCGCCCAGGCCTGTGTCCGAAGCGTCAGTCTGTGAAATTAAAGGCAAGGAGAAATTTGGAGTTATTAAAACACGTGTTGAAGTGAAGCCCTCTTTTAAATGACAAATTGGATCTTCTGTTTTTTCATACCAGACCATGGTATTAGGAGCTCACTTCTTTGTCAGATTAGTTAAAAGGGGCAGCCCTCCTGGAGAACTGGAGTACGAAGCAACAATAGTAACTCGCTAGTCCTAAGAAAGCTTGTACTTGCTGCTTAGTTTTTGGAAGGGGCCAATTTACAATGGCAGCAACTTTAGAACACTGCGGGTGTATAATACCTTTGCCCACCAAGTGCCTCTAAGGGAATTTGCCAATACCCTATGGTCTTGTCTAGGGTGGTCAAGTGCTGAGCCTTTCCCAATCATTTGAAAAGGGGCATCGGATAGGCATTGAACTGGGACACCTGGTTAAGACACTGGAAGTCATTGTAAAAACACCAACTTCCATGTGGGTTAGAAACCAGAACAATCAGACAGGAACAAGGACTTTAGCTTTCTTCTATTACCCCCAAGTCATTTGTCTGGTCTCCAACTCAACTTTGGCTCTTTTGGCTTCTGGGAGGTGGTATGTGCATTCTTGAATGATGAGTCCCAGGTCAGTAACGATTTTGTTCTCAATCAAGGATGTTCTTCCAGGTTTCTCATTCACCAAACCTGGGAGGGATGAAATTACTTCTTCAAGCTCTTGTCTTTGGTCAGGGGTTAGATTGGAACCGAAATTAAAGTGACTGAATGCGAAGAAGGAGCGGGATCCCTGTCCTTCCACGGCTTCAGGAGATTAACATGATATATCCGCTCAGCTGTCCGTCTATTCGGTTGTTTAATCAAATAGTCAACCAAGCCCTTCCTCTCTTTAACTTCATGTGGGCCCTGCCAATGAGCCAACAATTTAGAATGGGATTTGGGAACAAGAACCATGACCCTGTCTCCCAGATGAAGCACTCAAAAGGTTGTTCCCCGATCATAATAACAAGCATGCATTGTTTGAGCATGTTCCATGTTTTCTTTTAGAATGGGTCTAATTTTCCTAAATCTATGACATAATTGGGTGATGTATTCCAAAATGTTTAGTAAGGGATTGGCCTCCTCTTCCCAACCTTGTTTTAATATGTCGAGAAGACTTCAGGGTTGTCGCCCATATAACAACTCAGAAGGAGAAATCCCATGGAGGCTTGTGGGACCTCCCGGTAGGACAACAAAATGAGGGGAAGCAACTGATGCTAGTTTCATCAATCCATGCGGACCACCTTATGTAGCATTTGTTTAAGCATCTGATTAAAGTGATGTACTAAGCCATCCGTCTGGGGGAAGTACACAGAGGTCTTTAAATGCTTGATATGGAGTGATTTGGCCACTTCCCTGAACATATCTGAGGTATATGGTGTCCCTTGATCCGTGTGGATTTCCTTCGGAATACCGACCCTCTCGTGCAATATTCTTTGAGTTAGCCACTCTCAGAGGGTTGGCTTCCGGATATCGGGTAGCATATTCCACAATCACTAAAATATATTTGAGGCCTCTAGCAGAGGATTCTAGGGGACCTACAATATCTACCTGTAGTCACTGAAATGGGACATCAGTGAGTGGAACAGGAACGAGAGGAGTATGGTCCTTCCAAGGAATCTGATGCAACTGACACCCCGGTCAGGAGCCACAGAGTGGTTTCTCATTCACCACCACCTCATCAGGCCACCTCATTAATTCCCAGCCAATAAAATCAGAGTTGAATCAATTCCAGTGTCTTCTTGGTACTTAAGTGGGCACCCATAATGTGGATGTGGGCTTATTTGCAGATTATCACTGGAAAGACCATGGTACTAACAATAACAACCTCACCTTGCCATCCTGCTCGGCTACCCGATAAAGTAAATAATTTTTTTAATCAAAGTGCAGACCTGTGGAATGGGGTAATTAGTATGTTGCTTATCAGTTAGGGTGACCACATTCAAAGCGAACTTTAAGGAATCATCGTTCCATTGCTCCTGGTTAAAGGGACCCAGATTTTGCCTAAATTGAAATATAATTCTGAAAGAGGACCTGGAGTGACCTCAAGGGGTGGGGTTACTTACCTTGCTGTCGCATAATCCACCTCAGTTACATCAGACTGCAATGTGGTTACATCACTCTCTTCCCATTGGGTGGCTATATTAACATAGTTTCACTCCGGTTGTATACGCAGCATGGGAACAACTTGTGATGGGTTTTCTCCATCAATTACCAGGTCTAGTGTCTTTTTAGAGGTGGTGATTGTACCTTCGCTTATACTTTCTGACCAGTCCCACCGGAGAATAACCGGGTAGGATAGACTGCGCATCACAGCCACCCAAACTTTCCTTGTTACATTCTGATACATTGGGTGGTCCTATATCTGCTGTTTTCCCCATGGATGCATGTCAGACTGATCATTTCTCTTTCCCACTGTTGCAAAAGCATGTACAGGAGAACAACAACAGCAGTGTTGCTCGCAAGTCACCACCACCACCACTTCATCTCAGGGTAAAGATAATGGATTAGTAAATAAAACAGTACCTTTCTCACTTCACCCAGCTGCAATCCATGGGTTCATCAAAGCAAGGACAGTTGGATATAGTGTGTCCAAGCCTCCCGAACTTATAACAGCAAGGAGGATATGAGGGCTTCTCCTTGGGCTGCACTGCAGGCTCTGATTCGTGCCGAGTGGGCACAGTGTGGGCAACTCGTCCTTGGGGAGGCCTATAACACTCAGTGTGTCGAGTTGTTTTCTTGACCTGGGAAGTGACCCGGTGATGTTCAGTAACCAATATGAGACTATCCATGGACTTATACTCCTACGTCCGGACTGGTCGAGCTAGATGTTCGGGTAGGGCCTGTACAAGAAAATCGCAGGCGACCAACTCCGTGATCTCTTTATCAGTATTGACTTCCAGTTTCAACCAACAGCCCATATGACGACCACTCATGGTAAGCCCTTACCTGCTGGGCCAGAGTGATGCCCTATCGCAGGAGTACTTCAGCCTTTAATTTGTCATAGTCTCCAGCATTGTTCTTTGACAGGTCGTAATAGGCCCCTCAAGAACGGTGCCAATATGTATGCCCACTCAGTGTGATATCAGTGATGACAGGTAGCTGTTCTCTCAAAAATCAAATAACAGGTTTCAGTATCATCATCAAAATGTTAAAGGACCCATTTGTAGATCTCTCTGGAGAGCCACTCAAGCTTGGCTACGTACCTCTGCTTTAGCAATATGAGTCTGTTGTTGTCCCATCTGTAATTGTAATTGTTGAATTTGTTCTGCCACCTGCTGGAATGTCTCTGCTACATTTTGGGGTTTCATCATTCTGCATTGAAATCTTGCTGACTACGCCACTGCAAGTAAGCACAGAGACACTCATAAAGGTTCTGGAGCACTCAAAGAGAAGTCTGCCCCAAGATTGCAGTGGTTCCTGTTATGGTGATTTCTGGAAGGAAGAGGTGGATAAAGATTGGTTGACCCTAGAAGTGACATCATAGAAGGCAGCACGTCAATCTGCCTTTCTGCAGAGGGGAAAGAAAAAGAGATACCCTTGTTGCTTAGTGCCCTCAGATGGCACGGGGGTAATATTGTCATTATCCAAACCCATGAGTTGTTCCCCAAGCGCGCATATGTGACACCTAGTAAAAGTTTGAAAGATGCATTAGATAGAGAAGCCTCAGCTCCTATCTGATGCCTGCATCAAAGACAGTTTTTTAAACTGTGAAACAAAAATTGTTGCATTTTTTATCATAGTGTTGATCAGTTAATCTCTTGTATGTACTGTAATTGTGAATGCCACTTCTAAGTACTTTACTACAACAGTTCAAAAGTTGTTTACAAGTAAGTTTGCGTAATCAGAACCCTTTCTCATTAACATATTTGCATATTTATAATATATTCACAGTGATACTGATTTGGAAACTATGTGGTTTGTGGTCTTGCCTAACAACCCCATGGACATGAGTTTTATTCCTATTCCAGTCACCGTCTGTGGATTTATCATATCCTTTGAATGTTTTAGAACATTAGAAATATTTTGATGAGAACAAGCCATTCAGCCTAGTAAAACTTGGCAATCTTATTTATCTTATAATACCAAAATAGGTATAGTTTTGAAAGGCCCCTAAAGTCCTATTCTCTGCCACACTACCTGATAATTTGTTCCATGTGTTTGTGGTTCACTGTATGCAGAAAACCTTTCTAACGTGTGAAATTAACCCTCAAATATGTCCCATGTTCCTGCTCAATTGATTTTAAAATAACAGCCTGACTCTATTGTACTAATTCCTTTCATAATTTTAAAAACTTCAACCGTGTCACCTCTTAATCAGTTTGTTTGAACTGAAAAGGTTCAACTCCTTTAATCTTCCTTTTAACTCATACCATGCTTGCAATCAGCCTAGTTGCTCTTTACTGGACTTTTTCTAGCACTGCTTTGTCTTTTTTTATAATCTGGAGATCAAAACTGCATGCAGTACTCCAGGTGATGCTCATCCTATCCTGATCATTGATACGCATCAAAAATGGCAGCAGCCCCTGCACTGACCCCTGTGGGACAGCACTTTTAACATCACCAATTCTGATAAGGTTCCTTTAACCATAACCCTTCCTATGTTTTAACCAGTTTTGCACCCACCCACACACTATGCCATGAACTCCCACTTCTTTCAGTTTGACTGCAAGTCTCTCATATCAAACATCTTGTGAAAATCAAGAAAAATAATATTATACACACTACTCTGATCATATCCTTTTGTTCCTTTCTCATAGAATTTCAGTATGTTGGTAAAACATGACCTTCTCTGTCAGAACCCATGTTGACTGTTCAGTAAAATTCCTGTTCTTGCCATGTGTCGCTCAGTCTTGTCCTTAATAATTCTTTCCATTAATTTAGCCAAGGTGCATGTAAAACTTACTTTTTTCTAGTTACATGGATCTTCTTAATCACCTCTTTATATAACAGGATTATATTTATTATTTTCCAGTCCTTAGTTATTTTCTCAGTGTGCAATGAAATTTTAAAAATAGGCATCGAGGGTTTATATAAGCATTCTAAAATAAATGTTATCTGGTCCTGGTAATTTGTTTGATTTCAGCCTGTTTAATCTAAGCAGTACTTCTCCCTCCACAATTTTCAAACCGTTGCGTACCTCCTTAGTAGTCCCTGTTACTAATGGGAGGTTGTCCACTTTCTCATATGTGAAAACTTAAGAAAATGCAAGTTTAGAGCACCCCTCCTTGAACTGCCACCTTATTGTGGTGGAGGGGTTTGCATGTCCCAATGATCCTAGAAGCTCTGTTGTCCGGGGCTTTATACCCCTGGTAGGGCCACCCAAGGCAAACTGGTCCTAGGTGAGGGATGAGAGCGGTTCAACAAACCTCTAATGATGAATCAAACCTTTGGACAGCGTTTTCCCTTGCCCAGACGCAGGTCACCAGGGCCCCCTCTGGAGTCAGGCCTGGAGGTGGGGCTCGATGGCAAGCGCCTGGTGGCCAGGCCTGCACCCATGGGGCTCGGCCGGGCACAGCCCGAAGAGGAAACGTGGGTCCCCCTTCCCATGGGCTCACCACCTATGGGAGGGGCCAAGGAGGTCAAGTGCAGTGTGAGTTGGGTGGTGGCCAAAGGCGGGGACCTTGGTGGTCTGACCCTCAGCTACAGAAACTGGCTCTTGGGACGTGGAATGTCACCTCTCTGATGGGGAAGGAGCCTGAGCTAGTGGGTGAGGTTGAGAGGTTCCGGCTAGATATAGTCTGGCTCACCTTGACGCACAGCTTGGACTCTGGAACCAATCTCCTTGAGAGGGGCTGGACTCTCTACCACTCTGGAGTTGCCCCTGGTGAGAGGCACCGAGCGGGTGTGGGGATACTTATTGCCCCCCGACTTGGAGCCTGTTCATTGGGGTTTACCCCGGTGGACGAGAGGGTAGCCTCCCACCACCTTCAGGTGGCGGGACGGGTCCTAACTGTTGTTTGTGCATATACGCCGAACAGCAGTTTGGAGTACCCACCCTTTTTGGAGTCCCTGAAGGGGGTGCTAGAGGGCATACCTTCTGGAGACTCCCTCGTTCTGCTGGGAGACTTCAATGCTCACGTGGGCAATGACAGTGAGACCTGGAAGGGCGTGATTGGGAGGAATGGCCCCCCTGATGTGAACCCGAGCGGTGTTTTGTTATTGAACTTTTGTGCTCATCACGGATTGTCCATAACGATCACCATGTTCAAGCATAGGGGTGTTCATATGTGCACTTGGTACCAGGACACCCTAGGCCTCAGTTCGATGATCGACTTTGTGGTCGTGTCGTCGGACCTGTGGCCACATGTCTTGGACACTTGGGTGAAGAGAGGGGCGGAGCTGTCAACTGATCACCACCTGGTGGTGAGTAGGCTTCGATGGTGGGGGAGGATGCCGGTCAGGCCTGGTAGGCCCAAACGTGTTGTGAGGGTCAGCTGGGAACATCTGGCAGAGTCCCCTGTCAGAAGTAGCTTCAACTCCCACCTCCGGCAGAACTTCGACCATGTCCCGAGGGAGGTGGGGGACATTGAGTCCAAATGGGCCATGTTCTGTGCCTCTATTGTTGAGGCGGCTGACCAGAGCTGTGGCCATAAGGTGGTCAGTGCCTGTCGTGGTGTCAATCCCCGAACCCGTTGGTGAAAACCGGCGGTGATGGATGCCTTCAAGCTGAAGAAGGAGTCCTACAGGACCTTTTTATCCTGTGGGACTCTGGAGGCAGCTGATAGGTACCGGCAGGCCAAGCGGAATGTGGCTTTGGTGGTTGCTGAGGCAAAAACTTGGGCGTGGGAGGAGTTTGGGGAGGCCATGGAGAACAACTTTCGGATGGCTTCGAGGAGGTTCTGGTCCACCATCCTGCGTCTCAGGAGGGGGAAGCAGTGCAGTGTCAACACTGTATATGGTGGGGATGGTGCACTGCTGACCTCGACTCGGGATGTTGTGAGTCGGTGGGGGGAGTACTTCGAAGACCTCCTCAATCCCACTAACATGCCTTCCAATGAGGAAGCACAGTCTGGGGACACGGAGGTGGGCTCCCCCATCTCTGGGACTGAGGTCACCGAGGTGGTAAAAAAACTCCTTGGTGGCAGGGCCCCGGGGCTGGATGAGATACGCCTGGAGTTCCTCAAGGCTCTGGATGTTGTAGGACTGTCTTGGTTGACACGCCTCTGCAACATTGCATGGACATCAGGGACAGTGCCTCTGGATTGGCAGACTGGGGTGGTGGTCCCCCTCTTTAAGTAGGGGGACCGGAAGGTGTGTTCCAACTACAGAGGGATCACACTCCTCTGCCTCCCTGAAAAAGTCTATTCAGGGTCCTGGAGAGGAGGGTCCGTTGGATAGTCGAACCTCGGATTCAGGAGGAAGAGTGTGGTTTTCGTCCTGGTCGTGGAACAGTGGACCAGCTCTACACCCTTAGCAGGGTCCTGGAGGGTGCATGGGAGTTTGCCCAACCAGTCTACATGTGTTTTGTGGACTTGGAAAAGGCGTTCAACCGTGTCCCTCAGGGAATTCTGTGGGGGATACTCCGAGAGTATGGGGTACCGGACCCCCTGATAAGGGCTGTTCGGTCCCTGTATGATCGATGTCAGAGCTTGGTCCGCATTGCTGGCAGTAAGTCGAACCCGTTTCCAGTGAGAGTTGGACTCCGCCAGGGCTGCCCTTTGTCACCGATTCTGTTCATAACTTTTATGGGCAGAATTTCTAAGCGCAGCCAGGGTGTTGAGGGGGTCCGGTTTGGTGGACTCAGGATTGGGTCACTGCTTTTTGCAGATGATGTTGTCCTGTTTGCTTCATCAGGCCGTGATCTTCAGCTCTCTCTGGATCGGTTCGCAGCCGAGTGTGAAGCGGCTGTGATGGGAATCAGCACCTCCAAATCCGAGACCATTGTGCCTCACTGACAAAACACTGTCACATACTAACTAGGAGAAAATCTATGCGCTGATCGAATGGGCTGCACGTGGCAAGATTAAATCAGGCTGTATATGCCTTATACAGCTGTTTGGCTTCCTTTGCAGTTTCTTATTTATCCACTATGGACTTTGATTTTTTTTTCTTACTGCTTTTACATTTTGGGAACCTGTCCTGTATTATGTGTGAAAGGTTTTTAAACCTGTTCCATTGCTCCTTAACTGTTTCTACACATAGCAAAAAACAATCCCAGTTTATCTGTTTTAGACTTTGTGGCAATTTGTCCTACTAAATTTAAACTTATCAGTTTTAGTCTTTGCATCTGCGCTCTGCCAAAATACTTTCAAAATTGCATGATACTGTGGTCATGTGACGCTAGCGGTTCATTCACCTCTACACCTTAAATTCTATCTTGGTTATTACAAAAAACTAAATCTAGTCAAGCTTCCCCTCTCCTTGGTGAGTTAACGCAGTCGCTGATTACATTTGAAAACTCTGCTCCTGTACTCCACTAGTTGTTAGTTTAGCGCAGTTATTATGTGAGTAAGTAAAGTCTTCCGTCACATAATATCCCTTTCTAAACATGCCTTTTTAATACTACTAAACAGATCCACACTGAAAGCGCTGTCTGCAGTACAACCCCCTATTTCCTAGTTAAAACAATCTCAACTAACCTGCTTCCCCAATGCAGCAGTACTCCTTCAGTTCAAATGTAACCCATCATGGCATGACAGGTCCCAAGTGTTCCAGAAGGAGTCTCAAAGACCCATAAACTTGTGGCCCTCTATTGCTACACCAAGATTTGAGTTAAATGTTAAGCCTTCTAATCTCCCCAGTCTTACCTGAACTGGTACATGGAACAGTTTGAACTTTGAAGAACACAATGTCAGTTCTCCTAGGCTTGGCGCGTAACTCTTTAATTTTGGAATGCAGAACTGACAACCTGACCTTATTTACTGCATGTTATTTGTTCCAGCGCAGACAGTGACTACTGGATCCATCCCAGCTCTGGCTAGGAGCCTACTGTGTACAATAAGCCATTACATCATTCGTTATTTACTTATTTGCTTGCTGGTTTCTATCTCTGCTTGCCCTACTTCACTCCCTCTCACTAGATGACTGCTTTCATAATGTGCTGCCTTCATTTACAGTTAGTGCAGAATGCAGCAGCGAGATTCTTAAGTAGAAAAAGAAAATCTGAGCACATTTCACCCGTTTTAGCATTGTTACATTGGTTACCCATGTCATTTGACTTTAAAATACTACTTGTGGTTTACAAAACCTTAAATAACCTCTCCTCATCCTAGTCGTAACCTCAGATCTTCAAATAAAGGTCTGCTTATAATTCCAAGAGCCAATATGAAAAGAAGTGATCAGGTCTCCTTTTGCTGTTACGCACCTAAAATTTGGTAACAGCCAAAAGAATTTTACCAGGCTAAAATTGTAGAACAATTTAAAAAATTGCTAAAAAATCAGTTATTTCGAAATGGCTTTTTCGTAGCTATTAGTCTATGTGGGCACTGAATTATCATTTCCCTCTTGGTTCTGCAGTTAATGCTAATCTGTACTATTCTGTGCTGTCTTTTCTGGTTCTTCTCTGGTAGCCTGATCAAGGTACCATGCTGCCCCCTGTGTTTTTCTGGATTGAATGGAGGGTGTCCTAGATGTCCACTTGACCATCATCATGTTTTGTTTTTTTTTGTCTTTTCTGTCCTCCTTGCCATCCAACCTTACCTTTTGCTTTGTTACATAGTGTATTTACTAATCTTGCTTGTTTATATTTTATATATTTCTTTTTATTTCATCTTGTAAAGTACTTTAGGCTGCGGTGTTTGTATGAAAACATGCTGTATAAATAAATGGTGGTGTTGTTTACTTTCAAGCCTGGCCCACTGTCTGCACCATAATTCAAACTCTTTTTTCCTTATTAATGAATGCTTATGCATTAACATTTTTAACAGAACAAGATGCAGAGGACAGAAAGATATGGAACAACATGATCCACTGTGGCAACCCCTAACAGGAGCAGCCAAAAGAAGAAGAAGAAGAATGAATGCTTATGCGCCCTCTCTGTGCTAGCATAATACTTCCTGGGATGAGTGCTAGGTAATGCTTGCTCAGATTTATTATTTGTACATCTTATATTTTTCAACATGAGAAATCCAGGTTACTTTTGACTATCAGCCACTACAACACTCATTATTACACACTATCTATAGGCTTTTAAAGCCATTTTTATCACTCTGCATATCGGTCATGCTAAGAATTTGAACACCTTTTCAGAATTTGAAGTACCTTTTCAAACACTCCGCTACCTTTGCTCCTTTGGGGGTTGGGAAAAAAATAAAATAAAAAACAGCACAAAACCTTGATATATTTTAATGAACCCTCACACAAAATTACGGCACAGTGTTCAGTACTACTTTTACGTAAGGATGACATCTACATGTCAGTCTCTTTTCCACCACACACCAAAAGAGTCCATTTGAATTCATGAAATTAATAAACTGTACATTCCCCGGCATGAGTGTGCCCTGTGATGGCCAAGCATTCCATCCAGAATTGATCCCTGCCTTGCATTTAATAATCCTGGAGTTGGTTTTCCCTCTTTTTACACATGTTCAGAAAATAGAAAAGAGCATTAAGTAATTCTGTAAGTGAGAGCAGACCATTCAGTCCATCAAGCTTATTTGTCTTGTTAATTGCTAAATTGTCACAGTATCTCCCCAACAGATAGTCAGATATTGTAAACAGACATTTGTAATTTGTTCTGTTCTGTGTTAATAGTGTTTTGTAATGGAAATAAACAGGAAAGATATTTTTCCATAAAGACAGTCATAGTCAGTTTCCAAGCTGTGAAATGGCCAAATGATATCTGAAGACCAGACTTGCACTTTTACATTGTTCACAGTGATAGTGAAGAACAGTAATAACATAAGTTCCACAATTCACCCACTCATATGAATTATTGTCTTCAGCAGTTGAGAGCCTTAGTCACTGCTGTGGAAGTTAAGCCTGTAGAAATTTGCTTTTAAATAAAACTTGAACTTCAATGGGAGGAAACTGTTAAACAAAGAGCCTAAGTAGGGCTATCAGCATTGAGAGCAGAGCACCTCTGCCCCAGCTGCTTAGCTGCATGTTTGGGTGGTCTTGGCTGATGTGTGTTTTCTGAAGGACCAGTAAATTATTCTCAAGGTGCAGTTCTGCTTTGGATATTGTGTATGGCTGAAAACAGGAGGAATTGATTTTAGATAACATAACAGTCAAATCTGTAGTAGAAAAAGAGGCCTTCTTGTGTGCTACTCAGTTTTTTCATTATGCATTTCAGTAGTTCAAAATGTTAGTCATTATTTTCACTTTATGAATCTACAGTTTGGAAGAAAGCTTCATATTACTAGAAATTCAAGCAACACATGCAAAAAATATTTGGGGCCTCAACATAAGCCATGGGGAGTGTTATGATAAGCTTGAATGTGTACATTTGTTAGAACTGGTTAGTCAAAGCTAAACTTGCTGTCATTCTAATACTGTTATGCCTGAGAGTGAATTTAACTTTGTGCCGATGGTAAACAAAATATTTTTGGAGAAATAAGTCATTCTGAAATGTACAGCTTATGAAAGCCAATCTTGTCCTGCACTCACTTCATCCAATTTTGCAGTCAGAGATTTGGAGCTTTTTATGGAAGCATCAGGGTTTAGCAGGGCTGGATTATGGAGGGTGGGAGCCCCTGGGCTAGACGCCTTTTTGATCAGATCACTAAAATCAAGCTTCTGAACTAAATCACTTTCACTTGACATCAGAGTCAAATGATTCAGTCGTTCCTCTTCCATTGTGGATCCGAGTCTAGGAAAAATCACTCACCACTTTCAGTTGTGACATTTGATAGGATGGCCTCTAAGTTTTTTTTCTCTAACATGCTGTAAAATCTCTGGAGTGGATGACATGCCTTTAGTGTGTATGAATTCTCTGAACAGAACAATCTCTAACCACTGCACCACCATGTCTCAAACAACAGAAGATGTATATATATATACACACATTATTTTTTTATCCATGCCACCTGTGGAAGAAAGGTTATACAATAACCTTGCAGTAAGGAGATCTGGGTTCGCTTCCCAGGTCCTCCCTGCGTGGAGTTTACATGTTCTCCCCATGTCTGCGTGGGTTTCCTCCGGGTGCTCTGGTTTCCTCTGACAGTCCAAAGACATGCAGGTTAGGTGCATTGGGGATCCTAAATTGTGTCTACTGTGTGCTTGGTGTGTGGGTGTGTGTGTGTGTGTGTGCCCTGCCCGGGGTTTGTTTCTGCGTTGCGCCCTTTGTTGGCTGGGATTGGTTCCAGTAGACCCCTGTGACCCTGTGTTAGGATATAGCGGGTTGGACAATGACTGACTATTTGCTATCTCTTGCCCTATGTGTACCTTCATTGTCTTTCCTCAGTTTCCACGTATGTCTGAACCTCTCTTCTCTTTCTTGAGCATGTTCCCATAAAGCCTGCTTCTCAGACTCTCATTATTTTCTAAGCACCTTTCTTGCCTCTTGTCCCGTTTTATACTTTCCATCTTTGGAGGCAACTCACTCAGCGTGCGCCTTTACTTCTCCGTGTGTGTCTCACACTCACACTTCCTCTTTCATCACATCACCAAAGCCAAACTAACCAATCGAATTGCTCTGACGGATTGAACACACAGACCTTAGTGTTTTATTTATATGGCTGGATACTAACCAGTCCAGCTTCACGAGCAACCATTCAACTGAGACAGTTCTTTTGACTGTGGTCAATCAGCTATGACTTGATAGCTACCAACATGTCATCAGTCTTGATCCTTCTAAATCTCTCCTGTGCTTTCGAGATAATCAACTGTGACATCCTTCTCACCACCCTCTCAGACACTGGCATCATTGGGACTAGTCTCAGATGGTTTGAGTCCTACATCATAGGCAGATCATACAGTGTGTCCTAGAGAGGAGAGTTGTCAAAGGCACACCAGAAATGCACAGGTGTACCCCAGGGATTGGTGCTGGGTCCTCTAGTTTTATCTCTGTACATCACCTCACTGGGCTCAATCATCTAATCCCATGGGTTCTCTTCTTAGTGCTATGCAGATGATATGCAGCTGTACCTGTTGTTCACTCCGGAGGACAATATGGTATCAGTCTTTGCATGTCTTACTGATATTTCAATCTGGATCAAGGACTGCCATCTGCAGTTCAACCTGGCAAAAAAAAGCTTCTTGTGATTTCAGCCAGTCTGTTGAACTCCCCATGTCTGTACAACTTGGCCCACTGTCCCTAACACCTGCCAAGTAGTACACAATTTTGGGGTGGTAATTGATGATCTTTTTCTGACCACAGTTCTACTGTTTCTCATTCCTGCAGATTCACATTGTACAACATGCACAAGGTCAGACCTTATCTGACAGAATATGCAGCAAAACGTCTTGTCCAGGCTCAGGTCTTATTGAGTCTGGACTACTGCAATTCACTCCTGGCAGGAGTATCCATTAAAGGCCTGGATCTTGGTTTTTATCCAGGACACTCTCAAGCTCAGACACTCAGACTCCTTGCTCAGTCTCCCAAGAGCCCAGATCAGAGCCTTCATTGACTCTGCAAAGATCACAGCATTGTTGGCAAAGTCAAGATCAGTGAATCTTCCTTTACCAACAGATGCCCCACAGCTGCTGGACCACCAGCCCTGCCCAACACTCAGTCTATGCAAGCATTGAAGAGAGTAGGAAGAAGAACACACACCTGACAAACCCCAGAATCAACTGGGGAAAATGCCTCCACTCTGTACAACACTCACAGTACCAGCATACAGACCAGTAATGATATCCAGCAACTTTGGGGGGATCTTCAGGATGTCCCATAGGGCAACTCGATCTACTGTCTCAAACGCTTTACGAAAACCAGCAAAGGCTGCAAAGAAACTCTGCCGATATTCACTTTTGTACTCGATGAGAACCCTCAGTGTTAGGATGTGGTCGATGGTAGATTTCTTAGGGGTAAAATCAGACTGCTACAGTCACTGGTAGTTGAGCAAGTGATTGTGACATGCCTGTCCCTGTCTTGCACCCCAAAACACGAGGCTGAGTCTCAGTACTTTAGCAAAACCAGCTTTATTCAGCTTGAAACAGGAAAAGCACGGTTATTTATTCTTTCGGGATCTACCACTCCCCTATACACAGACACACCAATCAGGCAGGATCGTGGCCAGGTTAGTGGCCAAGTAATACTCTTCCCTGCATTTATAATGTTCCTTGCATCACCCATCTATGACTGGGACTTATTGTGCGACCTCGGTTGGCTCGGATTTGCTCTTGCAGTGAGCTGCTGCAGGCCTAGGAGCCTGCGGTTGCCCCGGCAATGGATAAGCTATCTTCCACAGATGCAGTGATCACACTTTGGGATGCTCTTCGGCATGTCGTCCCATTGGAGGGAGTCCCAAAACAGTTTAGACAGCTCACATGATCATGGATCCTATTGAGGATGAAACTATTAAGGACCTTACCCAGCACCTAGAGGAGTGTTATCCCCATGTATTTGCTGTAATCCAGGCGATCACCCTTCTCTTTCCAGACAGGGACGACAAGTCCCATTTTCCAGTCAGTTGGGATGATGTCCATCTCCGAATGGAAGCAAATATTGCTTGCAATGCCAGGAGGACCGCCTTACCACCAGCCTGGAAAAGCTCACCCCAGATACCACAGATCCTGCAGCCTTCCCTACCCTCAGCTGGTTCACCACCTGTGCAATCTCAGTGAGACTGGATGGTTCAAGCTAATTTAAGAATAAGGCTCAAGAACCATAGACCCAGTGATGTCCAACATCCTAGCCGGAGGATCAGCTTTAAACAGCTGCTCAAAATAGCCAGCCCAGTGGGTCACAACTGCAGCGTCATCCATAAGGACCGTCAGCATCACTGCCCTGACAGCAACTCTCCGAGAATCACATTCAGATGTGTGTAATACTTCGACTCCTCTGTAAGCAGGATGTGGGTTACTAGACCATAGATGGTGTGTCACTTGCTCTTAGATTCCTCTAACAAACACCTCCTTATCTGCCCTCAGAGCCCTCACAGCTGTCCTTCTCAGTTCCTGGTACAGACTGGACTTGCCATCAAGCCGTGTTCTGCGACTTCTCTCGATGATATCCAGGGTGCCCTGCGAAATGAAACACCTCCTTCTGGGAGCACTGGCAGCACCAACACAACCCTCAGCAACCTTCAGGGTCTTATCTTGGAAGGTCTCCCACATCACATTAAAATGGACAGTTGCACCCAAATCTTCTCACACAAACTACATGCAAACTCATTAGAAACAACCTGATCTTGGAGACCAGCCAGGTTCAGCCTCATTCTCCTAGTAGGTGGAAGCCTGCTGGACCTAACTGGATCTTCAGAGAAGCAACCAAACCACACCGCCAGTACTGGAGTAAAAAGTCCAATGATGCGGTTAAGGGAGCTGGGACGAGGATCCAGCGATCCACAGCCCCTGACCTTTTGCAAAGTCAAGGAATATGAAGCCACTTTCACCACGGTCGCCTGAGCCATGGAGATTGGCACTAACAGGGCTGGCTGTGATGGTTGTGTCAATGGTCATATTGAAGTCACCAATGACCAGAGTAGTGTCACCTCGTGGGCACCCATCAATCACCAAATGAAGTTGCAAATATAATGTCTCCCTCACTGAAACATCACTCACCATGGTCGAAACATACACTGAGACAATAGACAAGACACCCAGAGATTGCCTTGATCTGAGTCTCAAAATATGCTCATTGAAAACATGTGACATCGGACACCACTGGAAGGAGCTGATCTGCCATAGCAATAGTAACTCCCTGAGTATGACAGCCATCAGAGCGTCCAGCCCAATAAAAACTGTACCCACCTACGTAAATCTGGCCAGTCCCAGGTCTGTGCACCTCAGATAGTGACACCACTAAAATGCAGAGTGTAGCTCTTTTAGGGCGGATGTCGACTTTTGTCGACAGGAGGGGTTGAGGGTGACAATCAGCTGTTAATTGCAACAAAACTCTCTGTCACGTCGCAGGCATTCCCTCTGTGCTTGGAGGAATGCTAGACTCGTTGACTCAACAACTAATCCTTGCGTGTGCATGAGTTGCGAAATGTAAACAATGGCAAGATGGCATTGACATGTCACAAGGGAGCAAGCGAGTGCAGAAAAGAAAACACGGCAGACAATGTTTTGCGCATTATCATGGAGTCGGACTCTGATTTTTCAGAATCAGATTTTATTGACAGTGATCAGGAAATCGAACAAGAGAGTGAGAAGCCGGCATCAGCTGATTGGACACCAGCCGATGCCGCGCCAGCTGATCCGCTGCCAGCTGAGCACATTCGCGCAGCCGATGCATCTACGGCAAGGTTCGCGTGGGAGGAATACACAGACATTGATCCGTGGGAGCCGAACTGGCTACCGAACTTCACAAGACGGCATGGCTTGCTGTTGGACACGACAGATCACCGGCTGCTGGACTACTTCAGGCTGCTCTCTCCTGATGCTGCTTTTCAGCTACTGTCAGACTAGACAAACAGGTAGGCAGAGAAACTTTTTTGAATCATGGTCTGCGCTTGCATTGCATTCTCGTTTTTCAAAGTGGAAACCCACAACAAAAGACGAGATGAAGCGCGCTGTGGCATTACAAATAGAGATGGGACAGAACTGGTGATATAACTTCAGGGAGCATTGGTCCAAATGTGCTTTGTCCCCTGGTGGCTTTGGACAGGTTATGCAGCGTGATGATAGGTACGTGATGCTGCAAAGTTTTATTCACTTCTGTAATAAACAGAAGCAAATCCCATGGAGTAAGCCAGGCTATAACGCCATGCATAAAGTTCAGCCCCTGCTTGACATTGTGGAACCAACATAGAAACAATTTTATCAGCCTGGCTGGATTTGTCTGTGCATGAATCTATGATAAAATAAAAGGAACACCTTTTTTCTGCAAATACTAGGGGGCTTTGCCCCCTGCTCGCTTCGCTCGCCAACCCCTGGCGTTGGGGCATGACAAAGAGTGAGATGTATGATTTAGATATAGTACAGTGTGCAGGTTTGGATGATGCGTATAGAAAAAAAAAATAGAGTGTTTGGCATAGAGTAATGTTTTATTGGAATATTTCTTTGTATACAACATTAGTAGTAAAGATGGTGTCTTGTCCTTGAATGAGTCTTCCTTGGCATGGATCATTTATAATTTTAACTGTAACGTCAGATGAACGTCGAACACGTGAGAAGGCAACATAAAGTTGTCCATGTCCAAAAACGGGTTCAGAGAGGTAGATGCCAACCTTGTCCATGGTTTGTCCTTGTGATTTGTTGATGGTCATTGCAAATGCAGGTTTAATGGGGAACTGTTGGCGTTTCAATGTGAAAGGTAATTGTAGGTCAGAACTCGTAAGGTCAATTCTAGGAATGAGAACAGTATTGTTAGCATGTGATCCTCTAAGAACTGTTGCTTGAATAACATTGTGTGTCATGGTGTTGACGACTAACCGTGTGCCATTGCATAAACCCTGTTTAGTGTTAAGGTTTCTTAATAGCATGATTATTGTTCCGTTTTTAAGGGTAAGGTTGTGTTGTGGTAATCCGGCCGGGTTAGTCTTGGATCTTGTTCTTTGTCCTTTATCAAGACCAAAGCAATTGTAGTTGCCGCTATACCTTCTGCATTTGCTTTTGTATTGGCCTCCTTTTCAACTTCATGTAGCATTTTTATAGACTTAGCCAATGGGTGATTGTTTATGACATGAGAGACGTTTCTCATTATAAGCTTTGTGCATTGTTTGTTTTCAGGAAGGTTCATTCGTTGATAGATTGCCTCATCTGGATCTAGGATGTAGATTTGTGCATATTTGCGTTGTTGATTTGTTTCAGGGTGCACTGTTCCAATGCGATGCAATATTTGTCCACATATGCGAAAGCAGTATGGGCCATTGCCTTTTGGTGGCCTGATATTTACTCCGGTAGATGCAAAAGCAAATGAACTATTGTAGGATCTAATGCAGTTCATATAAAGTTGCTACTTTCAGGCACATCGTTAGTTAGAAGCTTCTGTAGATATTCAGGATATGAATGTAAAGGAGTCAGTCTAATCTGCCCCTTTTGACAACAACGTGTAAATTCATTATTTGTATTGCCAGTTGTTTCTTCTGGGAAGTTAAGTGAATGACAATGATTGCAAAAGACATTCATTAATCCCAATGAATTTTCCTCAATAGTGGATTCATTATTGAAGGCGTTTTCAGCCATTTGGCTTAAGCGTTTAATATGTGTCTGGCGTTGATGTCCGCTACGTGCATGTTTTGCTTTTGGCGTTTGAGTGCCGCGTTGTTGCATGTCCAGTATTTGGGACGCGCTATTTTTTTCTTTTCATTTATTCGCCTCCGCTTCGCGCAAAGTCCATTTCAGTCTACGTCTTGCATTGTTTGTATCGAGCCTTGTCCGTTTTTGTATGTCGGTCATTTGAGCTTTCTCCTTTTGGAGTCTTGCTTTCTTTTTTTCTGGCAGTTCATTTGCGCGTTGTAGACGTCCGCGTTCATTTATTTTTTCTCTTCGCTCCCTTTTTTGTATGTCTGAGACGCGAGCTCTTTCGTTTTAAAATCGTGCTTGTTTCGATGCAGCACTTTGAGACGCGCGCTGTATGACCCTACGTTCATCGTGTCTGTCCATTTGGGCACGTCTCTGTAACGGTGTTACTTGTGCTTTGCGTTTTTTGATTCGCGACATTTTTTCTGTAGGAGTTTCAGAAGCGTGTTTTATGCTCCGCCGTCTATTTTGTTGTTTCTTTCGTGTTCGTGTGTTTGTTTCTGTTATCCTTTCTGAATCGTTTTGTATCCGTGATCGTGTATTCATGACTTGTTTCTTTCTCAGCATGCGAAATATGGATAAGTAATAAGGAGGATCGCACTCACTGTTAATATGTTTCCTTTTCTGCAGTTGAACGGTTAATAGTGCTTTATTGTAAGGAGATCCACCTATGCTGACACCTATGCTGCCTAGTGTGAAGGTGTTGACGTTCACTTTAGAATATGTGGCTTTGGGTGTCACTTCTTATGGATGTGTGGGGGGGGGGGGGGTGAGGATTGTTGTTGCGCGAGCGTCTTCTTTCTTTTTGTGTTCCTGTGTCTTGTTGAATCCCCCTCTTTGTGTGTGTCCCGTCCCTTGCTTGTAGGGTCTGTGGGGTGGTTTTGTGTTCTTTTTTTTTGTCTTCCATGGGTTTGTTGAATCCCCCTCTTGGTGTGTGTCCCGTCCCGTCCCGTGCCTGTAGGGTGGGGGGGGGGGGGGGGGGGGGGGTGTGGTCGTGCCTTGCTGTTGTGCACTCTCTGTTCTTTTTTTTTAGTGTGTTTAGTTTCGTGTGCAATGTGTTTCGTGCTTTGCCCGCGTTTGACTACTTTTTTATGTGCCTTTTCCTTTTTTCGGTGCTCGTTGCGCCTCATTTCTGTGACTCCTTTTTGTATGTGCTCACTCCTTTTTTCTGTGGTCTTGTCCGCCTCTCGCGGCCCCTCATCCGCCTTTGTCGCCCTCTTTTGTCCGCCTTTCTCCGACTCTCGCGGACTCTTTTTGCGCCTGCGCCTCTCTCGCCCTCTTTTGTCCGCCTTTCTCGGCTCCTCAGCCGACTCTCGTGGACTCTTTTTGCGCCTGCGCAGTACGTCTTTTTGCAGCTACGGCCCATGGCCGGATGTCCCTGCGTCCATCATCCGGTTTAGCATTCTCGGTTAGTAATATGGATATGCCAGACAAGCCCACAAAGTATGGCATAAAGGATTTTGTACTGGCAGAAGCAAACACTGGTTTCTGCCTGAAAGTAATTACATATACAAGAAAGTATTTCTTTCAAAGAGAGAACTGTCCCTTGACAAGTCAGGTTGTGCTGGAGCTGCTTCAGGGCTATGAACATTTGGGTCATGTTGTGTACATTTGTACAATTTTTATACATCACCAGAATTGTTCATGGAGCTACAGAGCAGAGGAATTGGAGCTTGTGGCACAGTGAGGTTGAACAGGAGACACATGAAGCCAGACAGGCTGAAGAGGAAAAGAGGCGACAATACGGTTTTCATGCGGGCAGAAAACTTGGTGGCAGTGGCATGGCACGATGGCAAACGGGTGACTTGTCTCTCTACAGTACACACTAACAATATATGTGAGAAAGTGCAGCAACAGACAATTGAAAAGTAGGCACCAAAGCAACACATATTGTAAGGAGTGCAATGTGGCAATGACTGAAATTGGCTGCTTTGAGCGAGATCAGACTTTGCAGGCCTTTGCTGTGTAAAATGTATGTGATATGTATGTGAAATCATAGAGTATGCAGGCTCATACAACATGCAAGACAGTAACATTTGTCAAAAGTAAATATTTTTTGTTGATTTCAATTGCTTTGTGTTCTTTTTTTTTTAAAAAAGTTAGTTTTTGGAAAAATATTCAGCCCTGGGAGAAAAGAAACAAAAAAAAATTAGCCCTAAAAGAGTTAAAGCACCTCTGAAAGCAGAGGAAGATGATCGTCATGCCAGAGAGACAAGACTTTCCACGTCCTACCCAGATGGACCACCTCAATTTGGGACCCAAGTGCTGCTGCACAGTGGGCGATGCCTCAGCACCACACCAGTTTCAAATCACAAACAAACCTGATTTCATTGGCTCTCTTCCAGAGTTGAGGCTCCCAGGGGCTTTCCCCCATCTCCTTTATAATCCGAACAGCCTTCCTTAGGGTGGCTGCAGCAGTACTACTCATGCAGAGAGCAGAAAGGAGTCCTGTCTTTCATTTCGGAGTTGTGTAAAGTTTTTTACGGTGGTTGGTGTCATACCCAGGACTAATGGGTCAGCAACTGAGTTTATGAAGACACTGGTGAGGTGCTATGCTCCTTCTCGTCTACTCAGGTCTGCCAGTGAACAGCGCCTGGTGATGCCGACATTGCATGGTATCAAGTCTCAATCCAGACTCTTTTCCTGTATGATTCCTAGTTGGTGGAAGTGTTGACTCCCTCATTGTATTTAAGAAGCAATTGAAAACCTGTCTGTTCTGTGAATATCTGTCGAAAAAAATCTTTGGTCTGATAGTGTATATTGTTTGTTAATTTGTTGTCATACCAAGTTTAATGGTTTTATTTTCATTGTGATCCATGATTGTATATTTAATATTTATTACATCTTTTTCACTTGTGGCAATCAACTTTTGTCACCTGTCCTACAACACTTGCTGAACAAACAAGCCATAGCCTAATGTTACTCGGTTATATTTTCCTCTTTGTAAGTTGCTTTGAATAAAAGTGTCTGTCAAGAAAATAAATATAAATATATAGACACCCGTGTGCTTGAGAGACAGCTTTAATGGCTGTGGTGATGGTAGTTACCAGCCGAACCATTATTTGCTAATGCCTTCTCTTTTCCTCCCTCTGCAGAATAGAAGACTAACAGCCATTTTTCCTCGGTCGAGGCTTCTGTTGTCCATTCTACTGGATCCGCCCCTTCCTGCCTGGAAGCCATATGCCTAGCAGTTCAGCTATCTTGGAGTTAGTTCTGTTTGGAACTCATATCTGAAAAGACATTTCTGCAACTTGTTGTATATTGATGTTTGTGCAAACCATCAAGTCATATGGGGTCACTAGGGTGGTGTCCCAGCCCTTAACCATTGTATATGTTGTAGATGCCACGTGGGCTGAACAGGCATCCTGACCAGAAGGAAGGACCAGAAAGGGTGGATGGACAGCCCATTAAAAAGAGAAGATATTGCTAGGATTTTTTTATTCCCCCAGAATGCTAGATGGCAGCAGCCCTGGTTTTCGGTGCCCGGTGGGAAGTTAGCAGGTCATGCCGGGAAATGTTGTGCAGCAAGAGGGTACTGCAGGGAATCAAGCTCCCTACTGTGATGATGGACTTCCATGTGACCCAGAAGTACTTCGATCGGGCAATCACCCTGGCACCGGAAGTAGTCCTGGGTCTGTAATAAAAGGGACCGCACTCCTTTATCCAGGCAAGTTGGAGCTGGGTGGTAGAGAGACAACACTTGACTGGAGGAGAGCAGTGCGGTGGTGAGAGAGTTATTCGGGAGAAGAGGAAGACTTGTAGGTTGTGCTTTTTGTACCATATATGAAGGGAACTTGATTAATAAATAACCTTTATTTGGATCCGGGACTGTGAATCTGTTCGTGTTGGGGTTTGGGCTGGCTGACGCCCAGGGGTCAATCAGGCACTTATAGTATGTATATAATGTATATAAAACACCTGCCTAACATTGTGTAGGTCCCCCCTCATGCTGCCAAAACAGCTCTGATTCAGTGAGGCATTGACACCCTTGCACAGCACTTGCACTCTCGGTTCAGACAGGCTAGCCTTTGCCTACTACGTGCATCAATGAGCCTTGAGAGCCCAGGACCCTGTCGTCAGTTCACCAGTTGTTCTCCCTTAGACCACTTTTGGTAGGTACTAACCACTGCATACCAGGAGCACTACACAAGACCTGTCATTTTGGAGATGCTCTGACCCAGTCATCTATCCATCACAATTTGGCTCTTGTCAAAGTTGCTTAGATCCTTACATTGCCCGTTTTTGCTGCTTCCAACACATCAACTTCAAGAACTGACTGTTCAGTTGCTGCCGAATATATCCACCCACTTGGCAGGTGCCACTGTAACGAGATAATTGATGTTATTCACTTCACCCGTCAGTGGTTTGAATGTTGTGGCCAATCAGTTTGCATATATATATATATATACAAGCTTGGCAGAGAACAAGCTCTTTATCTGTCTGTGCTCGAACCTGTGAAGTAAGGGAATGAATCAAATGAAATCAGGATCAGCATCTTTGTTAAAATCATCAGCCTTTGTGTTTTCTTGTAGCTTTTCCTTTATGGATTTTCATATTTATCTCTGATTTGCTGCTGTTTTATATTAAAACCTTTAAGCATTCATCGTAGCAAACAAAAGCTGGATTCATTTTAACATTAAACATGATAAATAGCTACCATAGTTCTGATTTTCTTTTTATCATTTTACAGGTAATAGTTTTAAAACTTTTACATTTTATGAGCATTTTCAGTGCCAGAAAGGCACTGACGTGTCTTTTGAAGGCTGCTGGCTTAACACATAATTCCTAAAATAAAAGCAAAGTGAAAAATCAGTATTAATGTGTTATATTTCTGCTGAACCAGTAAAGGGGGAAAGGATCCCACTTACCGTATATACTCGCATTTAAGTTCTCCCACGGATATGTCGGGGCTTGATTTTACCGTATAATTTCCGGTATTTTATAATGTCGGTCGTATAAGTCAAATGCATAAAACTCATGCTATTGGTCCAAGAGATTATGATATACTAATGCCCACCACAGAGAGTAACCATGGAGCACACTGCCTTTTTTTTCTATGTATTGTGCCTCCGTGACCACACGGTAATACCTGAACTATTCCGAAGCAACGTTTGCACTGTTTTGTGTTTTTTGTATCTTACACACTCTTACACTTTTATCGTAACAGCATCCCTTATCTAGGATGGAGCATTTGATCAAAAGAAGATATGAAGTTGATTTTAAATTAAACGTCATTGAAGTAGTGAAAGAAATTGGTAGCTGCGCTGCTGCAACAAAATTCGATGTGTCTGAGAAACTGGTGCGAGATTGGAGGAGGCAAGAAGATGTAAAAAAAACAAAAAAAACAAATTAAGTGTTGCATTTTTGAACGGTCGTATAAGTCAGGTTCTGATTTTATGATTGATTTTTCGGGTTTCATGACCTGACTTATACGTAAATTTATATGGTAGGTTAATACTATAGGTTATTTTTTGACCACAGATGCTCCAGTCTACAAACTTCAAATGAAATCGAGTGCACTTGATCTTCCTCTTTTTTTTTTTTTTTGAATTACAACCTACGCTTCATGTGATTCGTTTTTTTTTTTTTTTTTTTTTACTTAGCAGCAGTATTTTTAAGGTGCTGTTAATGAAAGTGTTTGCCAAAAAAAACATAAATTGAGGAGGGAATGCTTAAAGATCATTATAATATTATATGAAGTCCTGCTTTAGCGAACTGCAAATAGACTCGCCATACCTCGACTTGTATAATTACCGACTTCATTGTTTTTACACCAAAGAACGAGAAAGTCACATAGCAGATCAGAGGGCTAAGGAGGGGGACCCATGCATGGACTAAAGAATCGAGAGTGTTTAACTGGTTTAAGTAACCTGCAGCAATTTTGCATCCTCACAAAGCATCATGGGGTGCTGGGGGAAAATAAAAGTTTGCCAAAGTCAGCCATTTGGTGAATGTTCAGGAAATAATTAACTGAACAAGGTCACCAGCAAGCACAGCAAATTCTCTACAAAAAAACACTGTTTTGGGGGCCCAGGCTACTGACCCGATAAGCCCTTATTAAAACCAGGCCATGGGTGCAAGGCGGGATCCACACTGGACAGAATGAAATCTCCTGTCAGGTTTCTCATTCACTTTGTGCTCGATGATGCTGGCGTATGTTATGGTTTAGGTAGGAAGTGGATGGATGGATCTTACCCAAATTTTCTTTTCTATGATGATAAACCATTTCAGTACCAACACAGAGAGGAAGATCTAGAGCAGGGGTCTCCAACAATCGCTCGCGAGCTACCGGTAGCTTGCAACCCCTTTCCAAGTAGCTTGTCAAAGGGTTAATGAATCCTACGTAAATTTGAAAACTTGATTAGTCAAATTTGGGGTGGCTGATCTTTCCAAAAAATCATATCATGACCTTTTTAACACAAAATCCAATCCACAATCTGAATTGCAATCTACCTTTTCAATGTGGCATACACTTAAGAGAATATCCAGACCCAAACTCATCAAGACCTAAGTAACACTTTATTTAAAATATCAAACAAAGTTGAATTCAATTGTTCTCTTGCTTGCTAGCTAAGTGGAGTTAAGGAACACGCCCCGAACACTGGAGAGTGAGTGAGGAAGGCCCCTCCCCTCGGCCCACCGCATGTTTCTCGGATTCGCGCAAATAAATCGGTTACAACAAGCGAACTATGATACATAGCGAAATGAGAGAAGTCACAGAATCAAATTGGAATGTTCAAGCAAATTATAGAAAAAAACGCAATCTAAATCCATTAAGTAGTTCTCTCGTGAAAAGCGGACGTACAGACAGACATTGGATTTTATACATTTTATATAAGTAAACCTTCAAAATAATGTGCAGTTAAAGTCTCAACAGCATTCTCAGCATTTCTGGAGTTTAGTAGAGCCAGATAAGTATAAGAATCTTCACCAAGCACCTCTGAAAATGTCTGCTTTGTTTGGATCTACGTACCTCTGTGAGTCTGCCTTTTCTGACAGGAATGTCAGAACAAGACTGACAGATGAACGTTTAAATGACTCTATAAGTGTGAACCTAAGTGGCTACACTCCACCATACACTTCTCTTGTTGACTCCATGCAGTGCCAGTCATCTGACTAACTAAAAAACACATCACACATGCAACTAACTGGACATGTGAATACTCTTGTGAAGTGAAACCGTGACATGTAACAAAATGACAAATGATTAAGTAATATCTGTGTATTTGTAATTGCATTGTTTTGTTTTGACAGCATTCATGTTTTAATTCAATAGTGTGAGATACACTAGAAAATACATACAGACATACAATATGCACTTGCAAGTGAACTAAATATTTTTTTGTGATGTTTTAATGCAAAATGTGAGTTGTGGACACCAACATTTTGTAAATGTTCAGGCAAAACAAGCTTATTCAGTTTGTTTGGGTTGAAATAAGCTGTGAGAAAAAATGTTAGAAAACATGAGTAGCTCTCAGCCATTTTCATTTTGTAAAAATAGCACTCGGGTTAAAAAAGGTTGGAGACCACAATCTAGAGAATAACAGAACTGATGTGGGGTACCACCATTACATTAAGCCTGCATGAAGCAGCATACTGTGTAAGCAATCAACTATTGTTGCAGGAGATGCTCTCAGCTCTGTCAGTTGGGTCAAAAGACTCATCCTGCCCACAAGTCAGTCAGAGGTACAGCGCAAAAGTGTAAGTGTTGGGCTTGTCTTCTCACCTCCTTAGTATGCCCTGCCTCCAGCGGCGTAGAAATTTTAGTGTATTGAAGCGACGGGGTATTTCTGACAAGTGAATTTCAGAAGACCTGTTAGAAAAAACACAGTTTTTGAACCTGGAAGTGTGTTGATTTCAGATAGCAAAAGGAATCCAAGAGTAGTAGTAACCTCCTATGTCCAACATGTCAACATAAACTCCAATTAGCTTCTTTTTCCTTTTTTTTTTTTTAAACTTGAAATTTTCTTTTTTACACATCAGTTTCATTGAATTCTTGTTGTCTTTCCTGGAACTTTTTCTTTTTTGAGACACACGCACATCACATTTCCCTTTGGTTCCCAAAGTGTAGATACGCCTGTAATCATTGGTAAATCTGCAGCATAATTTCCGAAGGCTGCCTCCTTTCTATCTTCTCAGATAAATCAAACCACCACCCAGAACCCAGCCTGATGACGATTACAGCAGTATGGAAGACCTCCAAAGAACAGATAAGCAGAAGCAGTTGCATGGTCAGTTTTGTTAAGATACTGTAAATACAAATTAAATGGAAACGCATGAAAGATTCTGTAATAGATTGCAGAGGGTTGATTAATTATGTCACTCCAACAACATTAGGAGAGCAAATAGTCAGCTACTGTCGTTTTACATGGGTGCAGGGATGGACACTATTTAGCACTTAACCACCCAAACAACTCAGGTTAATTTCTTACTTTGAACACTTTAAATTTATGTCCTTGTGTGTTTTCTTTGAGTACTTAACCTTCAACTTTTAGGCCAATTGGCCTCACATCAGCAGGGTTGTGTGTTTGCCCTATGATGGTTTGGTAAAATGTCCATGGTTGGTTCCTGGCTTGATCCTGATGCTGCTGGGTGACTCTCTGATTCATTGTGTTGCTGTAATGGAAAATGCCAGTTCAAAGAAGGTACGGTTAATTTTATAATACCATGAATACCATGTTTAACTACTTTAAATGAGCAGTATACATCTTAGCCTGCAGATAAATTCTACATCTTTCTCAGAGATGTACAGCAAGTGGGGAAGGGTGTCGGAAATTATGATCTTTTACCCAGCCTCAACATTTAGCCCTTTGCTCTGCTCTTTAAAATGAAATGCAACAAAAAGTCCTTATTCCATAACAAATGCTTTCTTCTTCTTTCTAATGAGATGTTGCTTCCACTCATCTCACCCCTGGGGTCTATGTAGGATGACACTGACATTACAAAATCTAAACTGATGTACGCTTTTGAGCATCAAGTGAGTCATGAACAAAAAAAAAATACAATAAAACAAAAAGTCACCCGATTTTAGGATTGATTAGAGCCTCCCCCTCCTCCTCCCACTGGTGAAGGTGGAAACATTGGTGAAGGGGACTGGAGAGTGATGCTGAAAATTTCCCATGTAAGTAAGCTGTGGTCATTCATTCAAAAGTGGAAAGCTTGCAGAGAAGCCCTGAAATGCCCCCTCATCCTGAGCTTATGAGGGCTGCTGTGAGTATGCAGTACAAAGTGCTGATTATGATCAAAATCAAAAGAATCCGGCAGCCCTCTGTGACCAACACTTTTCCAGCTTCTGCTAAATATGAAAGTACACGTAAGACTTTTAATAAGTGATTTCCTTTGAATGTCTTGCAGCACTGAAAGACAATGCAGAATGATGTCTAAATACAGAATCTCCTTTGAATCTGCTCTTCAGTGACGTGCAGCCAGGACTCTAAGATGAGCTTACTGTGCTTATGCAAAACTGGGGGGATGGGTCTCTGCTTTCACACCAACTCCTCAGATCTAAACCTAGCTGTACACCTAGCGCACTCGTATCATATCACTCACAGAAATCCTGAAAACACATTCAGCTTTCCACCACTGATAGAACAGCCAAAGTTTAAAACACTCAAACTAGCGGTCTGACTAAGCTGCCACAAAAGTAGAAGATGCAAACTCGTCGGAAATTCGCCAAAGTATATCGACAGCAACATTAAGAAAAACCAAGGAAAGGTGCCACAATGTCTAAAATGCCAACTAGACCCTGGAAATAGCCTGGAAAATGGGCAAAGTACAAATGCCTATGGGCAAACCGCTTCCATAACGGCATGTGGGCAGTATGTGAACTGTTTTTCAAGGCCTCCTTTCTGAGTTGGGCACCATTACAGCATATAGTCACTTGTGTCTATTCATATTTTTAATGCCTTCAGTCTAAGACCCCCTCCAACCCACCCTCGCTTGAGGTGACACCACTATGTCACAGCCATCATGGATTCTGGATATCACTTAAAGAGGAATTAATTTTTAAAAATTACACAAACAGTGCAAGCATGTACCCAGCTGGCTATACAACCTTCTATTTTAGGTGGTAATAAGCAGAAGAATGTACCTTATGGAACTGACTCCCCACGTACAGTCGGTGTCCGTATGAAGTATGAACATTTTACGTGTGTCTGCAAGAGTGTATCTCTAATTTGTGACATACAGGTGTTAGGTTAACTGTTGGATCTAAATTTGCCACTTCTGGTTGTGCTTGAGGGTAGACCTTGTGAGGGACTAATGCCTCATCCATTATGGGTTCCTTCCTTGCATCCAGTACTACTGGAATGTGTTATGTCCCATATGACCATGAATTGGATTAAGTGGTTTTAAAAATACTGTGATTTGTAACTACTGTCTCACATGTTGTTATTCTTCCTTAGGTGTATCCTGCACATGTAAATTGCATTAAAATATCACACCAATTTTCAAAACTACAATTAGAGACACACTTTCTATCCCAATTCAGAGGAGCAAATAATAGGCATTAAAGTGTATTAGCATAAAATTTGCTATTCAAAATCCTAATCCTCAGAGACGGTAATATTAACTAGACATTAGATTTCTGCTCTGAAATGTGCTAGTAAAAAGTCAGTATCAATCACACCATGCCAGAGTCACTATACACCTCTGGTAATTGTAATGGGGCGCATCCTACTAGTCACTTTTATACTTCTATATAGCAAACAGCAGTAATATCCCACCGCTGACACCAATTCAATTAGAAAATACAGGATGCTCACCACAGAGCTTAGAAGAAAATGTAAAAAGGAACAGAATGGCAAGATATTGAAATCTAAAGTAAGATAGACTCGTGTTTTGATGGAGTTCTCTAAAGTGCTATCTAGTGTATACTATGATCATGATCATATCTAGTGTCACACACATGTGCATGGAGGGGGCAGCTAAAAGACTCAAGTGATGGTAATTCCATGCTGGACCAAGGGGTGGTGGAGTGCACGAACCCTTTCTCTCTTTTCTCTGCAGACCAGTTACAGGAAATTCCGCTACCCCGGTTCCGGTCCTGATAACATCACATCCTGTTCTGACCCTGATGACCTCACTTCCTCTGCCCGACTTTAAAACCGCCATTTTGTCTTTCCTAAATCAGTTGTCTTGCACTCAGTTCTGAAAAGATTTCACCGTTATGTTTTTTTTGGACCAAACTTCCATTATGCAGGGTGCCTACCCCAACCCTTTTTGTGGCATTTGTCCTTCATTTGACACTAGATATGCACCTGATACCACACCACATTTTGAATGATGGATTTTGTGAGAGCATGGACTATTGTACATGAAAGAGACCCCATGCTGGTTGCATTATTCTGCTTGATGCAGTTCAAAGACCATTGTCATAGCTCCTGGTGGCACCATCAGTTTATATCATTAAAGACTTAAGGCAGAATGACTATACAGCTTTACTGTGTATCTGCTATGGGAATTACACTATTTTTAAAGTAAGATTACACAGCCACAGGTATCCCTACAGTTTGCTACTTAAAACTTTTCTGAAAAATCTTTGAGTCAGTCAATAAAGGTCTGTCATCCACTGCCATGGAATTAGCTAAAGCATGTAATCTACCAAGAGGCACAGTGGTAGTGCTGCTGCCTCGGTGTAAGGTGATTACGGTTCACGCCCCAAATCCTTCCTGCTTGGAGTTTGCATGTTCTGTGTCTCCAAAATTCCAAAGACATGCAAGTTAGTTGAATTGGTGATGCTAATGGGTTGTGGGTGTGTTCACCCTGTCCAGGTGGCGTTCCTGCATTGTGCCCCTTGATTGCTGGGATAGACTCCTGCTTCCCCCAACTTTGCCTTGATAAGACGGTTAAGAAAATGGATGGGTGGTGTGATCTGTCATCTACTGAAGGTTTATTACACACATATGCAACTTATTCAAACCACACTGCCAGATGGATAACTTGTTTCACACTGTCATCTCTGTGTTTTACTGTTGATCATTTAAAACTTGTTAGTGACTGCCAAGGAAATGTATTGGTGGATCACTAAAAATAATAACAAAGCAGAAAGACCATCCCTGCTTACAAGTGAGCAGATTAGAGTTTGAACTGCTTTCATATTTGAAAAAAAAAAAAAAAAGTGAGCGGACAGGCGATGTAATCTCAAACACAAACGGAACAAGCACTTTTTCCTCCGCGTGTTGCCCTACATGTGACAGCAACATTTAATTAAACAAGTGAATGTGAAGACTGCAGAGGCCTGTCACTAAGGAAGTGACTTGCCTATCAGATAAAGATTTTCCTGTTTGAGTACCAAATATGTATTATATGAAAACACATCTGAATGGCACCAAGTAGCCAAGAGAAGCCACACATGGTACAGTATATTGGACTTTCAGGAATAATGGAAGGACCAGGATGTGTTGGCTAGTGGCTAAGGTGGTGGACCGCCAGTTCACGCGTGCCTGTATGACTGAGCTGGGCAGAAATATTATGAGCAGTTACTCTGTCCACTGGTTTCGAGTGAGGCGTAACAAAGGGCCGGCTAAATAACTCCTGTCAAAAGAAATGTATCTTTATGTGATCTGGTGCATCTTAGAGCAGGATAACCCTCACAAACATTAAAACACTTACCTGAATTACAGATTTTGTAAAAGCATTTTACTATTTTTTTTGAAAGACGAAGTAATGCAGATGGGGTGAGAGATGAGAGAATATTTTCACTCAGCAGCAATGAATGGCAGGAAAGGTACAGAAAATCCTTACCGAAGTTCAGAAAAGCCACAAGCAAATCAAAAATGATAACAGAAATAATCTTGCTTCTCTTTGCATGTAGATACACATTTGCAGAGCTTAGTCTCTTTGTAGTTGAGTCCCTAAATGAAAATTCATCATAGGTCATCGTTTAAAAATATAGCAAGTGCCCTGAAAGGAACGAGGCTTTGATCGTGAGTCTGGCCATGGTCTGAGGTTCTCCATGGCCTGCCCTTCAGCTGCAGGTAAAAACAAAGAGACTGTGAGCCACAGCAGCCCCTCTCTACCCAGGGTGGACTTGATAACCTTGGAGGAAAGAACTCTGAGAATGTGACTAAAGATATCATTTTATTTTATATATATATTTTGAGGTTTCTGAACTGTTTTGAGGTGCCCATAGCGTGACTACAATCTTTTCTTATTTGTTTTCGTGGTAAGCTGCCACAGCGGTGGGAGCCCATGGATGCCCCAGCAACCGACAGTTATTTTCAACAGATGCGGCAATTGCATTTTGGCACGCTCTTTGGCATGTCATCCCATTGGGGGGAGCCCCAAAAGCGTTTAGAAAACTTACACTGTGTATAGGAAAATGGTGCAAGACAGTGACTAATGCATCACAATACATACATATGGAATAGTAAAGGTGAATTAAAAAATATAGACAGTGAAATAACGAATGCTCTAAACTTACACTTTTCTGAGGTCTTCACAAGTGAGAAAGTGGATAACCTCCCAGCAGTAAATGGGACTACTAAGGATATTCTGAGTGATTTAGAAATTATAGAGGGAGAAATACCGCTCAGATTAAACAGGCTGAAATCAAACAAATCACCAGGACCAGATAATATTTACCCTCAAGTTCTTAAGGAGGCTTGTGAGTACCTATATAAACCCTTGACACATATTTTTAAGAAGTCACTGTGCACTGAGGAGATTCCAAAAAACTGGAAAATTACAAAAATTATCTCGTTATAAAAAAGGGCGACCAGCCATATCTAAGCAACTATAGGACAATAAACTTAACGTGTATCATAGGAAAATTAATGGAATGAATTATTAAGGATAAGATTGAGCAACACATAGCAAGTACTGTACAGGAGTTTTTCTGAGCAGTCAGCACGGGGTTAGAAGAGGGAGGTCAAATTTTACTAACATGCTGGAATTCTATGAGGAGGTAACAAAAGGATACGATCAAAGTGGAGCATATGATATTATTTATCTTGACTTTCAGAAAGCATTTGATAGAGTGCCACATGAGAGGTTGGGCATCAAACTAAAAGAAGTGGGAGTTCAGGGTGATGTTTTTAGATGGGTGCAGAATTCGCTCAGACACAGGAAGCAGAGGGTGATGGTGCGAGGAACCTTTTTAGAATTGGCAGATGCTAAGAGTGGTATTCCACAGTGGTCAGTGCTAGGCACGCTGCTGTATTTAAATGTATATAAATGATATGGAATATAACTAGCAAGCTGATTAAGTTTGAAGTTGATACCAAGATAGGTGGATTGGCAGATTATTTGGAATTTGATATATCATTACAGAAGGACATGGACAGCTTACAGGCTTGAGCAGATTTGTGGCAGATGAAATTTAATCTCAATAAATATAACATATTACACATAGGAAGTAAAAATGTTAGGTATGAATACACAATGGGAGGTCGGAAAATCGAGAGTTAAGAGAAGGATTTAGGAGTCATAATGGACTCTAAGCTATCGACTTCCCGGCAGTGTTCAGAAGCCACTAAGAAGGCTAACAGAATGTTAGGTTACATAGCACGGTGTGTGGTGTAAGTCCAAGGAGGTTCTGCTCAAGCTTTATAATGCACTAGTGAGGCCTCATCTGGAGTACTGTGTGCAGTTTTGATCTCCAGATTACAAAAAAGACATAGAAGTGCTAGAAAAAGTCAAGAGAAGAGCGACTAGGCTGATTCCAGGGCTACAGGGGGTGAATTATGACGAAAGATTAAAAGAGCTGAGCCTATACAGTTTAAGCAAAAGAAGATTAAGAGGTAACATGATTGAAGTGTTTAAAATTATGAAAGGAATTAGTACAGTGGATCGAGACTGTTATTTTAAAATGAGTTCATCAAGAACACAGGGACACAGTTGGAAACTTCTTAAGGGTAAATTTCACACAAACATTAGGACGTTTTTCTTTACACAAAGAATAATAGACACTTGGAATAAGCTAGCAGTTGTGTGGTAGACAGTAAGACTTTAGGGACTTTCAAAACTTGACTTTGTTTTTTAGAAGAAATAAGTGGATAAGACTTGCAAGCTTTGTTGGGCTAATTGCCTGTTCTCATCTAGATTGTTCTAATACTGTAAATTCATAAAAATAAGTGATTAGATGAGTACATTGTAATGTCACATATACTGTCCAGTGGAGATAATGGACAATTTTCACTTTGTATTTATTATTTCATTAAGAAAAGCAACCTTTCTGGTCAGGAAACACATTAGAAGATGAAATGCTGTCAGCACATTGTGAAATATCAGTATCATTTTTGCAAAATATCAGACTCATTCTTTGAGTCCCACTGCGGATTAAGAGCAAAGTGTAAGGTTAGTGGGTTTGTTTACCCATCTGGACTTCATTGAGTCAGTAGAATTGTCAGTTTTTACTTTGGTGCCTAAAGTGCAGTGCCCTGCTCCGGGCCTCAGAGGGACACCCAAGAGGGATGCATTGCTCCAGGTAGGAAAGGAGCACACATTCAAGATGAGGCTGTGTGGTTCTTCTTTCTTGTGAACTTTTGCCTTGCGTAATGACATTGTGTGATAACGCAATTGTACGTGGAAGCAACTACTTGGACAGACATACCAACCAACCATCCATCCATCCATCTTCCAGACTTGCTGTACTCCGAATAGAGTGGCGGGGAAACTGGAGCCAACCCCAGCAATCAAGGTAGGAAAAACACCTTGACTAGGTGCCAGTCCATTGCAGGCTGACCCCGCGTACACACACACATCAGGGTTCAAACTAATAACACCAGTTTGCTTAACCTGCGTGTCTTTGGAGTGTGGGAGAACAACAACATGTGCATGGGGAGAACATGCAAACAGAAAAACAACCATTGTCTTTCTATATTAATTCAGAGACACTTCTTAAATATCTAGGAGTTCTCAATGCTGCACTGTGCAACTGGTTTTGTTCTTGAGAAAAAATGCTGCAAAAAACATGGGGGCTAATGGCAACGTGGTCTGGTCTTCAGAGTGCCCTTTTTGATCTAAGGCACCAAATGCGCACACAGCTGTCAGGGGGCCGCCATGTTCAGACTGTAGTATGGTGATACAGTGCCCTCTAGTGACAACTTTGACTAAACATGACACATGCAGCACACCCTGTCCGTTTAATTGTGAACTGGACCATCACTCCTGGGCTCAATGCTTTTTTTTGAGTAATTAATCAATTTAATTTATATAGCACTTTTTCTCGCTGCCAAAAATGCTTCACATAGATATTAGGGAGCCCCTTCAAACATCCCCAGGGTATAACAACCCCCTGGACGAAGTGACAGCAGCCATTCTTGTGCCAGTATGCTTGCTGCACATCAGCTGTTAGATGGTGAAGGAGTGAGAGAGATGTTCAGCCAGTTAGAAGCAGGGGCCAATTAGGGGGCAAAAAATGTATAACATCACAATGGATAATTTAGCCTGGACACTGAGGTACACCCTACTTTTTCTAAAGGATGCCCAGGGGGTCCTTTATGACCAGAGACATTCAGGACATCAGTCTTATGTCTGATTTGAAAGACATTTACCATTATTACAGCCCAATGTCCCTGTCAATGCACTGGGATGTACTCACAGACGACAGAGTAAGCAACCCCTGCTGGCCTCACCTACCCCCTCTTTCAGCAATAACCAATGCTTTCCCTAGATGGTCTCCCATCCAAGTACAGGCAAGGCCTAAACATGCTTAGCTGCAGGTGGATGAAAAGAGAACAGCAGTACATCAAATGGATGGATATCTGGATGCAAGCTGGACTTGCGTCTTGAGCCCTGAATTACACTTCGGCCATGCCCCACTGCGTGTAAGTTGAACTCGCACCTCACCTGCTTTCCCGCTCTTACTTTGTTATGGATGTAGAAAGAGTTAGATATGGAGATGATGAAAGGAGGAGAAGATGCTTGAAGGTGTGCCTCAGGGGTGTGGAAATCAAATTTTTTTCTACTTGTCCACGGACAAGTAAACTTAGAAAATCCACTTGTCCGCCAGTTAAATTCACTTGTCCATAAACAAATAACAAAAGTGAAAATTAGTTTATTTTTTCTGATCTCTTTTATTGATACCAAAACTGCCTTCCATTTTAAAACTGAAAAAAGTTCTTTCAGTGAGTAGTATTTTGCCACCTTGCTCTAGAACATTTTATAAAAGATTCCCTTATCATTTTAACTCACTAATAAACAATGCCTTCATTATAGCTACACTAGTTCTGTTTCACATACTACAGTTACAGTGAATATTTTTATAGATATTTCATAACCTTTGGAAACCGTTAGAATGTTTTCTTCTTTATTTTTAATAAACTGACAGTGCAAAACCAACTTGTTTTATATGAAATATTCGCTAATCAAAAACGATCTATTGACAGCTCATCAAAATTGATGTTGTCACGCAATAAATTTCTTAACTCAATATATCACAACCTACACGAAATCGCAAATTTCAGGAAAGATTAACTGCCTAACAAGCTTTGTTATGTGGTGAAAACAATTGTATAAGTAAAATGACTGCATTTTTATGTAGAAACAATGAATTTTATCAATCTTCTTCTATAATATGCTACCGTGGCTGTTCATTTGTCTATCCAGGATTTTAAATCACCTGTAGCTCGCAAATCATTTCACCAATTGACTTGAAATTTGGTACACATACAGTATACTACGCGACGTCTACTATCCGCTTTCGGGATGATGATTTGTATTACTTTATTTTTATTTTATTTTATTGTTGAATCAACTCTCGGCAGTGCGCAGCAGGGTGGCGCATGCGTATGGGAGCCGTTCTCATTCCCCACCACCTTCGCTAATCATTCTTGAGGCAGATTGAAGACTTAAGTGCCAGTTTAAGTGAAAAATTAAAGAAAACGTACTAAGTAATTGCAACACAAAAACTAACTTAATCAGTTTTAACGCGAAAAGATGCCAACGAAAGAAGAGAAGCAGTGGGCCGCTACAGCGGAGAAAAGAAGAGCTGCTCAGGAAGCAGCAAGCGCATCAACCTCTGAGCAAACGAATGCTAAACGTACAGAGAAAGAGGATGAAAACTAGGAATGCTCAAGTCAAGTGTATTTATTCACTGCATGTTATCGTGCAGTACGCCATTACTGGTAATATATAAAAGTTATTGATTATAATGAAAAATCATCAGATTACATCGTAATGTCGGCATGAAAAAAATGACCGCATCTCCAAGCATGTAAGTATTAGGGTAAAATACTTATGTAAGACCGTAAGAGTGCTTCCCCTTTGAAAAATCAGCCGTCATTTTGTAAACAATATTGAAGACCAATTTGAGACATGAAGAACATGCCTAAGTAGACTGTTTCCGCACAAAGTACGTACCCAAATGTTTAAAATGTGAAAGTAGTGGTAAAATGTGCCCTGCACAGCACATATAATATTTTTCTCCAGAAAATTGCACTTGTCCGCGGACAACTGAAACAGAAAAACATGCTTGTCCAACGGTCAATTTACCCGTGTCGGACGAGTCAGGCGTTGGATTTCCGCACCCCTGTGCCTGTTACAAGGCATGCAGAAGTCACAGATGGCAAAAACAAGATGCAAGTTTGAAGCACAAAAGAAGATGGGAGGAATTGTTTCTAGCAAAAGTATATGGAGGCAAAGCAAGGAAAAGGGGGAGGTTGAAGTTTGGGGTGGGTCAAGAAACAGATGGGAGATTTTGTAATTGTTACAACTGGCTAGCGGGATTTATTCAGCATGGTGGTGACACAAAATCTTAAGTATATAATGGAACATATTTATCAATAAGGACTACTAAGTTTGATGATGGTGTACATTTTAAGGGTATAAAATAAAAATTTAAAGAAATCTATTCATCGTATGACAGTATCTCATGTTCACGACCTACAGAGGTGGCCCTCACTGGAGACACACACTACAGAGGAGGCCCTCACTGCTGACAAACACTTCATCTTATAAGTGACTGGAGCTGAAATGGCAATGACAAGCACAGCTCTATTTACATGTCAGCATGCTGAGAGTAGAGCTAAAACAAGACAAACACAAGCGAGCACTTAAACTGAAGACCCGCCTTCCACCTCATTCATTGGTCAGGAGTCCAGTAATTAGCTACTGTACTTCATGTAATATCAATCGGTGTGCTTAAATGCATACACATAATTGGGTTAAGCTAAATAACCCAGTTAAGGCAGAAACCTGGTACTGAATAATCCATGTTTACATTCACAACTACTTTTCTACTTTGGCAAAATGCTCCAGCGTCACTAAACTATGCAAAAAAGAGTTAAGCATCAGCATTGGCCACTGTAAATCTGAAAATAACCTTAATGCCTGCGATAATTTACTGTACTTGTGTTTTATAAAGACGTCTAGTTGAACTGACACTTTATTTATAGGTTTCTGTTACCGAATTGCATTTAGCATACTCTCTTCTGCTTGGCCATAGAATTGTTCCCTATAAAAGGTCCAGGTACATGTGTTTCTTGTCTTACACCCAGTGCTGCTGGAATGATAACACCACAGGTATTACTACATCAGTAAGATTTGCATTAGATTACTCATTACTTAAGAAGTAATTAGACAATGAAATGAACATTACTTTTAACTTGTTAACCTACTGCTTTTAAGATTATGTTGCTGAGCTTAGCACATTACGTTCAGCTCATCAACAGAAATCTAGCGATTTCTGAAATATTGAGACACATTATTTCAGCCAGGAGAACGAATAATGCAATCACACAGATATTTGCCTCTGGTAGCTTCTAGCCATGGCTGCTGAAAGTCTGTGCAAAGCAAAAACATGCTCAGGTTGACAGTGCAACAAATATGCTCAGACTTTAAAATCTTTAAACAGTAACCCAGTTAAGGGTTTACATGGCCACATAATCAGGTTATTCATGGAGAAATGTACCTCTCATAACCCAGTTTCTCTAATCAGAATAAGGGTTTACATGGCATTTTAGAAACCAGGTTTCTATGAATAATCTGGATACTGAAGCACAAGTAAACATGGCAATTGTTGCATAGCATACTTAGAGACATGTTCAACTAAAGATTAAAAGTTAAAGAAAAGCGAGTGACAAAGTTATCAGGAAGAGAACATGCCCGGGATGAGTCAATAACCAGAGGTCAATTTACCAGTGCAGTTTCACAGATAACTGGGTAAGATTTATATATACAGTTAGGTCCATAAATATTTGGACAGAGACAACTTTTTTCTAATTTTGGTTCTGTACATTACCACAATGAATTTTAAATGAAACAACTCAGAAGCAGTTGAAGTGCACACTTTCAGCTTTAATTCAGTGGGGTGAACAAAACGATTGCATAAAAATGTGAGGCAACTAAAGAATTTTTTTAACATAACCCCTTCATTTCAGGGGCTCAAAAGTAATTGGACAATTGACTCAAAGGCTATTACATGGGCAGCTGTGGGCAAGTCCATCGTTATGTCATTATCAATTAAGCAGATAAAAGGCCTGGAGCTGATTTGAGGTGTGTTGCTTGCATGTGGAAGATTTTGCTGTGAACAGACAACATGCGGTCAAAGGAGCTCTCCATGCAGGTGAAAGAAGCCATCCTTAAGCTGCGAAAACAGAAAGAACCCATCCGAGAAATCACTACAATATTATGAGTGGCAAAATCTACAGTTTGGTACATCCTGAGAAAGAAAGCAAGCACTGGTGAACTCAGCAATGCAAAAAGACCTCGACGTCCACAGAAGACAACAGTGGTGGATGATCGCTGAATCATTTCCATGGTGAAGAGAAACCACTTCACAACAGCCAGCCAAGTGAACAACACTCTCCAGGGGGTAGGCGTATCGATATCCAAGTCTACCATAAAGAGAAGACTGCATGAAAGTAAATAGAGGGTGCACTGCAAGGTGCAAGCCACTCATAAGCCTCAAGAACAGAAAGGCTAGATTGGACTTTGCTAAAGAACATCTAAAAAAGCCAGCACAGTTCTGGAAAAACATTCTTTGGACAGATGAAACCAAGATCAACCTCTACCAGAATGATTGCAAGAAAAAAGTATGGAGAAGGCGTGGAACAGCTCATTATCCAAAGCATACCACATCATCTGTAAAACACGGTGGAGGCACTGTGATGGCTTGAGCATGCATGGCTGCCAGTGGCACTGGGACACTAGTGTTTATTGATGATGTGACACAGGACAGAAGCAGCCAAATGAATTCTGAGGTGTTCAGAGACATACTGTCTGCTCAAATCCAGCTAAATGCAGTCCAATTGATTGGGCGGCGTTTCATGATACAGATGGACAATGACCCAAAACATACAGCCAAAGCAATCCAGGTGTTTATTAAAGCAAAGAAGTGGAAAATTCTTCAATGGCCAAGTCAGTCACCTGATCTTAACCCAATTGAGCATGCATTTCACTTGTTGAAGATTAAACTTCTGACAGAAAGGCCCACAAACAAACAGCAACTGAAAGCAGCTGCAGTAAAGGCCTGGCAGAGCATTAAAAAGGAGGAAACCCAGCATCTGGTGATGTCCATGAGTTCAAGACTTCAGGCTGTCATTGCCAGCAAAGGGTTTTCAACCAAGTATTAGAAATGAACAATTTATTTCCAGTTATTTAATTTGTCCAATTACTTTTGAGCCCCTGAAATGAAGGGACTGTGTTAAAAAAATGCTTTAGTTGCCTCACATTTTTATGCAATCGTTTTGTTCACCCCACTGAATTAAAGCTGAAAGTGTGCACTTCAACTGCATCCGAGTTGTTTCATTTAAAATTCAATGTGGTAATGTACAGAACCAAAATTAGAAAAAAGTTGTCTCTGTCCAAATATTTATGGACCTAACTGCGCATATATATAAAGTTTTGCGTGCAGTATTCCTTTACCATTGCAGTATCAAAGTTCCTCAGTGTGTAGTGTGTGTGTGTGGAGTGAACACCTTCTTCTGTGCCTGCTTCCCATACAGTGCTGTGGGAGATCCAAAAACCCTGCTAAGTAGCAGCCTCCAGTGGGCCAAGTGGAAGGCGAGTCTGTTACCTGAATGAACCCTGATATAATGCTGACCCCTTACCTCACTTCAGTGTCTAAAATTAAAAAAACAATAGTAACCATATCAAACAGAAACTGAATTTTGCTCTGGAGTGACACAAACACTACTTAATGCACTTCCTTTGCTTCTTCAATCTCATGATAAAAATACAAACTTTAAATTTACTGTATTAAACGTGTTGATCAAAAAGCAATTTAACATCAAGTTTTGTTTCTCCCCAAGTTTAGACCAGCAATTCACATGAACAGAATGAAGAAGGAAGGTGATATATCACAGTGACCACAGTACGTGAACTGTGTCCTCAGCCAGATGCTGCAGCTTCCTGACACGCCCATGACAAGTGCTGTCCGCACCTTGGATGGAGTCACCTCAGACAGTTTAATGGATTCACCAGTACTTCTCACTGGTAAAATTATGATGGGGCCAGAGGTCACACCAAAAACAAACCAAACCAACAATAGGATGGGCAGATTGCCAGCCCATGTGCAGTACACTAACTCAATTGAGGCTACTTCTTAACACGGAATAGAGGCACAGAAATGAAAAACAACATTGAAACTCCACACATGCTATGAACAGGACAGGATTCACTTACCTGTAACCCTTTACTGGGAAAAAGGAGTTCATAAATAGATTAAATGTTTACTTGTTAAAATAAGAGTACAAACCTAATTAAATTATATCACTTAGTGTATTTTTTCCAAAAATATTATATGTAGCATGACACACATCAGCACTCTCTGGTTGCATGATCATCTAAAATGAACAGTAACAGTGGAAGGCACTCATGTGATCAAATTAATGTCACCTTACAATAAACTGTAAGCTGTGGGTCTCCTGATCATTTAAGGAAACGGTTATATTTACTGATCATGTGTTTATTTAAATGATGATTACATTACAAGAGCACTGTCCATTTTCCACCCTAAAACATGAAGTAAATTGCTCATTTTCAGCAAGTGAGCTGGTAATTGGGACTGACGGTACAGCTTTGTGCTTCACCATACAATGCAATGGCCACCCGATCATCCACTTTGCTAATACAGCACAAGTACAGACCCACCAGACGCTGACTCCTTCTTATGGTTTTGTATGAACTGAAGGTAAATCTCCCAGTGCACCAGGATCATCTAGAGGAGTGGCTGTCTCCACAGTAATACACTGAATTTGATTAATTAAGGTTGTAACATTATAACAATAGTGCCAAATTTGACAGTTCACATCAGCTTAGCGGTACTTGGTAGGGAGCAGATGACACTTTCTTCTGCCCAGAAAAGCATGTCTCCAACCACTTTGACTGAACCACTACTGCTGCTGGATAGTCCTGGATCATAGACCTCAGCTCCTGCAACAAAGTGAGTTGAACAGAAAAGAAAATCACAGTGGGAAGGTGCAATGCAAGCAGTCAATGCAAACAGAGCAGTGGGCCACAAGTTCAGTCCTGGGGGACCTTGCTGGCTGTGGGTTTTTTTTCCCCCAACTGAATTTCACAATCACTGCATCATTCTTACTTTAATTTACCTCATTATTTAGTGAGCTGACCGTTCAGAATTTTACAAGAAGGGAATAAACTGAACAATGATGGAGAGCAGGTTCCTTCAGTGCTACATTTACAGGTTTGTAACAAAGGTTTCTTAATGAACAGACAAGTGAAAACAGCAATGAAGACCCATTTAGTAATCAATGTTGCTTGCACCCGTGTCTGCACGTCTCATTGCCAAGCATCAGTATTTGCATATTAAAGGAGCAAACTCCACTGAAAATGGTAAATTAAAAAATAATAGCAAAGGAAAAGGAAGCATTTGAAGTTATTGAAAGAAATAGATATTTATGAATTTCTTAGAAAGATATGTAGACCAGATTACATTAAAGTTGAGAATGAGTCATTGAGTGAGAAGCTGGTTGAAATACAAAATCGGCAGCAACAGGGTACTTGTCCCAGGACTGAATTAGAATACTGCTGAAATAGAGAGTATGCAGATGACTTCACTGCAGACAAGTTTACATTATGAGACGCTGATAAAAAAAAACGTTTACTGGAGTAAATGTCTAAAACATAAAGAAAGTGTATTCTCTTCTAGTGCATCTTCTAGTGTTTGTATTTTCTTCTCTTGTCAAGGCAATCATAGGAGATTGTTATACGCAAGCATTTCTTGTTTAATCTAAACATCCTGTCATACCAATTGTATATGTTAACATTATTACCTCAGTATGCAGTGCACTTTCCACCACTGCCACAATGTGGGTGATATCTTTGCTCAAGACATCATCTTCATTACCATCATAAGTTCATTTTATTAAGGAGCAAAGCACAGATTCCTTGTAGATGAAATGACAGAAACAGGCAAGAAGTTAAGAATGATGAGTGGACAATGTCCCCTTGGTCAAATTAGCATTTTGATATACATCATTTTTGTCTTTCTAATCATTTTTTTATCACCATTTTAAATGTTTTGTTTTATACATGAGTGAGTGAAAAAAGGCAGGGTTTAAAATAAGGACTGTGAAAGCACTTTTCACATAAGCTACAAAAGGACAACAAAACAGGAGAGCCACTGTAGCACTTGACCTCTTATTCAAAGAAGAGAATGAACACCAACCAGAGGCTCAGGAATTTCCTGTTTTAATAACATAATAGATAATCTTTTTATGCTTCTGTAGGATTACGACTTACTGTAAGTGAGACTTTTCCAATTTTTAGGTGTGAGTTTTGTTGGAAGTCTCAAATTGATGGTGTACTGTGATAATCAATTTTGCACATACAGTATCATATGAAAAAGTTTGGGTACCCCTCTCAGCGTGCATAATTTACTTTCAACAAAAAAAGAGAACAGTGGTATGTCTTTCATTTCCTAGGAGCATCTGAGTACTGGGGTGTTTTCCAAACAAAGATTTTTAGTGAAGCAGTATTCAGTTGTATGAAATTAAATCAAATCTGAAAAACTGGCTATGCAAAAATTTGGGTACCTTTGTAATTTTGCTGATTTAAATATATGCAACTGCTCAATACTGATTACTTGCAACACCATCCATTGGTTGGATTAGCTCGTTAAGCCTTGAACTTCGTAGACAGGTGTGTCCAATCATGAGAAAAGGTATTTAAGGTGGTCAGTTGCAAGTTGTGCATCCCTTTGACTCTCCTCTGAAGAGTGACCGCATGGGATCCTCAAAGCAACTCCCAAAACATCTGAAAACAAAGATTGTTCAGTATCATGGTTTAGGGGAAGGCTACAAAAAGCTATCTCAGAGGTTTAAACTGTCAGTTTCAACTGTAAGGAATGTAATCAGGAAATGGAAGGCCACAGGCACAGTTGCTGTTAAACCCAGGTCTGGCAGGCCAAGAAAAATACAGGAGCGGCATATCCGCAGGATTGTGAGAATGGTTACAGACAACCCACAGATCACCTACAAAGACCTGCAAGAACATTTTGCTGCAGATGGTGTATCTGTATATAGTTCTACAATTCAGCACAATTTGCACAAAGAACATCTGTATGGCAGGGTGATGAGAAAGAAGCCCTTTCTGCACTCACGCCACAGAGTCGTTTGTTGTATGCAAATGCTCATTTAGACAACCCAGATTAATTTTGGAACAAAGTGTTTTGGACTGATGAGACAAAAATTGAGTTATTTGGTCATCACACAAAAAGCACTTTGCATGGTGGAAGAAGAACACTGCATTCCAAGAAAAACACCTGCTACCTATTATCAAATTTGGTGGAGGTTCCATCATGCTGTGGGGCTAGTTCAGGGACTGAGGCCCTTGTTAAAGTCAAGGGTCGAATGAATTCAACCCAATATCAACAAATTCTTCAGGATAATGTTCAAGCATCAGTCACAAAGTTGAAGTTACACAGGGGTTGGATATTCCAACAAGACAATGACCCAAAACACAGTTCGAAATCTACAAAGGCATTCATGCAGAGGGAGAAGTGCAATGTTCTGGAATGGCCGTCACAGTCCCCTGACTTGAATATCATCGAAAATCTATGGGATGATTTGAAGCAGGCTGTCCATGCTTGGCATCCATCAAATTTAACTGAACTAGAGAGATTTTGTATGGAAGAATGGTCAAAAATACCTCCAAACAGAATCCAGACACTCATCAAAGGCTATAGGAGGCGTCTAGAGGCTGTTATACAGTAATCCCTCCTCCATCGCGGGGGTTGCGTTCCAGAGCCACCCGCGAAATAAGAAAATCCGCGAAGTAGAAACCATATGTTTATATGGTTATTTTTATATTGTCATGCTTGGGTCACAGATTTGTGCAGAAACACAGGAGGTTGTAGAGAGACAGGAACGTTATTCAAACACTGCAAACAAACATTTGTCTCTTTTTCAAAAGTTTAAACTGTGCTCCATGACAAGACAGAGATGACAGTTCTGTCTCACAATTAAAAGAATGCAAACATATCTTCCTCTTCAAAGGAGTGCGCGTCAGGAGCACAGACTGTCAGAAAGAGAGAGAGGAAAGCAAACAAATCAATAGGGCTGTTTGGCTTTTAAGTATGCGAAGCACCACCGGTACAAAGCTGTTGAAGGCGGAAGCTCACACCCCCTCCGTCAGGAGCAGGGAGAGAGAGAGACAGAGAAAAACAAACAAGCAAAAATCAATACGTGCCCTTCGAGCTTTTAAGTATGCGAAGCACCGTGCAGCATGTCGCTTCACGAAGCAGCTGCACAGAAGGTAGCAACGTGAAGATAATCTTTCAGCATTATTAGACGAGCGTCCGTATCGTCTAGGTGTGCGAACAGCCCCCCTGCTCACACCCCCTACGTCAGGATCAGAGAAAGTCAGCGCAAGAGAGAGAGAGAGAGAGAGAGAGAAAGGTAAGTTGGGTAGCTTCTCAGTCATCTGCCAATAGCGTCCCTTGTATGAAATCAACTGGGCAAACCAACTGAGGAAGCATGTACCAGAAATTAAAAGACCCATTGTCCTCAGAAATCCGCGAACCAGCAAAAAATCAGCGATATATATTTAAATATGCTTACATATAAAATCTGCGATAGAGTGAAGCCGCGAAAGGCGAAGCGCGATATAGCGAGGGATCACTGTATTTGCAAAAGGAGGCTCAACTAAGTATTGATACAACATCTCTGTTGGGGTGTCCAAATTTATGCACCTGTCTAATTTTGTTATGATGCATACTGCATATTTTCTGTTAATCCAATAAACTTAATGTCACTGCTAAAATACTACTGTTTCCATAAGGCATGTCATAAAGGAAGTTGCTACTTTGAAAGCTCAGCTAATGGTAAACAAAAATCCAAAGAATTCAGAGGGGTTCCCAAACTTTTTCATATGACTGTATTCATAACTGCATGGCATTTGTCAAAATTGCTTGCAACTTCCTAGCTGTTTCTAATGCTTGTTTGTGTTTTAAAATAATTTACTGCCAAATAAGATGCAGGGTTTGATGTGACAGCTGTTAAAGCATCTCCATTTGCTGCTGACTTATGTTTATTGCATGCTTGATTACATGTAGTGAATGCTCATGGTATTCTCTTTTAAAACAATAAAGAAAAAGTATAATAGCTTTAAGTAAAAACAAAACTCTTATTAGAGGCAGTTATTTCTGTCTCACACAACCTCTATTTAAAAAGCACTGCAAAAGTAAAACAAATTTAATATATTTAAAACTAATCATTTCAAACTGCAGTCATACACAGTCAAGAGAGTTTTAAATGTTGGACACTGAAATTTAACTAAATGCAGGTAAAATGAGACTATGTGGTAAACAGATGTGCAAAATTATGCATGGCAAATTGTTACAGAGCTAGGTAAGCAGACAGAAAAACAGAAAATTAGGCCATTTTCTAACCTGCTTAATCCAGATTAGGTTTGTGGGGGGTGAGGGCTGGATTCTGTCTCAGCTAGCATAGTGCACTACATAGGCAGGAACAAAGCTTGGACTGGGTGCCAGGCCATCACATAGTAAACACACACACACACTATGAGCAAGAAGTAACTGCCAGTTCACCTAACCAGCAGGCCTTTATACAGTTGGAGGAAACCAGCACACCTAGAAGAAACCCACACAAACACAGGGAGAACATGCAAACCCCGGTCTCCTTACTGTGAGACAGCAGTGATACCACAGTGCCACCCAGCACTGTTTTAGCAAGACAGAAAAGGTTATGAGAGACAGGATTTCCTCTGGATGTTCTGGTTTGCCCTTATAGCGTAAAAGACATGCAGGTTAGGTGGACTGGCAATGCTAAACTGACTCCCTGATGTGTGTGTTCACCCTGCAATGAGATGTCATTCTGTCCTTGTGTTGTTCCTGCCTTGCACCATGTGCTTGCTGTGATAAGACTCCAGCTTCCTACAACCCTGCTCAGAACATAGCACATTTGGTTAGTGGATGGATGAAAAGCAATGATCAACAAATTTTGCTGAAAGGTTTAATTTTGATTTTCTAGTCATGTCATTTAACACACAAAGTGCTAATGTTGGCTAATCTACACTACATGCACTATAGTTTGTAAGGTAAAACATTTTCTGTTGTATTAATACTCTTATACACACACACAAACACGTCATGTGTTAGTTATGCTGGCCACTTCAGATTATTTCAGTCTTATTCATTTAAATGATCCGTTGTTACTTTCAACTTTCTTAAAAGTCAGTCGATTTGTTCATACTGGCCACTTTAGTTTTTCTCTTCGGCCTTGAAGGAGGACTTTTCCTCAAATGTGTCTGCTTTCTTTGGAGATTCTCCATCTGTTGACCATTCCACATTATAAATCCTCCAGGGTAACTTTTACTCTTAACTCTGGACACCACTAGACATAATGCAAAGTTTGTTTTTATGTTTCCAGCATCATCATCTAAGTCTTTTCTCACTGTTTAATCTTTGCTTTTTATGCTTAACCTGTAATTGTTTTTTTTTAAATGTAAATACATTCTGGTAATATCACTCATCTACTCTACCTAACATTATTCCTTTACATTACTTGTGTTTAAGTTTAAACTTATGTTCATATAAATTTTACTGTGATACATTCATTCTCCCATTTTTAGAATTTCTTCAGTTTTGATGGTACAACTAATCCATTTATAATGATTTTTTCTGTTATACCTTTATTTGTGATGTTATGTTTAGATTTTCACTTAAATCTATACATGTTTTCCTTACTTTTAAACAGTCATTTTATTGATTAATGTGACTGTTATATAAGATTGTTCTGTCTGCTTTTATTTATTCTTTCTTATGTTTTTTCTTGCTGTGCATAATCACTTCTTTGTCTGAGTTTTTTTTGTTATACTTGTTTCTTTTTAAACAAATGTTTATTGTTATACATTGTTATATTCTACTAATTTTGTTTTATATTTGGATGTTTTTTTCCTCCATTATCATCTGTGTATTTTGCAAATTAGTACTATTTATTTGTTTCCTGCACTTTCGTGAGGAAATGAAATTAAAACCATAACCTCGATTACCAAAGATGTATTCAGCAAAGAGTGCTTTAAAAATGAATAATCACGTGAACAGGAAGTTCAAAACCCGTTGAAAAGTAAAAAAAAAAAGTGACTATAGATACTAGAAATATGGATAAGCAGGTACATTGTGGTAATCAAACGACTAGACTATAAAATATTTTGAACACATCTTGCAAACTGCAGGCAATGGCAGGAAACTATTACAAGTCCATTCTGGACCAAAAGAAGGCAATGGCCTTGGCAAATATTAAGAGAAGATGATAGGTGAGTGAAATACCAGAAGGCAAACTGGAATAAAAAGAACACCAATATAAGTAATAAGTAATAATATAAAAAAAAAACAAATGAAGGTCCACAGAAGGAGGACAGACAGGTGCTGTCCATTTTTACTAATGTGATGACACGTGTAGTCCTCATGTGTCCTTGGAGGGTTTGCACACTTTCAATGAATTCATTAACCCACAGGATGTTCACAAGTTGCACTGAAAACAATCGGCTTCTGTATGGGTGTTAACATAAAGTTTTGTTATTTGATCAGCAGTAAAACTAGCACTTTTGTCTTACCACACTTATCCACTACAAATAGAATCCTAGCATAACTACTCCATTTTCTAAACAGTTCACGCTTACTACACTTCAAATGTTTGTAGGCACAAAATATGAATCAGGATGTCCTGAAGGCCAAGTTGTACCAGTGGGGTGATCATTTGTAACATGCAGATTGAACTTTTAAAAATCTGGCTATGTTAAAGCAAAAATTTGCTTTGCTATACTACTGATGGGTAGACATATCAAAAGTATTATAAAACACTTTTAAGAAATAAAGGATATGAGATCAAATAACGTGCCAGAATCTTCCTCTCTGTGGCAGGCATATTATAAAAGTAAACCGTGACCCCAGACATGAAATCAGGAAGGCTCTGCGCTGAGGGCCCTGCTTGTTGAGATCCATCAGTGTTATCAGACTTGCTGCTGGGTGTGGGAGCTGGGGTGATAGAAGTGTTAGTCTTGCGAGAAAAGTAGTATCTGATTGTATATGCTAAGGAACATAAAAGGATCAACAGTATATCATCAACCATTCCTAAGTTTTTCATGGTTGATTATGTGGGGGGGGGGGGGGGGGGGGGGGGGTATTATACTAGACAAGCTTTACACACATAAAGACCTCCACCAATTAAGGTCAGAAGCAGTGTCCCAACTTCTATAACAGGAGGACAAATGTGCATAAGATCAGGGAGACTTGCAATCACAATAAACAAGGAGTTGTTTCCAAGTACACCCATGCACAAAGCTGAATTATTAAGTTAAAATCATATAATATTTTTTTAGTTTTCCATATCATTTAACAAAGGATACATATACGTTGGGATTTTTCGGGAAGCCAGGTACTTGCGGATCAGTCTTTCGGTTCCATACCAGTTAAAGCCTTTGGTTGCATGGCCAATTCGTGGGAGATGAACACTTGCTAAATAAAGCAAAAAAAAAAAAAAAACAGCTTCACAGAAAGCAAGAGGTTGATTAAAACTTCTTTTCTGAGCCCATTAACATTCCTTTATTTTCCAAACCTGTCACCTCCAAGCCACCCATCTACAAGGACCGGGAGCCGGTTCTAGTAGCATCAAGTGTAAGGCAAAATTTTTACTATGGATAAGAACACCAGTCCATTGAGGCCACACAGTCACACTCTCTCACACTGGCACAATTTAGAGACACCAATCAATGTAACTTGTCTTGGAGATTACTAGCTAAATTACAGTACAAAATATCTAGAGAAAATGAAGCAAAGCAGTATCTGGCAAAACACTTTATAATCCAAGTTGTTATATTTCAGTGTGACGGAAAAAGAAACCATATCTTGGCATTATCAAATGAAAGGCTGGAAACTGTAGCATGTACAGCAAACCTATGAGCACACACTGAAAATATATAAACTTCACACAGAAGATAGATAGATAGATAGATAGATAGATAGATAGATAGATAGATAGATAGATAGATAGTTAGATGTTAGGGCCTTTTTGTAACTACTAAATGGCCCATTTGTAACCTACAGGGAACATTTGTAACTCTAGTAGGGACATTTTGTAACTTTAAGGCACATTTGTACCACAGCACAGGGAACATTTGTAACTTGTAGGGCCTTTTTGTAACACAAGTCAGGCTTTTAAGTAACATGCCAAAAAAAGGGTAATTTTGTAACACAACTGGCACTTTTGTCACACAAAAAGGTGATTGTTTTTAAAATATTTTTCTGTTTATATTTGTTTTGACCATTAATCTTAACCTTCGTAGGTTCCTGGTTTTAGCACATTGTTTGTTGAAAGGCTATAGCACCATAATACTTCATGCTGGATACACTACCGTTTTAATAAACAGATAGATGTGAATTTTTTAAACTATACAGACATATTTAAATTTTATACAGAATCATTAATGTCACTCCTGCATCCTCTCCTTCTTTCCTTTTCTCTTCACTGCCAAGATAAGATGAGGTGGACTGTTAGGCCGAGCTCTAATCCTGATGGATTGTTGTTCAGGTCTTGATGTCTGATACATGAGCTGAGATCTGAGGCTTTCAAATTTTAAAAGTCAGTGTGTTTTGCTGGTAAATTCCATGTTGTATTTGTGCATTTTTGTGATCGAAGGGCACACCTGCAAACATCCTGAAGTCTCACAAAGACAGGGCTGATTTGACAGAATTGGTGTATTTCTGCTTTTTAAAAATGTTGTTGCTTAATTAATTTCAATTTGTTCTAAAGGTAAATTTTGCTTCCCCTCTGAGGCTTGCGGGAAGATGCAATTTCAGGAAAGAGAAATTTGTCAGGAGGATTAGGTCACTACAAAAACATTAATAATGATTAACAATATTGTAGTTTTATGTGAAAAGTAGGAAATCAAAGGCCTAGTAACTTAATGTGAGTTTTATAAAAAGTAAAAATTAATATAAGGAATCCTAGCAATAACGATTGATTGCTAACAAGGTATGAAGGTTTTCTTATTAACGAACAGTAAAGTGTCAGTGGCCTAACACAATTCTGATTTGTGTCTCGAGTTGTTTCTGCTCCTCTCTAAGGCCCCACCACACGACCAGTGTGACTGCTTTATGTATGTAGCACGCCACTGGGACTAAGACTAAATAGTTTTAAATGCAAAAAAGTGAATAAGAGAGAAAAAATAATACAAAAACACAATTCAGGAAAAAATATTTTTATTGAACAGAATATTACAACTACAAATGTCAGTGTAGTTTTTTTATTAAACAAAACAATATTTCATTCAAAATGCAATAATGAAATCAGTGAAATAAACATTTTCAAAATAACAGTAACAAACTCTGACCAAATGTTAAATCCATACATTCAGTTGACAGCTTGTGATTCTGAAGTACTCCACGTTTGTTTTTCTGCCTTCATATTTTATTCTTGTCAGACTGAGTGATCTGAAACTTCTCTGCCATCTCCCCTCCTTCAGGGCAGCTGCCTAAAGCTTTCTTCACCGTCTCTTGTACTATTGGGCCCGATGCCATGATGTGGTGGCATTTCTCCATTATCGCTCTGCCCTTTATGGTGTTGTTTCTGCTTTTCTGATGTCTCTAACTGTCCTCCACACTCTTTCTTTGAGGGATTCGCTCTCGTACAGAAGATGATTCTCTTGACATGGAGAGCTAGATGTTTGCTCACAGGAGATCTCTTTCCTCAGCTGATCACAGATTTTTCTCTCCAGTCTGTGTTACTGTTTGGTTTTGACCCAAGAAGTTCTCCTCCATAGTTTACTTTCTAGAAGCCAAAAGAAAAAACAATTTCAAATTATTGTTTAAAATATTGATTGCTGTTAATACAATAACACAGGCCTAATGCCACAAAATTAATTTATATATGGTTTTATAATATATTAGAGGCAATTGTTACATTCCTTAAATATTATATCTTTATTTGTGTGCAATCAAAGGCGATTCCCTAATTTGTGTTTTATTCTTTGCTATTGACATCACACCCATACTGAATTGATTCTACTAACCTGTGCAAATTGTGGTTCCCAAAACTCTGAAGCTGTGTCTCCCACAAGAATACAGTATCTGAAAACATCAATTAGATATATTGTTAATTTTCTGTTCTTTCCATTTCCTGACAAATTAAAGAATATGTGAAATTTAAATTATTTTATTTGTTCATCCACTCATTTACAGAACCTGCTTATCCAACTTTACAATCACAGTCATTTTGACTTGTACAATGTAACATCTAAGCATTTTTCTTAATGCATTGTAAAAAATGTGATTTGGTTTAAAGATCGATTTCTCTCTTTCATTAAAAAGTGTACAGAATGAGCCCATCTTGGCCCTGCTCTTCTACAAGGCCAGCATGCTCTCTAATCAGAGGATCATCGTTACATTGTCTGACCTCTGAATTTCATGATTTTACAGTCGTATGTTGTTAGTTCGGAATGAACCTGTCTTTTTAAAGTTTGTATTCTAATACGTTAACTCATTAACATACTTGTTATGTTGTTTGTACTCACTACATTTTCAGTAGTTGTTTTGTATTGAAAGGCTTCAGGTCTAACTAAGATTTTGTATTCTTGTGGGTTACTTCATTGATTGTTTATCTGAATTTGACAGACCCCATTGCTGTATACAGTAACTCTCACAAAGCAATCATGTCATCCATCCATTTAACCATCCACTTTCTAAATCAGGACAAGGTTGCAGGTAGCAGGAGCCTATCCCAGCAAGCAAGGACTAGAGGCAGGAACAGCATCTATTCAGTTCACACACACACACACACATGCACACACACACACACACACCAGGGCCAGTCTAGTATTGGCAAATACACCTAACCTGCATGTCTTTGGATTGTGGGGGAGAAGCACCTGGGGAAACACAGGGAGAACATGCAGCCTCCACGCAGGGAGGACCTGTGATGAGAATTCTGGTCTCTGCACTGCCACTGTGGCACTGAGCTGAACAATCATGCCATCCAGAAGGATTAAAGAAACTGCACAAAATATGTTAGCGTGGAAAAGCATGAATTACAATTAAGTAGAATCCTCAAATTAAATGCATATTTTGTTTAACTATAGAAAGAAAAAGAAAAAAAAACTTTTGTTTCTATGCTCAAGATTTATATCAGAAGCTTTTTCATATTTAACTGAATTATTTAAATATTTTCATATGCCTTTTCTGTAAGGCTTTATTACCTGCAATTCCACAGAACCACTAAGCTATTTAATTAGAGAATTCATTTTTCTATAATGAATATCATCAGATGGCAGAGTGACTCAGTGGTGCTGCTCCTGCCTCATAACAAGGAGACCAAGGTTTATGTCCCAAGTGCCCTGCACAGAGTTTGCATATTCTCTCCATGTTCATGTGGATTTACTCCCACAGTCTAAACACATGCAGGTTAGGTGGGTGGGTAACACTAAACTGGCCCTGATGTGTGTGTGTGTGTGAGGAAGAGAGAGTGTGCCTGTGTGTGTTCATTCACCCTGTGAAGGACTGGCATAGGCTTAAGCTGTCCCCTGTCCTATATAAGTCGGTTAGGAAGGTGGCTGGATGGAAAAATTGATTAGTATTGGATTTTGTTATAGCTTTGCTGTATGCTTCAAATGCATATATTTCTGCATTTTTAAACAGTGCACTGTTATTAATGAGACCATAGGAAACAGGTTAAGTAAAAGAATGAAAGGACAGTTAATTGATTAATTAGTTCACATCACAATGTATCTTAATTATATAATACATTACTTGCACAAGTTAAATATGTACCAAAAAAAAAAACACTTAAGCAATGTACAGAAAGCACAAAACGTGAATAATCTTACCTTATATATGATGTCAAAGATCAGTGAAGCTTCCAAGTTTTCGCAGGTCTTCATCCAGTGTGCTTGAAAACTCGCAGCAGCGGTCATTTCATTCACTTCCGGATAGCAAGATTAACACGCCCATCTCTATTTAATAAGATGCTAACGGAAAAAATCACGTTTGTTATATATATATACATAATGAATATGATTTATAGGTGAAAAAGCTCCATTTCTCAATGTCCAAGCAAGGCTCTTCATACCTGAAATCCATTTCTCTGCATATCAAAACTATCAGTTTATATTTCATATAGTGACTTATATTTATTATTAAAATAAAATAAAAAAAAATATTCGTGCACGACCATTATGTAAAAACAAATTGCTTCTGTAAAACAAAGCAGTAAAAATAAGAGACATTTAAAATCAACAGGCAAAAATATCCACTCATTACACATATCACGTAATATTCTAAAACGGATTAAATATTAAAATCATGTACAGTATAGTACAACGGTAACGGAAAAAATTGAACCATCTAGCGGGTGCTACACTGGGCGCTGAGCGCTTTATAAACATGTCCCAACATGTATTATCTCTTGCGAGTTTTTGATTAAGTGCCGCTAGAAAAAAAAATAGAACCATCTAGGGGGCGCTCCACCGGGAAATGAGCGCTCATAAAGCCGTCTCAACATGCATTATCACTTGCGAGTTTTTGCTGAAGTGCCGCTACTTGAATGAATTGTTTTCTGCTCACCACGGACCATCAAAACGATCAGGACGTTCAGAGACATTTATGTACTTATACATAAACGACACCCAGCTGTTAAAAACTGATCAGTTATTCCAAAATATGCTTAATTAAGAATAGAAGACACAAATGCTCCCGAAAGTATTTTTTTGCTTTCTGAGCAGATAAAAGAAGATAATTACGATTTAAAAAGGAAAGATGGTACATCAAAACACCCTTTTTCAAATACTAAAGGTTATTAAGCGTCGCCATTAATTCAATCGCGATTTATTATAGATTTAAATGTGGACCATTAGTAACTGGAGCAGTTAAAATTAAAAAATATTAATAACTTTAAAAATATAAAACCAAATTACACAATACTTTGCACATGTTTTGATACAAGCATTTAACACATTTTTTGAAAAAATCAGCGCGATCGGTCATGTGGATCAAGAGTAAAATCAAATCTAAATTCAAACACCTTTTCAACTTCAAGCTGGATGACTGGTCGACCTGATGGCTTATGCTGTTCAGGGCATTTTTTGGAGGATCATGATCGGCAATTTTGGAGGTTGTTACAGACTTAGATAATGATGTGTCATTAATAAAACGTGTGTCTTCCGCGAGATAACTGAAACTTTTTCACTTTTATCTTTTTTTCCTGACAGAATCAACGGGTAGGGCTACTTTGTACCAGGAGCGAGAAAAACATGCAGTTTAAAAAAAAACAAACAAACTGTTCAACAAAAAAATATGGGAAGATTGAAAAGCAGAGATGAATTAATACAAATGGCACAAAATCCATCATAAAACATCATTTTTGTTTTTTTAGGAGCCCAAAAGAGAGATCGGTTCAAATGTTCCTGACGAAGCATCTAAAGATAGATAGATAGATAGATAGATAGATAGATAGATAGATAGATAGATAGATAGATAGATAGATAGATAGATAGATAGATAGATAGATAGATAGATAGATAGATAGATAGATAGATAGATAGATAGATAGATAGATAGATAGATAGATAGATAGATAGATAGATAGATAGATAGATAGATAGAATAATATTAAATTAAAGAATGATAATAATGCAGGTGAAAAACAGACAATTAATGGGCAAAGAAGTAGTGTCATGCAGTTCATTGCTATGGCAAAGTGCAAAGCCACAAAATTTGTTATCATTACAAAAATCCTTTGAAATGAGTACTGGATTTTTATAGCTTGAGTCTTATAAAGGGAAGAAAAGAAAGTTGAAGATGTTACTGCTTTATACAGTGAACAATATGGCAGTAATATAGGAAGAAAGCCTCTGGTACCTTTTTTACGCTTGGCCACTTTAGCAATCTTCTTCAGTCCTTCCTCCAGTGCAGAAAGCTTTATTCCAGACAGATTGTTTGCCTTATCCCTCTGCTGAGCCACGATCAGCGCCAGCTGAAAAACATATGTGCACCCTGAAGGAAATGCGACATCTAAAATAAAACAATGTCCAGCTGTCCTTTTAAAGTTGACGGATGGTGCAAGCAACAAAGATTTATTTGATACATCTCCTTGGTGCTGTAGTCAGAGAATAAAACTGATAACACATGCTTTTTTTCCCTCATTTTTAGCATAAGCACAAATTTTTTAAAATTGAGGATAGGCAAATTCTTTTATTTTGCAACAAAGTTCAGACATTACTTAGACTGCATGGTCACATGGCATGTGCATAATATACCCAGAAATCATGTGGCACCATAGCAACCAGATACAGAAAATGGCAGCTTTATAAGAAATGAATATAGCAAATCCAGCATTATCTGCATGAACCTGACCATATATAAACAAATGTATTTTTACTGCTATTATCATATTACTTTATATTTATATATATTTATGAATCCCGGAAAGAAGTGCACAGAAAAAAAGTGCACAGGAAATATCCACACACACACATATATTATATATACATACACACACACATATAAATATATATATACTAGGGGGCTTCGCTCGCCAACCCCTGGTGTTGGGAAATGACAAAGAGCGTGATGTATGAATGAGATATAGAATAGTGTGAAGGTGTAGATGATGCATATAGAAAGCAAACAATAAAGTGTGTGGCACAGTGTAAAGGTTTAGTGGAAAATTTCTTTGAACACAACATTAGTAGTAAAGATGGTGTCTTGTCCTTGAATGAGTTTCCCTTGGCATGGAGCACCTATAACCTTAACTTTAACGTCAGATGAACGTCGAACTCGTGAGAAGGCCACATAAAGTTGTCCATGTCCAAAAACGGGTTCAGAGAGGTGGATGCCAACGTTGTCCATGGTTTGTACTCGTGATTTGTTGATGGTCATGGCAAATGCAGGGTTAATGGGGAACTGTCGCCGTTTAAGTGTAAAAGGTAATTCCAGGTCAGAACTTGTAAGGTCAATTCTAGGAATCAGAACAGTATTGTTAGCATGTGATCCTTTAAGAACTGTCGCTTGAATAACATTGTGTGTCATGGTGTTGATGACCAAACGTGTGCAATTGCATAAACCCTGTTTAGTGTTAAGGTTTCTTAATAGCATGATTATTGTTCCGTTTTTAAGGCTAAGATTGTGTTGTGTTAATCCGGCTGGGTAAATAGTGTTTAAATATTCTAAGGGGAAATGAAGATGGTCATTGTCGTCATCAGAGTGAACTTTGTCAGAGCTTAGAAAGAGTTGTGTCTCTCCAGGAAGTAATGCAATGACTTGGTTATTTATGTGATCCACATTATTATTTTTTGGACATAATATAGTGCGTTGTGTTAAAAGGGGCATTTGGTCTAATGAGATTGCTGTTCCAAATATCTCTGTAACTAAGTTGTCGCAGATAAAGGCTTGAGGAATTGTAATAATATCTGGGTGAAGTCTATCTGTATTGGTGAGTGTACCATCTCCCAGTTGTAATAACCAATTGTTATAATCTGGATCTGGACATCGCATGTTTTGTACTAACTGTATCTTTTGAAAGCAATGCCAATTGTCTGCGTATTTTAAGGTGGACTGAACAATAGCTGAGCGCATGGCATGTGGAACAATATCTAAGCACTGTCTAAAATCTCCTCCTAATAAAAGTACCTTTCCTCCAAAGGGAATATTATTATTCATCAATGTTTGTAGAAGTTTATGAATGGTGTTGAGTAAGTGACTGGATGCCATTGTACATGCATCAATAATTAACAGTTTTGCAAGACGGATGTCACGTGCAGTGCTACTGTTCATGTTCATAGTGGATACCGATTTGTAGGATCTAATGCAGTTCATAAAGTTTTTACTGTCAGGTACATCGTTAGTTAGAAGCTTCTGTAGATATGCAGGATATGAATGTAAAGGAGGCAGTCTAATTTGAACCTTTTGACAACAACGTGTAAATTCATTACTTGTATTGCCAGTTGTTTCTTCAGGGAAGTTAAGTGAATGACAATGATTGCAAATGACATTCATTAATCCCAATGAATTTTCCTGAATAGTGGACTCATTATTGAACGCGTTGTCAGCTAACTGGCGCAAGCGTTTAGCAGGTGTCTGTCATTGATGTCCGTGACGTGTATGTTTTGCTTGTGCCGTTTGAGAGGTGCGTCGTGCTGTGTGAGAAGCCCGTTGTAGTTTACGGCGTGCATTGTTTGTATTGAGCCTTGCCCGTTTTTGTATGTCGGTCAGTTGAGCTTTCTCTTTTTGGAGCCTTGCCTGCTTGTTTTCCGGCATTTCAGATGCGCGTGGTAGACGTCTGCGTTTATTTATTTTGTTCCTTCGCTGCCGTTTCTGTATGTCTGAGACGGGAGGTGTTTCGTTTTGAACCCGTGCCTGTTTCGAGGCAGCACTGTGAGACGCGCGCTGCATGCGTCTACGTTCATTGTGTCTGTCCATTTGGGTTCGTTTCTGTAACTGTGTTAGTTGAGCTTTGCGTTTTTGGAGCCGAGACATTTTTTATTCTGGAGTTTCAGAAGCACGTTGTAGGCGCCGACGTGTATTGTTTTTTTTTCATGCGGGTTCGTGTGTTTGGTCCCGTTACCCGAGCCGTATCGTTTTATACCCGTGATCGTGAATTCATGACTTGTTTGTTCTTCAGCATTAGAAATATGGATAAGTAATAAGGAGGATCGCACTCACTGTTAATATGGAGCCTTTTCTGTGGTTGAACGGTTAAGTGCCTCATTGTAATGAGATCCACCTATGCTGCATAGTGTGAATGTGTTGAGATGACGTATGTTTAATACGGACGGTTCGTTCAGAAATGGGGCTTTGTGTGTCATTTCTTATTCATGTTAGTGTGGTCGTGGGTGTGAATCGTCCTTTTTGTGTACGTTTCGTGTGCTATGTCCGTAGTCTGTCCCGTTTCTTGTCCAATGGGCTTTGTGTGGCGCTCGCGTCTTCTTTTTTTTTTTGTGTGCTAGGGGCTTGTTGCCTGACTTTTTATTTCTGTTAGTGAAGGGGGTGTTTGTGTGTCGTGGGTCTGAATCGTCTTTTTTGTGTGCGAACCGCTTCGTGTGCTATGTGGTGCTTGCGTGTGACTCCTTTGTTTTTGGTGTTCTAGGGGCGCGTGGCCTCATTTCTTATTTCAGTTACTGGAGGGGGGCTTTGTGTGTCGTGGGTCTCAATCCTCTTCTTTGTGTGTGTCCCGTTTCGTGTGCAATGGGCTTCGTGCGGCGGCGGCATCTGACTCCTTTTTTCTGTGTGCTATGGGCGCGGCGCCTCATTTCTTATTTTACGTTGCATTCCATCCGGTTTCCGTTGCTTGGAGGGGGGGGATTTGTGGGGCGCCTGCGCAGTACGTCTTTTGCGTCCACGGCCCATGGCCAGATGTCTCTGCGTCCATCCGGTTTACCATTCTCGTTTAGTAATATGAATATATATATATATATATATACACATATACACACATATATATATATATATATTATATATATGTATATACACACGTGCTCTGAACACGTACAAATCGGGTTACGACCAAAAAGTTTGCCAAACTTTTGCATCTGTTCACGACCACACACTCGGTATACGAACAAGTCAGTTTCCCTTTTCTTTTTGTGCGCGTCGATGATTTCCGCAGGTCTTCAGTCTCTCCCTGTGCAGCGCACGAGACAGACAGACAGACAGACAGACAGACAGAGCGTGAGAGAGAGGGCTGGCCTCATAAGGCTGAGAAGGCAGTTAAAGAATGCACCGGGCTTGTTTTTAAAGTTACTGATTCGAGCATTGTTTTAACCTCGTTGTACGTTGTATTTAATGAAGACTTTTTTCTATTGGATTTTAACCTCCACTTCTGTTTACAGCGATCGGTTCGTAGCGTGCATTGTTGCAATGTTACTTTTCTTGGTTGTTTATTAAATTACAGATTTTTCAAATGTTTATTTTTTTCCCTGTGCTTAAAACTCATTAAACAAAAGTGTTTTTAGCGAGCGGTTCGTAGTGCTATAGCACGAACTCTTGCAATGTTAGTTTTCTCTGTTGTTCAAGGTTTTCTCAGTGTTATTCAATGTTTTTACATTTAGTTTACTATTACGCTGTGCATTCTATGGTATAATTAACTATATTTGTGCTTAAAAATCTTTAAAAAAATATATTTACATACAGTTTGTACGGTCTGGAATGGATTAATTGTATTTACATACATTCCTATGGGTGAAATTACTTCAGGTCAAGACCAAATCGGGTAACGACCAGATTTTTGGAATGAATTACGGTTGTGTGAGTTCTTGTTTTGCACCCCAAAACACGAGGCTGAGTCTCAGTACTTTAGCAAAACCAGCTTTATTCAACTTGAAACAGGAACAGCACGGTTATTTATGGTAGGGGGATCTTCCACTCTCCTATACACAGACACAGCAATCAGGCAGGGTCTTGACTAGGTTGATGGCCAAGTAATACTGTTCCCTGCATTTACAATATTCCTTGCATCACCTATCGATGGCAGGCGCTCAGAGCGTGACTGCGATCTTTTAGGATTTGTTTTCGCAGTGAGCTGCTACAGTGCTGGGAGCCTGCGGTTGCCCTGGCGACCAATATGCTGTCTTCAACATACATGGCGATATCGCTTTGGGACACTTCACGGCGTGTCATCCCACTGGGGGGAGGCCAAGAGTTTATAAACCTTACAATATATATATGTCCTGGAGAATAAAATCATAATTTTTTGAAACGGCAGACTACCTCTACTTTTTTTTTTTTAATTTTCATAAAACGAATTATGCTGAACTATAAAGGATCTAATTATTTACAAAGGAATTTACAGGACCCCTAAAGGCAATGGGAAGGATCTCATCTAAATACATCTATTTTTTGTTTTTTTCTTATAGACAAAAAATACAACCCAAGTGCATTTGTATATTATTTTGTCTTGTATCAATAGTTTATAACTTTAATGCATTGGTTTTGTTATCCAAGTAATTTATCATGCTTTTAGTTTAAAAATGACAGTTCACAACTTAATTGTAAACTGCACAGATAAGTGTGAGCATCAAAGCTTTTGGCCATGCCATCCAACACCAAGATAGATAGTCAATCGTATGTGTATAATATTACATTGTCTGGAACTCCATGTTTTTTTAATATTAATAATTGCTCATCCAAGGGACCAGAGAGCAAAGGCAGGAGAAGCAACAGACACCAAGGCACCTCAGAAAGAGAGAGAGGCAATTTCATCTAGACGTCAGAGAATGTAACTCATGCATCAAGCCAATTGCTGAATCAAATAGCTGCTCGAGGCAATATCCACCTTTGATATTGCTGATTTTCAGTAATCTTTCTAACACTAGATATATCCAGACTTTGCTATCTATTTATATTTTCTATTATAGTTTCTTCTACTGGTGTTTAACATGCTAAATCTTGTCTAACTTGTCCTATGATAATATAGTATATTAGCAAATAAGTTAAATACTATGAAGCCTATAAATAAGACACATAACGACAAAAAGTTTGAAGTACTTAGTTAAATTAGTAAAATGGTGGCAAATGAATACTAACATGGTTAATACACTTCATCATGCTAATAGTTAACCATCCATTATTAAGCATGCATAATCTGACAGGGCTATTTTGGCAGCACATGGTGCTGGAAGGCAGGAATCAACCCTGGGCAGAGCATCAGTATATTTCAGTCTACTGTAGGTCTAACTGCAAATATTTGCATTAATATTTAAACCAGCCATGTTACTTTTGAATGTTAAGAATCCAAAGTCGCCTCTTCACAGTCAAAAATCTGCTTTTCCGATTAGTTTTCAAAATTAAAGCTACGCATCTTTGGCTCCATACTAACATATTAATTAGTGCGCTCAGTCACATTTATCATTTTCTTCTGAACATAATTTACTGAAAGTGAACAACAAATAGCATGATTGTGAGTTATTTAAAGTACTGTATATGACAGGAGTATCAACTGCTAATGTACATAAAAATATTAATAGTTATTCAAGAGCAGGCAGAGCTTGTCGGTGGATAACAAGTGTATGAATTATTAAGTGAAGAAAGATCTAATTGTTGTCCTCCATTTAGATCTCACTGATATCCCTTCAATGCTAGAGAGGCTAAGTTTTTGGATGATGTGTGAGTTGCTGGATGGCATATGGGTAAAAAACCTGTCTGACGAAGGCGGAACCTGAAAAGGTCATGTGCATGATATATTCAGTGAGTCTGAGAGATATGCAAAATTAAGAGACTGGAATGGAAGTGATGAGTCATATTGCAAGAAGAACCAGGCTGAGGTGGGTTTTTTGGCATGTGGAGAGAAATTCAGAGAATGAGTGCGTAAAGAGATGCACTGTGGGAACATTGCGACAGAAGTAGATAAGACGAGGACAAGGGAGGGTTAACATGATATAACTGTAAATGTTGGGAAAACAATATGAAACTAAAAGGTCTCAATCTTAAGAATACACAAGGCTACAGAAAGTGGATGAAGTGAATGTGGAGGGCAGATGACCAACCGGAACAAACCCAGAAAACAGATAATAACCGTTAAATGGGGTTACAGTCACTAGAACAACAAAATAGGTTATTTTTGGAATCCTGATATTTATGTCCATCCACTGTTTCTATAGAATATTTTCTATTTTCTGCACTTACTGCTCACCATTGGTAGAAGACATTTTGATTATCAAAACTGAATTGCTCAATAGCTTTTGATAACTAGTTAAATATAAGAGATTTTGAGAAGAATCTGTTTCCTTCTGAAAAGAAGAATATATGGAATCAGCCATTGTGGACTCCAAATCGCTGTTTGTTTCATAGTACAAAACCTTTTTTTCTTGCAAAAATTGCTTCTGTTTCTGATAGATATTTATAGTCTTTATCACAGTTAAAAAAGATCTTTCTTAGATATACTGTATGTTTTATTTGTGTTTTTTTAAACACTCAGTTTTGTCATAATTTAAATGAAAGTTAATGATCAGTAAAAAGAGTGGATTAGTGATGGTAATACTGAAGAGAAAATACAAAGTATTGTGAACCTTAAGTTCTCCAAGAAACACGCTATAAAAATCTCATAAAGAGAATGATTAGAGTGGGTATAAAAGAGAAGTAGGGACTAAGAATGTTAAGACCCAGAGTCTGATTATTATTTGGATGTTGTCTTTACCCATGATGACTTACAATATTTAAGAGATTTGGGATCTGTACCAACATCATCAGGGTTTAAATTCCAAATCCTTAACCACTATGTCACACTGCCTGCCAGATATGACATGAGGGGATATGGAGGGCAAGTGATCTAACTATATGTATCAATCTCTTAACATTCACAGCACAGTAAACCTACCTGGTCCTGTCCAGCATCACGGCACTCTTTCTCATCAATAGGAAACAGTAACACACTTCCAAGTCGAAGGTCTATAATTAAAAGCAAAAAAAAGTTAAGTGAGGCCCTACCAGCTTCAAATGAACACAATGCACAGACAACCAGAGAATAATTGTATAGCTACAACTACAGTACAAAGAAGAAACATAACTAGACAGGTGGATTGGACAGTACTGATGGCATGACATGGGCACTTATCATCTACAGTATAAATGAGTAACATATGAATGTGATAGTACCATGCCTACACTTTCCACATCTAGTGACAAGATGTACTTGTATTTTTGGTTTCTTATGGCAGATGTGACACCTTTACTTTATGACTATTGGGACACTTGCAGCAAAATCACTTCTGAATTGGAATGTAAAAAAACAGGAGAATTTGCTTCATGAACGCTTTTGGAATACTGGATGGACAGAAAGTGCTTATACCATTAAGAATTCATTTTTTGGGATACAGGTACAAGAAGCTGGCCGATGCAGACGGCTGTTCCATTACAAATCACTTCCTTTTAAGGAGTATAAAAAACCCTAAACAAGTCATGATAAAACAGTAAGTGCTGCGTTCTCAAACATGATATTCAGTTCTTGTGGAGACTCAGAAACTATACCTTTCATTTCTCCTGCCAGTTCATAATGCTTTCTAGGTTGGTCAGAGCGTATCTCCAGTGCCGTGAAAAGACCACCACGGCCCCAGTGTCCAGAGTCATCTTGCAAGGTTTAGAAAGAAACTGACAGTTAGATTTGTATTACACATAGCCCCAAAGAGTCTCAGTATCTACAAGTGGCTGCCATATCAAAGCTCACCATTCATCTGTATATTAAAGAAAAGATAATCAGGCCTGAGGGAACAAATAAGAAAAGATGGGCTGTACCAACACAGTGCACAATTATGGCATCCTCATTGGAGGCCTGGGGGTGAGTGACATCTCCCATGACGTAATGTATGGCCATTTGATCAGGTTCATCCAATTCTAACCCCAGACTCAGATCGACATCACTGTTCTCCTCATCTACTGACTCTTCTTCACTGTCTTCTGACTGCAAGCATGTGGAGATATAGCCACATGATTCCCACCATGCAAGCCTAAGCAGGAAAACAGAAGAATATTAAGTAAATTTCTCCAACCCTACACTGAGCCTAGACAAGAGGGAAGGCAGTGTGAGTATTTTTTGAGTAGCATAATATAGAAGGAAAATGGATTAAACACTGGCACCCTCACAATTAATTGGAGCCTCACACCCTATCCTTCGGTGCCAACCTCTATATTATTCTGAGGTGAGAAAAGCAGTAATAAGTTCCATCTAGTATTTTAAACCCAACAAAGTGTAAGCCTTTTCAATTGAGATGGCAGAACACCACAGCAGTCCCTCCCCAGTAAAAGCGGTAATATGTCCTACCATATTTCTTTCAATACTATTCCTCCACTATTTTAACTATGTTCACCTCTTGGATGTTCCTTTATATGGCACAATGACAGTGGCAAGGGAGGCTTCAATGTGCACAAATGAAGAATGTCTCAAAATGGAAATGTAGGTTTCAGAAGATACTACAAAGCGGTTTTCTAAAGGCTGACAATTAAATGCTACCAGACCTTTTGCTTCATGTCCATCTCCTTATTCTTGAGCTTCTGGGACTAGCTGAACAATAAATGGCTTTCTGTTTCCCCGACCTTACTAGCTTTTAACACTAAAGTATATTCAATATCACAAAAGACAGCTGAGCAATATGCCCATTTGTGTGTGGTGCTCTGTTTTTTATTTCCTTTTTAACCACAATAATTCCATACCCTGTAGCCACACACACTTTCTAATACCCTTCCCTTGTATCTTTAACACTAGAATTACCAGAGCCTATGGAAAAACTCATAGATCCGGCCCACCTTAAATCCGTTCGCACCTCTCCATCAGCGTCTTTTGTCCTGTAAATGTGCCAATAAAGACAAGCAGCAAGCAGCCTGCTAGTCCATCCCCCCACAGCTGCAGAACGTGCACAAAGTTCTCCCAGGTCATGCCTTGATTGATTATCTGGGAGTGAAGTGCTGGAGTTTTAGAGTGGAAATAATAGATCGTTATTTGGAACACATGCATTTCATGTGTGTTCCGTTTCTACAATAATCTGTGTTAACACATTGCTAAAACAGAAATGTTTTTCATATTTTAGTAGTAAATGATAAAATGTTGGCATAAACTAAATAATGTGTGAAATGCGTGATTGAGAGAATAAAACGTGTTATAGCACACAGCAAATGGCAACCTGCATGTTCCTGCTTGCATTGAATAAGCTCACACCTTCTGGTGCACGGTGTCAACACAGCACGGAGGAAAAAAAGAGACAAATATATGGGACATTGGGTATAAATTTATTGTACTTGTAAAAGTTAGCTTTTTTCAGTTTTATTCTCTCAATCATGATCATGCTGTACCTCCTCACCCCGCCTCTCCTGATCTGACTCTAAGTAACAGCGCCAGTATAAATTCACAACCGATCTGACGCTGTTCGTTTTCAAATAATATTGCAATAGTGCAATGATGTTTTCTGATTGGTACTATTCAGGTCATAAAATTATTTCTTCAAAATGTCACATATATTGTCTCTTTCTTTCAGGTGTGTAATAGAAACCATAGCATAGAGAGAAGTGTGCGCATTGCAACAGGTAAACATGTCGTAAATGTAGGAAGGACGGTCCTTGCGTGTGTGTGTGAACTGTTCATTTGAATTTGATGATTGCATATAGCCCTGAACTTACCGCTCTGTACTATTCTTTCCTCTGCATGTCCTAGAGTACAAAAGAAACAGCACCATACAGCAACGTGGAGACTGGCAAGATCGGGAGAAACAAAAAACAAAAAAAACCCACGTGGTCACTGATTACAAGTGCAAGATGTTATGCGAATGAATATGAATAATATGAATAATGTTGCATCCGTGCCACAATGTTTTTCGAAATGTACTATACAGGTCATAAAATGAATAATTCCAAATATCATATATACCTATGTCTCTGGTTTTTTCTTTTTTTTGACATCATAGGCCATAAGGCGCATACTAATTCAGCATGAGCAGGAACACTCAATAAAACTGAATAAAAAAAAAATATCAAGTGGCGGCGAGATACGAAGAATGCAGATTCACCAGCTTTTGTGTGTCAGCTTTTATCCCTCCAGATCAGAGAATGTCCAGTTCCATTGCCTCAAAACACCACTCACATCTACAGTTATTCCAAGTTTCAAATAAATACTATTAGCATCAGATCCCTGGGTGGGGGTTGCGGTAGCCTTCTTCGTATCTCGCCGTCACTTGATATTTTTTTTTTTATTCAGTTGTATTGAGTGTTCCTGCTCATGCTGAATTAGTATGTATCATGATCGTGACTGAGAGAATAAAAGTGAAAATAAAACGGTAACTTTCACAAGTACTATAAATGTACACTGTCTGTTATGGACGTAAACCAAATGTATGTGTGTACTGTATCATATTAACAATAAGAGCAGCTCACTACTGAAAACGGCAAATATAGGAGGCAGTCGGGATTGAACCAGGGACTCTTGATTACAAGTCAGAAAATCTTACCGCTACGCCACGGAAGCTGTTGTTTTATTTTGGAACCTTTTATGAAAGTGTTTATTTGATCTTTAGACTTCAGACTTCACACATTATTTAGTTTTCCCAAAATGTTATCATTTACTACTAAAATATGAAAAACTTTTCTGTTTTAACAATGTGTTTACACAGATTACTGTAGAAACGGAACACACATGAAATGCATGTGTTCCAAATAACAATCTATTATTTCCACTCTAAAACTCCAGCACTTCACACCCAGATAATCAATCAAGGCATGAGCTGGGAGAACTCTGTGCACGTTCTGCAGCTGTGGGGGGGGATGGAATAGCAGACTACTTGCTGCTTGTCTTTATTGGCACATTTACAGGACAAAAGACACTGACGGAGAGTTGCGAACGGATTTAAGGTGGGCCGGATCTACAACTTTTTTCGTAGGCTCTGGTATTTCCAGTGTTAATGCTGCCAACCTACTGACCAAATAAGCTATAGTAATTCAGCTTCCTCACTTGTAGCATCTTGGAAAGCTTTTAAAGTCTGTGACAACTGAAATACTTTTCATTGTTAAAATCTATTTTATTCTGGGAAGATCGCTTGGTGGAAATGTGATGGACTAAACAAATATTGTTCTATCGGTATTACTCTGCAGATTTACATCTTACTAGCTCCAACAACCACCACCCCATCATACAGTACACAAAATATCTGGACCTTGCAAGTACATCAAAACAACAGCAAAAAAAGTATGCTTATATGTAAATGGAATGTTTCGCCTCAGCATCAACAATAAAAAAGCGTAACTGTCTCACTTTTTTTTGAGCTTTGCCTCCTCTTGTTTCAATTTCTTTTCATTCAAAAGCTTTGCCCTTTTTGCTGCAGCCTCCTGACGCTTTTTGCGCCTTTCTTCAAGCTCCTCTGGAGAAAGAATTCTCTTGCGACGTGTCTGGACATTTACATCTCCACTAAGAAGAATCTGGAGAAATTACAAACAAAATGCAAAAATATGATGGAGCACAGATATTTGAGACAAATAGTTTTTTCTCCTGGGTAAATAGCTCTTGTGGGAGCAGGAAGCTGAAGAGCACTGAATATGCTTCTCATCATCAGGCTTCAGTCTGGTTCTGAAACACTTTTCTATTTGTAACAGCTATTCTGGTGTGAGAAAAATAGAATTAACAAATATTAACATTTTAGAAGGAGAATTGGGTGATCAGTTGTGTTGTTATTGTGCTGGAGTGAATGAACCCAATAAAGAACTTATTGCACATTAAACTACATTTTATTGTACAAAAATTGTGTTTGGTTGAGTTGTGTCTGGTGTTCGGGGCTCAGGAATGCACCTGGGTGGCCACAATGCATTTTTTTTTTTTTTAAAGTAAAAGCCTGAAGACAGCCTCTTTCTCTGATTGTTACTAGCAAACAGAATACTATGGTCGATCATTCCTTGTCTAACTGAAGTACGGTAAGGGTACAAGAAAATGCTGTTGTAAAGCCCGCTATTGGTGGTAATGCAGGGTTGATGTAACGGTTATGAAATAAAGCCAGTTTTAGTCAGAAAGCAGCCTGTAATTTGAGGTCTTTAGGGCTGAATATGCTGGGTATAATATTAACTGTATCTTCTTACCTGTCTCACTGTCTGTATATAGCTGGTTTAGACCTTTCTTCCTCCCCCCCATTAATAAAATAACCTAAGAGGTTAGCTGGAACTTTTTGTGTTAGTTGTATGTCACATACTATGATAAAACACTGGCGACTCTATATTGTCCCTGAAAGAGTGAGAATGAGTGTTTGCATTAGTGAATCCTATGAAGAATGGGTGCAGAACCCAGGGTTGATTCCGTTGCACCAAAAGTACTGCCTCATCCAGGACAAAAGGGAACTGCTCCACTTCTCCCAGGTGAGTCAGAAGTGGAGTTGGGCAAAACTCATCTGGAGAGGTGTGGAGAAAAAAAAGTAAAAGAAAATAACTTTTATCGTATTGTGGAAGGGAATGCAGAAGCCACTTCTAAGGTATTTCATCAAATAAAAATATTTATTTGGACCTGGGGCTTGTGTGGGTAAACTTGTGCCTTGTGTTTGGGTGACTGCCATGGACCCTATAGGTAACATCTTGCAAAGGATTCTGCCAGGACAGGCTCTGATCTCCATTACCTTAAAATCTACATCTTCAATTGGAATTGTGGTGGATATGATGCTGTCATAGCATTTAGTAATTATCAGCTTTTAATTTAAGCCACAAGTTATGACAACCACAAGCCAATTGTTAGGGACATATACAGTATTTATAATCAATTTTCATGAATTCCACACATTTCAGTTTTTAATTTTGAAGTTATGTCCTGATAAAATCTAGCATGGCCTGTTTTAGATTTGCATTCAAATGGCCGATTACGTAAAAAAATCAATTCACTGATATTAGAACTGAATTCTGAAAACTTTTTACATGAAAAATATTTTTATGTTTATGTTAAAGCAAACAAAAGGAAGGGCAACGAGTTTACCTTGACATTTGCATATTTGTACCTACGGTATAGCTAACAAGTGGGATGAGGTTGCAAGTTTTTTTCTCACAGACACTAACAAGCCCATCCATTGTTGAAAACTTGAATCTTAAATGTTTATCAATAAAACACAAAACGTGCATTTTAAGTACCATGGTCTAACACTGCAACAAAAAGTGATTTGTATATTATAAATATGAATTATGCTTAATCAAAGTATGTCAACATGATTTAGATATTAATCCTGCTTTAACTTTTGTTGCAAATTTGTCAACAATGAGTATAATGGAGAAATTGAAAACATGCTGTACAGTATGTTGTGAGATTTTTCGGTTAAGGAAGACAAAGGTTTTGAGGTAAGGCTGTTCTACTCTCTGACCACAGTGCCAGAGCTTGGCAACATGCTGCATGTTGATTAGCATGTGCAGGTTAAGAATTTCACTGTACTCTGGACATGTGACAATAATGACCCTTGTGGTTGAAATTTAACATCTTACTAAAGAAAGAAAAATCCTGTAACAAGCCAAATCAGTTATCAGGCAGGAGAAAAGCTGTTCATTGTATCTTTTAATTATTCCTCAGCAAAAAGCAGTCTATTACAGCATGGTCAAAATAACAAAGAATAGAGGTTAATTTTATAAACTTTTGAATTTACATAGAGTGTCAATCAATGCATACATTTTACTCTGGTTGGTTCATTGGTTTAGACCCAAATGATTTATATAAAAGTATGTTGTATTATATTCTGGTTCTTCTTATACCTTTGAGTTGCGCCACCATACTTGAAATTTCTGCGCATATAACAACTGTTCATTCTCGTTTTTTATAGGACATCTGCTAATTTCTTAGTCATCTCTTAGTCATCCTTCAGTACATTTTGTATATTACATCAGCCTATCTTCTGGTACATTATTTACTTGACCATGTCAGTATTTTTCCTAAACCAATTCTTGTATTTCAGTGCACATTTTGTTGCTCACTTGACCTTTATCTGGTTTCCTGGTGTGCCTGAACAGGTTTCTGACATGTATTAACACTTTATTCTATTTCTTTAAGGTGAATGCTATATGTTACCCTAAAATTATTCTTCCACACCCTATACACCCATAATGCTACCCAGAAAATATGAATAAGTCAAGGAATATGTAAAAGGTTTTTTGTTTGTTTTTCCTTATTGTTATGAGTCACCATTGAAACTCAACCCAAAAATTGGATCAAGTCAGCAATGCACTGGCAAACTGTCAAGTTCTAAAAAGGAGGAAGAGTGAATATAAAAAATCTGAATGCCAAATGAAAAGTTCAATAATACTGGGCCCAAGTCTCAGTTTAGTACTGGGTAATTTCTGTAAGTTACCGCATTTTGAAACAACAAATAAAAGAAGAGAAATGTGGCAAGAGGAAAGATCATTTTTAAAGTGTTGAATATTAATATGTTATATCATATACTATAAATACAAATTCTTATCATATACATTATTTTTATGCAGACACAGTGGCATGTTGGTTCATGTTGCTGACTCATTGACCTCATGCCTATTCAATGTGTGCCTGGATGTTTTCCCTATCTCTGGTTTTCCATCCACATTCCCAAATATTATTTCAGTGTACAAACCTAACATTAAAGGTTACAGCTGAGCTTCTACTGCCCGTTTCAAACAACAGCTACTGGTATGAGCTGTCATGGTCAGCAATACCACACATTAGGTCATTACAATGCCAACTGGTTCATAGGCTTCAAAATATGGGAATCAAACAGTGTTACATCATAAAAAAAACACTGAAGACCTGTAGGCAAAAGCTTCAAGGTGTACAATGACCTGTACAGGAAAGAATTAATTGACTAGACACTGGTCCCCAAAGTGTTGCTTGTTATAAAAGTGGGAGGATGTACTGTGTGAAGAGAATATAAACCAGTTTATTAGGCAAACAAATTGAAATTCCTGATTTTAAAGACAATATTACTTAAAATGCAATGTAAGTGGTATGATAAAAACAAATTAGGCTTTCCTTGTTTTGGGCTATGAGCCAAAAGAAGAGTATTAAGCTGCAAAATAGTGGTTGCAAGTTAAATGCTTACACTGGACTTGTTGCGAAGTGCTCTTCCTCCCTGCCCTGTGGCATCAAGTAGGGCCCGTTCCAGCTCCACTAGCTGATCAAAGGCTTTTCTGTCCTGTGGACTTGGGTCTTTCGAATAATCCTTGCCGTCATACAAATACATGTGGGCTGTAGGATAAATAATGCATTTTTAAAGGAATGTTGGGTTGTTATGAAGAGATATATCTGCAAAGGCACCAAACACTTTTCACAGTAAATACCATCCTTGTCACAGAGCAGCTTAAAGACTCATAAAATTAAACAAACCTGGTAAAAGTGACATAAAGGATCAACTGTTAGAAGTGGACTTGTTACCCAATCCTTCTTAGCCTCAAAATGTCACTCACTACCTTAAGTCTAACATAATATTGTGAGAAGCAACTCTAACTAGCTTCCTTCAGGATGGCAGAATGAGTTCTTGCAGATTTAGCCTTCAAATATTACCAAATAAATAACTGTATCATAAGGTTTTAGATACCTTGCTGACTGTGTAATATAAACACAACAAACAAGATAGTGGCTTTCTTTCTAAAGAGAAACACAAAAAATAAAATATAAATCATTGTGTGCTTGAAAAAGAACTGAAGAACCTACTCTGGTCTTCTGGTTTAGAGCCTTCTGCTTCAGAGACAGTGGGGGAAGCATCTGAAACCCACATGCCTTTCTCGCTTTTGCCTAGGATCATTTCAAGGTCTGCATCCTGGATGGTGCTTTCTTCAGATGCCAAAAGCTTATCCACTCCAAACTTCAAAATTTCACTTAACTGTGCAACAAATCATTCAAGACAAAAATGAGAGGAAAAGAAATATGAGAAAAAGTGTAAACACAGGACCATTTATTAAACATGACTATACTGCTAAAACTGACTAACCCAGCTGTATTCCAGTGGCACAAATAAACTACAAACAAAGTTTTGAAACCACACACTACAAATGTACTGCACCACAATATCATGTCACATTCTGTGTGAAGTTTGAATATCTTCTTTGATAGTCAAGATTTGAACATGTCAGGGTCTTCACACAGAAAGAATTTTATGTAACTTCATTCATAACCCAAAGCTAATCTGTTCAGATAATGCAAAGGCAGCTGTACCTGAGAAGATGGCAATACTTAATTCATTCAAGTAGAAAGTGCAATTAGATTGTCTGTGTCCCAGAATTGTCCTGCTGTAGTGCCAGGTTGTGTAGGAAGTGAGAACAGATAGCCTCTGACAAGCTGCCTTGCTCTAAGGCCAGCAGCCTGTTGTTTATCCTTCACTGACCTGAAACTGATACAGGTGTCGTGTCTGCCACAAGTTTCAACGCAGTATGGGTGACATATCTGAAACAATGTCACTGATGATCCAGTCTACTGCATCAATCCTGCTCTTTTGTGGTCACTTAAGGGCAACCAGATATTGGATGGCGATCTGTGCAGCCAGTGGGCTGAAATCTTACCTGGACTGGATTAATCATAAATTCCTGGTAATATGGATAATGACACACATATGGGGCATTATGGACACAGAAAACTAACAGTGTGGTCTTTGCCTTGTTATGACTTAAGCTTTGATCAGGTACTATTCAATCTGTACGTCATTGGGTAAAAGCTTTGTAGCATCCATCTCCCAACAGTTGACCCATTAGGATGGCAGGAATCTCCCACAGCACACTGTACAAAAAAGGCAAACAGACACAGACCTCCCAAGGCATAATTAAAAACCTCATTATATAACTTGGACATTAAGAAATGCATTAGGAGTGTATACTCTATGGCATCTTTCAATAACCAGGAGAAACTGAAAATACTATCTTAATTTGGAACTTAAAAGATTCAGCTTAGCATTTTGACACATGACTCTTACTGTTATTGCATCTCATTAAGTTCTTCATTGCTCCAAACTTGTTTGTGATTGTCTTCTGCTCGTTCTTCCTCAGTGATATTGTGGTGAAGCATGCTGAAATCTCTTTTTTAATGCAGAGTGGTACTGAATGTCTTATGGTGAAAAAATTATTCACCACAAACCTTTTTATCTTTGTGCAGGGTGACCATATTAGTCTTGCTTTCATCTTCATCCAAGGAAGGCCTGATGTGGAAAGCTTTCTTCACCAGGCAGAAAAACATGAACACTTGATTGCTGGAATCTCTGATGGAATGTGAAATAAACATTTATGTTGGGCTTTGGAAAGAGATATATGTTAAAGGCAGTAAAGAGAATGGCTCTTTGGGGGTACCCTTGCTTGTGTCTATCCATTAAATGGTCTCATTGCATCAAAAATATATTATGACCTCCAGATTGATAAATCCAATGCCCAAACAATACCTTTGATACTTTCTCATATAAGGAGGGTGTTGTCCACTGGGTTTATGAGATCCTCAAAATGCTCTTTCCATTCCTAAAGAATATTCGTTGCTGAGGTCAGTATTCTCTACCCTTGCTGATTAAATTCTTGGCAAATTTCAGAGCACTCTTCACAAATTTTCAAATTGTGCACAAACTCTTAAATATTTTCTGAAACACGTTCAATGTGGGTTCTCCAAATTTCACTCACACACTATCTTTTGCTTTGGCCACTGACATAGCTATGCCTTTTCACCTGCTGACTCTCCTTCTAGCATTGTAGTGAATGCCTCTTTCTACAACTTAACAGCTTCCTTTACTGTGTACTAGGATTGCCAATCTGACAAGTAACTTTCTACACACAGCTACTTGCAGGTGACTACTATTTATATTTTGAAAACTGTCTATTCAGACACTATATGTGAACTTTCACAAAATTCCTAACAAGGTCTTCCAGTGTTGAAAGTTGAACTGTCACAAAACTTAGAAATTTGTGAATCTTTCCTAGAATACTCTCCATACCAGTTTGGGTCCTCTATATCAAGGCTGCCCATCCATCTGTGCCAACTCACCAAACACTGGTAATCAGTTCACAGTTCATCAGCTTCTTTCATTTAAGTGTCCTGAATATATGGCCTCACAGCTGATAAGACTACAAATTTGATCACTGACCTGTGGACCAAGGTACTCTCACACTATGTACCATTTTGACCATCCTTGTGTTCAAACATGGCATTAAATTATTGACATTTTATGACTAACAAAGAAATCCACTGACAATACCAATTACATTCCTGCTAATCACATTTCTCCAAGTATTACTTGATACACATTTGAAGACTAAATCCAAAGTCTCTACATAGGCAGTGTATTCTGAAAAGCTGTTTGGTGCTTATACGTAAACAAAAGCACAAGTTTTACTCTCTGCAACTCAAATTCATAATGAGGCAACAGTCATATCCACAGAATCAAACTCCTCTGTACAGCACCAAGCTAGGAGCTTATAATTGTATGGCCACACCAACCTGAGGAATGACCCAGAGGCAACTCCAAAGCAGAAAAGTGGCCACACTTTGAGTTATTGATCAAGAAGTCTAGATTTAGAGCCAATTACTGTGCATGGAGGGAATTCTGACTATATCCTGCACAAGTTCCATCTCTGTTCTCCACCAGAGAAGTTACATACTCTGTTCAATCTTTTGATTTCCATGATCTAGATCATTTGAATCTGTCTCAGTTTTGACTGTTATCTAGGTGGCATTGTATATGACTTTTACCCAGCTCCACTCAGCTCTTGCAGATTTAGCCTGACTGGGTATGTGGGCCACCAGGGAATCAATATTTCTAATGAAACTGAATAGACAGGCAATGAAAGAATCAGTGTATATAACACAACCTAGATCAACTGGACATGTACCAATGCATGTAGTATGTGAAATGAAAAAGGAACAAGACTAAACCCGCATTGAGAGTATCATGACAGTGGGTAATGAATGCACTAGCAGATCTTTGCATGCATGATATTAATATCGAGTATGTATCAAGAATGGGTCATCACCCAACAACAGCCCAGTGATCAAAATCAAACCTTGAGAAATGGGGCCAAAGGTAGATTACAAGACTTAGGCACAGCAACTGGGATTCAATTGTCACAATGTATTTTAACATTCTTGTCTATCGGGTCCACAGTGTCTTTTTTAACAGGATAATATATTTCATGCCAAAAGTCTAGGAAAGTCATGGAATGGGTCTGGGAAGATAACCATGTATTTACTTTAAATTAGTGACCTGCTCAGTCACCAGATCTCCTTCCAGCTGATTTCTTATTTGCATTACAAGTTAATCTGCAACCCTAACAAAACAATGAAACTGGCATGGGTCAACATTCCTATCTCACTTTTATCATAACTCGGCACTACTAAGCTACAAAGAACTTAGATTCTTCTGAGGGAAACTGATTTGCCATTAGGCTAGTTTGCTAAACAAAAGATGCCACTACCCATTTCCAGGTTGCATATTTTTAAATTGTTAGGTATGGGGATGTTGAATACCTTTTAGATGTTATTATTTGGGCAAAATAGTCACTCAGATGTCCTTAATGCTTACCCAAGAATAAAACAGAAATTGAAAGCAAACAACAGAGTGTGATTCTATTCTACATCAACTGGCTTTTACTAGAACTGGCCCCTCAGCTATTACCTGCACATCCTCCAAAACCGAAAGAGGTGAATCCCGCAAAGAAAACTGTCCACTTTCTATGACAGTGTTGGTCAGCTTCAACTTTGATGTAGCGCGTCTGTACACTATTTCCTCCACGGTATCTCTACCAATGAGGCGAATTATCTTTACAGGCCTGCAGATTGTACAACAGTAAAAAGAAAAATGCATTATAACAATGACTTAGAAGACTGTTGAGTGCTTTCATCTTTAGTAACACTATAATAACAAGAAGGCATGTTTCCTTAAAGATATGCTATTGGCCTAATTTTAAGTTCAATTACATTAGTCTTAAGCCAAAAAATTACACACGATGAAAATGCTGTCACAGGCTCATGATTATTTTTTAAGAATTTAACCATTTGACATCCTGCATGCTTGAACCTGCAACAAGTAAATACTGTTTTGAAACGCACTGCTCAGTAACTCCCTTGACTGTCACTGTCTTTAAAAAGTTAAAAAGGAAAATGAAGCTCCCAGGAGGATTTACTTCATTCCTCTGACTGTTTAGGGGTACAGCATATGTATTAGGGTTTTAGTCAAGTATGTCACTAGGTGATACTTCTGCTGAATTCTTATATAGTAAACAAATTTCTATGATTGCAATATGAATAACTGACAAAAATGTGTAAAATTAATGCAGAAAAAATTGGCAACACTGTTATAGAACTAAGCACTAAGTATGTTTTAAAAGTTGTGGCAGACGGCCAGGACACCCCTGCACTCTATATTCAGGCGGAGCAGCCCTGGATGGTGCAAAACCTCCCCCTGGACACTAGATGGCTGCCCCCCTGGGTTGGAGCAGGGGCCTGAGTTGCCTCGAAAGCTTGCATATTGTAATCTTTCTAGTTAGCCAATAAAAGGTGTCATTTTGCTTGGCTTTTCTCTAACTATAGTTACAAATTTATTTTAGATCTTAGTTTGTGCTAGATAATTTAAGTAACATACTTTATATTGTTAAAGAAACAAAAGTTACCTTAATCAGATTTTACATAAATAAAAACATGACAAAACTTACTGGTGGCTTTAGAGGATATTTTGTACTGTTTTAAGTAGGCTATACCAAAAGCTGAAAAACACATTTCTACCATTTAGTGTTAAGTTACACTATACAATTTTAAAATAAATTCAAATCTTCAAAAATTTATATTTAATGATACAACTATACTGAAAATGACATTGCATTTGCAGATTGTTTACTATCTGAGTACAATACATTAAAAATAACCACTCATTCTGTAAGTGAGATATTTCATTTTCACCTCCTAACAGAACGTATAAAGTCAAAAAGCACATTAGGCTAAACTTGCCACTCAGCCATCGGGGACAACTCAGGTTGCATAGTGGTACATTACGTTACGTTAATGCTTCTAATAGCTGGAGCACTACATGTTGATGTGGCCTTTTTTTTTTTTTTTTTTTAAACAGGCACTTCTTCCTAATATACCAGTGAAAATGCACACACAATCAGACATGTATACAGTCATACCTGTTCTGACCAATCCTGTGTGCTCGAGCAGCAGCTTGTAGATCATTCTGAGGATTAAAGTCACTGTCTACAAATATCACTGTGTCTGCGGCAGTCAGATTCATGCCAACTCCACCTGTAAAATGGAACGAAACACATATAAATATATACTTTAGTAGAACACACAATTCAAAACTCTCCCAATACACAAGACTGTAGTAGGCTGGTCTTTGCTACAAAATATCTAGGTATTAGCAGTATTAATATTCTTATTCTGTGGATAAGTTTGTAACTATAAATCTATTAGTACAAGCTTTGTGCAGTTAAAGATAATCACACATGCAATAACTATATACTAGATGATATGAACAGGATATGAAAGAGGCAAAGAAATGACAAAAGAATGAATCTGGGTGCAACAGATAAACAATCACAATTATCTGATAGACTAGTAGTTCATTGGAACTACACAGGACATTACTAAGGATGTACTAAATTTACATATAATCTTATTAAGAACGGAAGGACACAAAAATGAGGCATTCATAGAGAGACCAAACTACTTTTAACTGTTTAACACATTCCAGACTTCACTGCTACCCCTTTCAACTTACAGGGGCTGGCAATAAAGGAAACACTGCACTTGTGACAGTGTGGGTGGCAGGTTTATATATATTTAGACTGTTAATGCGGTCAAATTCAAATGATAAATATCTGATTCTTAAAAGGAGATTAGCATTTGTGAAAAAATCACACATCAGTTTGAGCTTTCATGCCATTTTCTTCTTTCAATGGCAAAGTTGTTTGGGTGGGTGATATTTAGTTAGAACTAGTTAAGTTTTGTAAAGAAATGAAAGCCTTATAATAAACTTCACAAAATAAGCAGTAATCTTACCTGCCTTGGTGCTCAAAAGAAACACAAAAACATCCTTACTGCTGAAGTTCTTAATGGCCAAGTGCCTTTCCTCACCCCTCACAGAACCATCTAAGCGCTCATAGCTGTAATCTGAGGGGAGCATAAAAAAAAAAAAATATATTTTATATATATATATATATATATATATATATATATATATATATATATATACATACATATAAAATTCCTTTTAGGAAATACAAGCATTTAGTGATTTTATCTTTAGATACAGTAGACAAATCAAAATGTTTAATATGGAGTGAAACTACAAAAGTATATTAGGAAATGCAAAGTAAACTTTTTACCTCGATATTCCATATAGTCCTGCAGGATGTCCAACATACGTGTCATTTGAGAAAACAGTAAAACTCGATGTCCACTGTGCAAAAAAGCATTTTAAAACACAAGTAAGTGCCTTTCACTGGACAGAAAATATAGTTCATTCATGTATCCATTTGTTTTCTGGACCTGTGTAGCACCTGTGTAACCACTGGGGTACTTGAGCTTTCATGTGTACAAAGACAGCTCTATGACTTTGTTCTCTTCAGCTAGTCTGTGAAGTCCTAAATAATGTGCACAGTGCAGTATCCATTTAATTATTTCTGCATCGGTGTGATCTTACTGACAATAGCTTAAAACTTAGCAAAATAAAAATGTAAAATGAAAAAAAGCTGCAGTAATGAAATGTACTATTATGGTGGCAATTTCCATTTTTGTGAACTTTATTTCACATTGTTCATTGATTTCTTCAAGATGGAAAATAAACACCTGCTGAACAAACTTTTAAAAATTACACAAATGCAAAACTGATTTTTATAAATGCCAATATGTAAATATGCAGAAATAAACTTTTTTTCTATTAACTGTAGAAAAACTTATGTCTAGTTTAAGATCAAAGGAAAACTACTGTTTCATACATTTTATGAAACGCCTTTCCATTATAGAGTGAATTACTATATAGCCCTTCAAAGCAGTCTGGAACCAATCTTGGACAGGGCGCCAGTCTATCTGTGGATACGTTCATGCATGCAATGATTCTTACTTACACTGTGTGAATTTAGAGACTAACTAATATACACACATTTGTTTGAAAAAGAACCTTGGTTCTGAGAGAGAGAGAGAGAGAGAGAGAGAGAGAGAGAGCGAGAGAGAGAGAGAGAGAGAGAGAGAGAGAGAGAGAGAGAGAGAGAGAGAGAGAGAGAGAGAGAGAGATAGATAGATAGATAGATAGATAGATAGATAGATAGATAGATAGATAGATAGATAGATAGATAAAGGTGTGGTGCTGTAAGTATGAAGGTACCCCAGTAGCATTTCTTGACACACTTCTGCTGAATAATTTGCTGGCTGAACATATTCAGTTTTAATTATTTGGTTGGAAGAATTACATTCTTCATGTTCACAAAAAACTGTTGTTATCTATACATACACAGAATTATTTAATATTTTTAGTCTGTAACATGTGGTTAAATCTTGCTGTAGTAATTTAGTCTTGAACAATTTTTTTCATTTTTATGAGGGGAATTATAATAAGCTGCATTATCAAAAAACTAAATAAAAAGAATTGCTAATTTATTTTATTATAAAAACCTGCACAAAATGTTAAAAAAAATCATTAACCTACTTTTTAACGCAAGCAATTTTGTGCTTTTGCTTAAAATTAAAAACACCAGGGGCCTCATGCACAAAAGCGGAAATGTGCTTACGCACAAAAAACTCCAGATGCATAAATCTGTGCGAATGTCAGCGTGAAAAGTAACGCACATGCACGCGCCTGCTGTCCCACCCCAACTCCTCCCAGAATTACATCTCTTTGAATATGCAAATCAATATAAATAGCCCTTAAGATCAGCCTTCTGTGAAAAGACAATGTCAAAAGCACAAGGGAAAATAGAAGAATTTCAGCGAATACCAAGTGGAGACTATTTGTTGGTTTAAACAGTGATATAATCAACGAAAGGAAGTTGATCGAGTGACATAGTGTGTCGGAGGAACTTGAAAATTCAAGTTCACAAAGTCGCACAGTGCCCGAAATAAAAAAGAAGTTGTCACATATCAAAGTCGCCGTGAAAAGGCGAGTTGTAACCCACCATCTGAGTGTCATATGAAAGCTTATTAAGGTACAGAGAAAAAAAATAGGCACACAGTGGGGAAAAAAGCACAAAATGTCAACTTTAATCTCTAAATTTCCACTTTAATCATGTAGTTTATTTTGTCATTTAAGTAAAACATCATAAACTTCATCTTAAAATCATTTAATGTTTAATTTCTCAAATCCCATCATATAACTAAAGTAGCACGTTAACTGCTTTGTTTTGTATTTGATCTTCTATGTGCTCTATGTGTGTGAATCACTACGTGCTTCCGGGCTTTCTCTTCCTCCGACAGGACACAGAATCCATTACATTCGCAATATTACAGCTCTCTGAATAATTAAAATACTGAGATGTATACGTCATATCATTTTCATGATGATAGGAGTTAAAGTATGTTATTAAACATGGGAACATGGTGGCGCAGTGATTGTTCATGTCTCACGCAAGATACTTGCTACGCCATATGCAACCTTCGATGAAATACTTTATTGTAGCAGTACTGTCTCTTTCAAACATATTAACCCCCAATTCCTGTTCTTACTTTTCTTTCTCCAAATACCCAATCGCCACACAATCAGCTCTGTAATAGACGTTAAGCCATCTGTAAGCTTAGAACTCTGATTCTTCAAAACTTTTAAGGAACATTGAAATATCTTCGTAGTACGTGTTTAATTATTCTATCCATCTAACCTTCCAGCATACAGCGCGAGGCAGGAACAATCCGTGAATGGAGCACTAGTGCCTCGCTAGCACTGCAGCACCGTGTCCTCACATGTTTAATTATTAACAATATAGATTATTTAAATGAAGTTAAAATTTTATCTGTATAATAAACATATTTTGCTGCATTTCATCTTAAAAATGATATCGTCATCACATGTAAATACGCGCTTTATAAAGTGGCTCAGGTTGTGCAATATTATAACTGTATCGCAAGTTTACAGTGAGGTAATTGTACTTATAGGTACAAACAGTTCTACAAGCAGCACTTCATGGAGTGATTGAGTGCATTTATAGTTCTTGGGATGAAACTGTTTCTGAACCGTGAGGTAAGTACAGGAAAGGCTCTGAAGCATTTGCTGTATGAGAGCAGTTCAACAGACAGTATGGCTGAGGCAACGTGTGCTTGATGCTGTATACCAATAATTATCTTTCTGATCAGCTGCTGTACAGCTATGATTCTCCTCTCAGATACAGTGATATAAATACTCCGAGTGGTGCAGTGTGAGTAATATGGAAAAAGATAATCCGCTATTGCAACCCCTAACGGGAGCAGCTGAAAGAAGAAGAAGTAGAAGAAGGAGGAGGTGCAGTGAGAGTAACAACGCTAAAGCAGCTATTGTATTTAGAATAGTTTGACCATTCTGTGCACCATTAAATTGTTACAGGTTAATTACAATCAGATGCATTAAACTAATAACCAATATGCGGTTAATGTCAGTATATTTATAAAGCCGCGTTAGGGATGTGGATCTAAAAAAGAAAGGGTAACCACACAGAAACAGTAGCACTGCTTTGACGCTGGGTACCGCCAGTCTGCAAAACCAAGCGCAGAACTTGCATACGCCAGAGTATGAGCTACTGTGGAAATATGCGTGGCTTTAGGTTTTATACATCGCGATTTGAACGTGGAAATGTTCTTACGCAACATTTTTGTTCGTACGCACCATTTATACATGAGGCCCCAGGTACAGTATTAGATAAAAATACATATAAATGCCATAGTTATTTTTAAAAATAAATCTACAATTTTTAATCAAAATAAAAAATTGGGTAGTGAATGTATTTTTTTATTGCAGATGTCCTTAATATATTGGCTGACTCCTTAAATGTTTGTCAGGTAGACTTTATTATCCCAGAAGGAAATTTGTCTGCAGCAGGAATGTGTAAACAAAATATCGTTCGGTAAGGTACAAGCAAGTAAGCGAAGGCATGAGAGATGATATCCATTGTTATAATTAAAATTTATTTAACTTATGAGCTCAAAAGGGCCACTACAACCAGTATAATCAGGGCCAAAAATCTTTGGTAGTCTGAGGATAGAAAGTTTGGCAGTGAAAGTAGTGGTTATGAGCTACAAAAATTTAACAGCAAAAGTACAGTGGCAAAAGGCACGCCAATAAAAAAAGGGACAGGACAGAGGAGAGGTCTGCGTGGCCTGCTTGTGCACATGTAATGCACTCTGAATTTTAATCTTAGTTTGAAGAATATTCTTCTTCAGCAGCTGCTTTTAACCCCTCAGCTGCTACTTGAAATCTTTTGACATGCCAGTGATACAAGGAACTCCTACATAAAAAAAGAATTCACTTTTTAAAATCTAAAGGTTTATGCTTTCACCGTCTCAAACAGGGGCACCTTGGTAAGAACTGTAAAGAAAGAATGAAGTGTCAGACATGCTCTTTTCAGCACCCAGATATCCTGCAAATCAAAATAATAAGTGGAGCAACATTTTAAGCTACAGCTAGTGTGGCAGCATCTACTGAAAAGGAAACCAAAATTTGAACTTGTGCCGGTGAAGAGAGCGCACTGCAAGTGGTTCCTGTTAAGGTAAAATCTAAGACGGGTAAATGGTATGTAGAAACATACGCCTTCATAGACCTCGGCAGTACAGTAACAATTTGCACTGAAAGGCTCCAGAGACGATTAAACCTTCAAGGGAGAAGAACACAAGTATTCCTCAAAGCTATGAGTAACTATGATGATGATTCAAAAATGCTAACCCAATGTTCTGCCTTATCAGACTTACAAGTCTGTGGTCTCAATGATGATGAATATATTTATTTGCCAAAGGTCTTTACACAGGTTTCCATTCCAGTGAACAGAGAAAGTATTCCACTACAAGAAGATAATGATAAGTGGGCATATCTTAAAGAGGTACGTTTATCTTATATTGACTCTGAAGTTGATCTTTTAATAGGAATCAACTACCCAGAAATCTTCGAGCAGTTACAAATCATACCTAGCTGTATTATCGTAGTATTTCCCTCTACTTACCCTTTACCTGTTTTTCCTCAAGGGTTAGTGTACCTGTCAAGTTCGTTATCGGGTTGGTCTACTATTGCACTTTAAGATGAACACACACATACATAGCTATACGCATACACACAGACCCTAACTACAGCAGTGCCCCATGAATGACACACACATGCTTATAAACCTTTAGCACTTTAAACTACACAAGTGCTTTAGGTATAACACAGCCTGTCACTCAGCACTTCAAAAGACTTACTTATTATCGGCACGAACAACATACGATGTTTTAATGATATCTCAGACCTAAATATTACTTTTGGTCTACAAGAATACATTTAAACATACAAAGACAGCACTCTTGACTATAGGCATTTATCAGCCAAGAATACCTTCTTTACGTACTGTTCCCTACTATTGAGTGGAGCTCTCACTCGCAGCCTGAATAAACCTCACAGCACAGAGGTAATGACAAATCTCCAGCTGCACTAGGTGCTCAAAGAAATCTGACTTATTATTTAAATCACTCTATGGACATTAAGACAAAGCATAGAAAGTTAAAAGCAGCATGGTATTTATTACAAGAATAATAATAATACCACTGGAACAAAGAATAATAGAAAATAGGTACTGATAGGAAAGTCTAAATATACATAGTCTTTAGAAAAAGCTTACGAAAAAAAGTAGAGATGACAAGGATGAATATCCCAGGGCGGCGTTTGATTTAGCAATCAATGTTCAAGATGCTTTTCTGATGACCAGTGACATCTTCGCCCGTTCTTATTCCTCCCTCATTCCTTATGTCCTTACTTCCCTACTCACTCCTCAGATGAGGCATATTTATTCTAAAATTGTACCAGGGGGTTTTGCAAGATGTGATTGATAGATATTCTGATTGGCTGGCTGTCAATATGAAGAATTAATTCACTGTCCGCTTTCCCAAACAATAAAACCTTTTATGTTCTCTGAGGTGTCGGCAGATCTTCCATTCCCAGGCTGTAAAATAATTAAGATGTCTATCCATACCCTTAGGCATTGGCTCTGTCTTCCTTTCCCAGGTTATAAAGTAATTGAGCCACCAGCATGTCTTCCTTTCTATGTTGGAATAGCTGTTTTTTTAAAGTGAGGTGTAAGGGAAGAAAACCTGCTTTGATTTGTCCTGAATGTAGTTCATCTGTTGTCTTGAACAAAATATAATGGAAATATAAACCAAAATGTACAGATTTTGTACCACACAACACTAGCCAAGGAGGTGGACCTCATGCTATGAAGACTGCTGCACTTGGATGGGTGGTTGGTGGACCATAAAAAGAGATAGATGACCTCGCAAAACAAAGTGGTAAGCTGCCCAAACATTCAATCAATCGTGTATCAATAACAGAAATTGAAGATATGTTGCTGCAACAATATAACACAGATTTTCCAGAGCGAAGCTGTGAAGAAAAAGAAAAGATGTCACAGAAGGACATCAAGTTGATGCACATAGCCTCAGAATCTGCAAGACTGGTAGGTGGCCACTACTGTTTAAATTTGCCTTTGAAGGATGAAACACTTAAAATGCCAAACAATCGCTATATTGCTAAACAGCATGCTATTGGGATCAAGAGAAAACTGAGCAAAAATTCAGGTTTCCACGAAGACAATAAAGCCTTCATGAAAGACATTATTGACGAGGGTTATGCTGTCAAAGTACCCAAAGAAAGCCTGAATTGCAATGAAGGCAGGGTGTGGTACATCCCACATCACGGTGTGTATCATCCAAAGAAAAATAAGATTCGAGTGGTCTTTGATTGCACTGCCACCTACCAGGGGACTTCACTTAATGAACAATTATTAAAAGGCCCTGACCTAACTAACACCCTCATTGGCGCCCTTACAAGATTCAGAAAGGAGCCAGTAGCACTAATGGCAGACATTAAGTTAATGTTCTACTAAGTTAAAGTATGAGATAAAGACACTGATCTTTTACCCTTTTTATGGTGGCCTGAAGGTAATCTCCTAGAAGAATTCAAAATGACAGTAAATCTTTTTGGTGCTACTTCTTCACCCAGTTATGTTTCTTATGCTTTGCGTCGAACAGCCAAAGATGCCAAGAGATACATTTCCTGAGGAAGCTGTTAACACCGTTCTCAATAACTTCTATATGGATAACTATTTAAAGTTGGTGGCAACAGAAGAACAAGCAATAAAGTTGGCAAAGGACCTCCAAGCTCTATGCCTCAAAGGGGGATTTTATTTGACTAAGCTGGGTGAGTAGCAATAGAGCAGACAATGACAATAAAGATCTATCTATCTATCTATTTATTGTCTATTCCTGAAGAAGACAGAGCTCATGAACAAAAGGACTTAGATTTGAGCCACAGTCTGCTTCCTACAGAACGTGCCCTGGGTGTCCAGTGGTGCACAGAAATGTTACTAAACAAGCCCGCTACAAGGCGTGGTATTCTGTCTCTTGTTAGCTCAGTTTATGATCCACTTGGTTTTTTAGCACCTGCCTTACTGCCAGCAAAGCTTATTCTAAGAGACTTATGCAAAGAGAAATTTGGGTGGGATGAAGTAGAAGCCAAACACATTCAGAAATGGAAAAAATGGATGGATGATCTGCAGTTACTTACAGGCTATAAAGTGAACAGATGCTTCAAACCTACCGGGTTTGGAACCATAAAGACCGCTCAAATGCACCATTTTACAGATGCCAGTGAAGATGGATATGGCACTGTCACTTACCTTGTCTTAACCAATGAAGAAGGTAAAAAGCATTGTTCATTACTGATGGGCAAGTCAAGACTTGCACCATTGAAGCATGTCATGATTCCAAGATTGGAGCTGACAGCAGCTGTTGCGGCATTTTAAATGGACAAAATGCTAAAAGGTGAGCTTCAAGTGCCCTTACAGTGGTACCTCTGGTCACGACCGTAATTTGTTCCAAAACTCTGGATGTGACCTGATTTGGTCACGACCTGAACATAATTTCCGCATAAGATTGTATGTAAATACAATTAATCCGTTCCAGACCGTTTGAACTGTATGTAAATATATATTTTTTTAAGCATAAAAATAGTTAATTATACCATAGAATGCACAGTGTAATAGTAAACTAAATGTAAAAACATTGAATAACACTGAGAAAACCTTGAACAACAGAGAAAACTAACATTGTAAGAGTTTGCGCTAGACCCTTACGAACCGCTCGCTGCAAACACTTTTTTTAATGAGTTTTAAATACAGTAATCCCTCGCTACTTCGCGGTTCACTTTTCGCGGATTCACGACTTCGCGGGTTTTTAAATACAAGTGATTGCCCGCCTATCGCGGAAGTTATGTTCCAGACCCATCAGCAACAGGAGAAAATCCGCGATATAGAAAGACCATATAAATAAACATTTTTATAGTTTAAGCCTTAAAATACCCATCCCACATGCTTTAAACACATGTAAACTTATAAAACACACTTTGTTAACACATATGATATGTGGATGTCAGGCTAAGGATATGAGTAACATCTCACTATTATAAAATATTTTAACTTCACGCAAGACAAGACAGTGAGACAGGAAAATTGGTGATGTACAGGCTTAAAATTATTGACACGCAGAGCGACAAGCAGCACAAAGCCAGCACAAAGTCCACTTCTCCTTAGCGTTCATTCAGCTCCCCACCCCCTTGACAATGCGAAGTGGCAGGAGTGTACTGCGCTTCCGGGGAGGGGGGGTTTGAGCGAAGGTGCGTTCAGCTCTCACACACCCACACACACACACACACACACACACACACACACACACACTCCTCCTTCCAAACGCGCAGAGCGACAAGCAGGCATTTTGGCAGAAGCAGCACAAAGTCCATTTCTGCTCAGCGTGAGTTCAGCTGCCCCCCTTCACAAAGCGAGTGCAGACACATAGACGTCTAATCGCTGCGTGCAGTGTGCAGTGTTGGTCTGAGGTGTTTAAGAATGTAGAAAGTGTTTAAGAGCATAGGAAGTGTTTATAAGAGCGTGGGAAAGGTTAACAAGAGAGTGAGAAAGGTTTATAAGAGTATGGGAAGGGTTTATAAAGCCTTAAAATATGTATAAATAATAAAATAAATATAGGTCACTACTTCGCGGATTTTCACCTATCGCGGGGGGCTCTGGAACGTAACCCCTGCGATAGGTGAGGGATTACTGTACAGGGAAAAAAAATAAATGCCACTTCTCTAGTGAAACTTTTCAAACTATCCTCTACTGGCTTTAAATTCCTCACCTTCGCCAATCGAAGAAGGATTTTTTTTTTCAGGAAATCGCCATGAATCTTCCTGGCTTTCTCACATATGATCGCCTCGCTTATGCTATCCCCTGCAAGTTGCTTCTCGTTCAACCACACTAGCAAGTTTTTCCACCTCTTCCAGCACTTGAAGCCTCTGCTTGGTTAACATTGTAACTCCTTTTGCAACATCAGCTGCTTTGTTAGGCCCTGTATACGCAAACAAAAGAAAATGGGAAACAGAGAATGGGAAATCATTGGCGCGTACGAACGCACGTAGGGAAACTGGCCGCCAGTGTTTTTGTTCGCCACCAGAGCATGTGGTCATGAACAGATGCAAAATTTTGGCAAACTTTTTGATCATAACCCGATTTGTACGTGTTCGGAAACGTTCATGACCAGAGGTTCTACTGTATAAGAATCTACATTTTGGACTGATATCACCACAGTGCTAAATTACATTTCAATTTAAAGCACTCAATTCAAGACTTTTGTTGCCAACAGAATCTCCGTGATCAGAGATCATACCTCCACTGTGAAGGTTGTGTATGTCACATCTGCCCTTAATCCGGCTGATCAAGCATCCAGAGGGCTAAGCATAGAAAGCTTTTTTAAAAGCACCACATGGTCACAAGGTCCAAGTTTCTTATTGAAGCCCGAACGTGAGTGGCCAAAAAGACCAGATCAACTGAACGATTCACTTTTTGAAGATGATCCAGAAGTTAAAACTTGCGAAGTCAACATGACAAGAATAGAGAAGGTGACCGAGCCCATTAACTAACTAATCACCTACTTTCAGATTGGCATCGCTTGAAGAAAGCATTGGCTTGGTTCCTCAAGTTTAAAGACATACTGCTGCACTTAAGAAATGAAAGAAAAAAATTTCAACTAGAAGTCAGTCAATCTAAAAGTAATCCAGAAAAACAAAAATCACTCATCACAAAGCACATGAAAAGGTATAAACTGACCTTAAAACCAAGCTCAATTTCTCTAGAACAACATTTATTTATATAGCACATTTTCATACAAATAATGTAGCTCAAAGTGCTTTACATGATGAAGAAAGAGAAAAAAGACAAAGTAAGAATTAAAATAAGAGAACACTAATTAACATAGAATAAAAGTAAGGTCCGATTGAAGACTTGGCTAAAGGTGAAACAGAGCTTATCTGCCTCAGTCAACAGCAAGAATTTCCAGAAGAATTAAAGGCTTTAAAGAAAAAGGCTTGTGTAAAAAAAGAACCGTCAAATCTATAAACTTGACCCGATCATACAAGATGGAATACTGAGTTAGAGGAAGACTCATCTGCAATACCCGAAGAAGCTAAACATTCTGCAGTTCTTCACAAGCATTCACATGTTGCTTCTCTCATATTGCTGCACATTCATAAACAAATCGGACATTGTGGGTGCAACTACGTTCATGCACAGTTACGCCAGAAATACTGGAAACCTCAAGCAAACTCAGCTATCAGAAAAATCATTTCAAAGTGCACAATGTGCAGAAGATACAATGCAAAAGCAGGTGAGCAAAAAATGGCAGATTTGCCAGAAGATCACCTAGCACCCAACCAACCACCGTTCACTAATGTTGGAGTCGATTATTTTGGTACTTTTCAAGTCAAAAGAGGACAAAGTCTGGTCAAGAGGTACGGAGTAATCTTCACTTGTTTTAACAACCACAGCTGCACACATAGAGATTGCACTTAGCTTAGACACTGATTCCTGTATCCAAGCCATACACCGATTTATGTGCAGAAGAGGACATTTTAAAATCATGCACTCAGACAATGGAACAAATTTTGTCAGAGCAGAAAGAGAGCTACGAGAAGCTACTAAAAATTTGGAACATGAAAAAAATCGGCAACACTATGATGCAAAAAGAAAAAAATTGGATTTAAAATCCACCATCAGCCTCTCATCAAGGTGGAGTGTGGGAAAGACAAATCAGAAGCATAAGAAAGATTTTAAATTCAACACTAAACCAACAAACACTCGATGATCAAAGTCTTCATACAATGATGTGCGAAGTGGAATCAATAATCAATAACAGACCCCTTACAAAGATATCAGATTGAACCACTCACACCCAATCACTTGCTGTTAATGAAGACACAACCTGATATGCCACCTGAACTCGTTTCAGAAAATGAACAATACTCTCGAAGACACTGGAAACAAGTTCTATACATGGCAGATTTGTTTTGGAAAAGATGGACTAAAGAGTATTTGCCAATACTTCAAGAACGTCAAAAATGGCTTGCACCAAGAAGAAATTTTGAACCAGGGGACATTGTTTCAATTGTAGAATAAAGCTACACCCCGCAATTCCTGGGTAATGGGTTGAGTCATCAAGACAATGCCAGATGCCAAAGGTGCAGTCAGAAAAGTTTGTGCACAGACCAAAACCAGCACACTGGACAGACCTATGAATAAACAGTGCCTGCTTCAAGAAACAGCCAATGTTTGAAATAAGAAATTTTTAAAATGTTTGTTTGCAGTATTATTGCTAGTGATTTGAAAACAATAGTTAATGTAAAAGTAAAGTTAATTGGCTCATTTTGAAGTAAAGTATAGTAATCGTCTCCACTCCTGCATAGCCATTTAGGGGCTGAATATCTAAGAGCCAATCATAGAAAGTTAAAGTTTTACGTTAAACTCATATTAATGTTGGCTTAATTTGAATAGAATATACATTTCTTCCATAGTCATAGACAATGGCATAGTCTTTTCCCCCTATAAGTTAGTAAGAGAGAACTTTCTTGCTATAACTGAAGTACTAGGGTGTTGTACCGTGTTAGCCATTATGAATGTAGAGTGTAATTTTGCTTGGCTTTTCTTTGCTATAACTGAAATACAGTATGATTGTGTCAGTTGTGTTTAGCACAGGTCCCAGTACTCAGGGACTTGAAAGACCCATTTTCAACTCAGAGATGGGGATAGGCATACAGTTTTCTGACCGTCGTTTAGAAATGGTTCAGAAAGTGATCAGTAACAATTTGAAATGTAACAAGATTTAAGCTTTGAACAGAACTTTTCTTAAGAATTTTTCCCCTCTTTTTTTTGCTATTTTAATTTTCTTTTTTGTGTGAACTGTTATACTTTGAATTTTAACTAAAACTTAAAAATTAAGATATTTTTGTCTATGGAATCATTTTGGCGTGTCAGGCTTTTGATGTATCCCATTTTTAAGTTAGAGCTGCTGAACTTTGCCAGTTTTGGAAAAACGCAGCTACAGATATCAAAGGTCAACTTTTCATTCTTAATCCTTGAAGTGTAGCACCATATCCACAGTATGTCTATTAATTATTGCTAAGTGAGGAGAGGCAGAGGAACATGTCAAATACTACAGTCATATTATGGATTTTAGATTTTTTTTTTAAGCTGTAAAAAAGAATGCTAATACAACTTTGGTCAGGTAGGAAAAAGGTGTAAAATTCTGCCAGATCAATATGTGGACAACAATACAGATTTCCATACCGGATCGGCCCAGGGCCAGGTTAACAATGGCCACCACCAGTACTGTTAGCCAACAGGGTGCTGGCAGAAATTGGACTACTGCTGGCCTAAGAAGGAGAAGAAGAGGCAGGAGACGTGTCTTGAGGCAGGAGGAGAGAAGAAAGGTAAAGAAAGTTGAACTGAGGGTAGGAACTTTGAATGCTGGCAGTATGACTGGAAGGGGAGAGAATTAGCTGATGTGATGGAGAGAAGGAAGATGGACATATTGTGCGTGCAAGAGACTAAATGGAAGGGGAGTAAGGCCAGGTGGACCGGAGATGGATTCAAATTGTTTTATCATGGTGTGGAAGGGAGCAGAAATGGAGTAGGGGTTATTCTGAAGGAGCAGTATGTCAAGAGTGTTATCAAAGTGAAGAATGTCAGACAGAGTGATGATTATGAAGCTGGAAAGTAAGTGATGAATGAATTGAATGATGAGTGTTGTTAGTGCATATGTCCAGCAAGTTGGCTGTGTGATGGATGAGAAAGATTTCTGGAGTGAGTTGGATGAAGTGATGGACAGTGTGCCCAAGGGACAGAGAGTGGTGATTGGAGCAGATTTCAATGGACATGTTAGTGAAGGGAACAGAGGGGATGCGGAGGTGATGGGTGATATGGTGTCAAGGAGAGGAATGAAGAAGGTCAGATGATAGTGGATTTTGCAAAAAGGATGGACATGGCTGTGGTGAATACATATTTAAGAAGAGGGAGGAACATATGGTGATGTATAAGAGTGGAGGAAGACGCACAGAGGTAGATTATATCCTATGCAGGAAACCTGATGGTGGAATGGGGAAGTACAGGAAAGTATACAGAAGAAGAGGTTGGCGAAGAAGTGGGATAGTCAGAGAGACGCAGAAAGTAGACAAGAGTACAAGAAGATAAGGTGCAAGGTGAAGAGAGAGGTGGCAAAGGCTAAAGAAAAGGCGTTTGATGAGTTGTATGAGAGTTTGTACTAAGGAGGGAGAAAAGGACCTGTACTGATTTGCTAGACAGAGGGACCAAGCTGAGAAAGATGTGCAACAGGCTAGGGTGATAAAGAATAACAATGGAAACATACTCACATAGAGAGGAGGTTGTCTTGAGCAGATGGAAAGAGTACTCTGGGAGGCTGATGAATAAAGAGAATGAGAGAAACAGAAGGTTGGATGATGTGGCGATAGTGAATCAAGGAAGTGCAACGGATTAGCAAGGAGGAACTAAGGACAGCTATGAAGAGTATGAAGAAGGGAAAGGCCGTTGGTTCAGATGACATACCTGTGGAAGCATGGAGGTGTTTAGGAGAGATGGCAGTGGAGTTTTTAACTAAATTGTTTAATGGAATCTTGGAAAGTGAGAGAATACCTGAGGAGTGGAGAAGAAATGTACTGGTACCGATTTTTAAGAGTAAGGGGGATGTGCAGAGCTGTAGTAATTACAGGGGGATAAAACTGATGAGCCACAACATGAAGTTACGGGAAAGAGTAGTGGAAGCTAGGTTAAGAAGGGAGGTAATGATTAGTGAGCAGCAGTATGGTTTGATGTCAGGAAAGAGCAAAACAGGTGAGATGAGGGTGTTGATGAAGAAGTATAGAGAAGGCCAGAAGGAGTTGCATTCCGTCTGGACCTGGAGAAAGCACATGCCATGGTGTATCGAGAGGAGTTCTTGTATTGTAGGAGGAAGTCAGGAGTGGCAAAGAAGTATGTAAGAGTTGTACAGGATATGTATGAGGGAAGTGTGACAGTGATGAGATCTGCAGTACGAGTGACAGATGCATTCAACGTGGAGGTGGGATTACATCAGGGATCGACTCTGAGCTCTTTCTTATTTGCAGTGGTGATGGACAGGTTGACAGACGAGATTAGACAGGAGTCCCTGTGGTCTATGATGTTTGCTGATGACATTGTGATCTGTAACGAGAGTAGGGAGCAGGTTGAAGAGACCCTGGAGGGGTGGAGTTATGCTCTAGAGAGGAGAGGAATGAAGGTCAGTAGGAACAAGACAGAATACATGTAAATGAGTTTAAATGAGGGATACAGGGAGTAGAGTTGGTGAAGGTGGAGGAGTTTAAATACTTGGGATCAACAGTACAGAGTAATGGGTATTGTGGAAGAGAAGTCAAAAAGAGAGCAGGAAGGGTAGAATGGGTGGAGAAGAGGGTCAGGAGTAATTTGTGACAGACGGGTATCAGCAAAAGTGAAAGGGAAGGTCTGCAGGATGGTAGTGAAATCAGCTATGTTATATGTGTTGGAGATGGTGGCACTGACCAAAAAACAGGAGACACAGCTGGAGGTAGCAGAGTTAAAGATGCTAAGATTTGCATTGGGTGTGACGAGGATGGATAGGAGTAGCAACAAGTACACTAGAGTAGATGCGCAGCTCAGGTTGGACAGTTTGGGGACAAAGTCAGAAGGTAAGATTGTGTTGTTCTGGACATGTGCAGAGAAGAGATGCTGGTTAAATTGGGAAAAAGATTCTAAGTATAGAGCTGCCAGGCAAAAGGAAAAGAGGAAAGCCCAAGAGAAGGCTTATGGATGTGGTGAGAGAGGACATGCAGATGATGGGTGTAACAGAGCGATATGGATAAAGAATCTGCTGTGGCAACCCCTAACTGGAACAGCAAAATGAAGAAGAAGACTCTTGATGTCAGTATGAAAATTACATATGCTATACCACAATTCCTTGCGCAAAGTTTTAATAAAGTTTTCTTTGCTTTCTTAAATAGCAGGGCTCCAGGAATAACTGAAGCTTCTCAAGTTAAAGTTTTAGTGTATTTTATTAAGAGGTATTACAAATAAAGTAAACTCGGTCAAATATAATGTTTCAAAATTAGGCTCCTAGGAAAAAATGTGAGACGTCTGAAAAGATGCTAAAACTCTTAGGCTGGAGTTATACTTCACGCAGCGCGGCGCATGCCGCAGCGGATGCTCCTGCTACGCAAGTGTTGAAGTGTTTATACTTGCGCGCGTACTTTATACATAAATCTGGAGGAGTCCGCCAGGTGGCAGTACGAGATATTATCACGGTGAGAACATGTTCGGCTTCTCTGTGTTGTGAATTGCCTAGAACACCCATTAAACTCCAATGACACCTTACCACAATATCTCTGAAAAGGATGTTTACTGATTAAATCCAGGGATGTGTCCATTCCAGCAAGCATTGGGCACAAGTGAGAAACAATCCCTGGAGGATGCCTCGGCTCATCGCAAGGTGAATACAAGCACACACATAAACTAGCGTCATTTTAGCGGCACCAAATCCCCAAATCTGCATATCTTTGGAAGGAAACTGGAGCACACTGAGGAAACCCAGCAGGAAAACGTTGTAAACTCCAGGCAGGGAATATCAGTGACGTGACTCCCTGCAAGACAGCAGCACTAACAATCTGCCACTGTGTCACCCCATGTGTGTAATTATTAACAGAATTCATTATTTAAACGAAATTACCGATTTATCTGTAAAATGCAATATACATACTTTAATGCTTTTCATCATGAAAGTGATATCAAGTATAAATCTAAGGATTCTAAATGTGCAGAGAGTTGGAATATCATACATTTAATGTGCTCAGTGTGGTGATCTATTGCTGGCGATTCGCTGCTGTCAGGAGCAGAGGAAGCCCTAGACAAAAAGATGGCACAGAAGACGGTATGTGAGAATTTTAAAACGTATCGTGTCATTACAATCGGGACTATGTGACGCTTGAATATAAAAGCACCATGAATACATCTGTATGTCGCCATTTCGCTTCACCACATCGAACCATTTATCAAATATCGAAGCGCACACACCGATCTCGTAGGATCCGCAAAGCAGCTTTCTGTCACATATAGATAGTAAACAGAGACTATGACGTCACATTCCAACTTTTAGCACACTGCGCTACCCCCAAAGCCCCGACCCCCATGACTTTTTGCTGGTATTGCAACTCGCGCACGTGTTGCGTTAATTTCTGAGGACCTGCTCAGAGGACGCATCAAATGAATGCTCAAAACGTGTGACGGCCATGGTTCGGGCGCGTTTGCGTTCTGAGCGTGAAGTATAAATGAGCACTTACTGGGTGCTTTCTGTACTGCATTCAAAATCTGCAGCAATCAAAATAATGACACAAATAAAGATAAGCAACATGAAAGCTGATACTCAACACTTTGCATTCATCAGGACAATTGTTCCCAATTCCCTTGCATACCATTTTTTGTGTACACTCAAGGCATAAAGTGGGCCAATATGTACCATACAGTATCTCCCCAAAAACCTCTCCATGCCTCATCAATAGAATGTAAAGGTGTCAAGTTTTTTTAAATTCAAAAAGCAGAAACCCTCCCAAACTCCCCAGAATACTGAATTTGAATGAAGCACTGCATATAATTGTTCCCAATTTCAGATAAAGTAACCTAACTTAATTCACCTATTTTATTAAAGTACCTCATTTGAAATCATTAACTTGGCTTCCTGGACATATCGATAATACAGTTAAACCTCAATTATCCGTTCAGGGGTCGGAACAAGGCTGTGCAGGATAAGAGAAAAGCCGGATAACAGAACAGGTACTTTAAAAATGATACATTGTAGATTAGTTTAGCAAAGAGCTGTATATTAACAAAACATTAGTATTAACAAAATTAATTAATTTATATAATATTGTAATGACCAGTGTAATAAGCAAACACAACTCAGAGGTACTGTACTGGAGTTTGCTATGTTTTACTTGGAGTCTTCATTCCGTAAAAAAAATGTTAACTGTCTTATACTCCATTATCTGGCGTACAGCACACTCCTCCAAAACAATAAAAGAAAGCTTTCTCTACCAATAAGTATCTCCTGCCACTCACGTTCCACCTTTGTCTATACCACAAACACTTTATTTTCTCATGACTCACTACTCAAAACATCCTTCTTCCACACTTCTTTTTTTCTCCTAACTTAGCCTGTCACTCATCTCCTAAGAGGCGTGTCCACCTCTCATAGAACAGAAGCTCTTCAGCCAGTCCTATCACTTACACATCATTCTACCCTTTCTTCTCCTTCACACCGCATCATAAGCTGTCTGCACATCACAATATAATAACAAAACATAACAACAGAATTTTAAAAGAAAATTACAGTGCAGAAGAACATTAACATTAATACAGAATAACATTACCGTCAGTGGTTTCCATTTGACATGTTTTTCAATTTTGTTGGCATCACACTTTATAAAACTAAAGGTGCGTAACTGACACTGTGATTTCAAAATTCGCCATGACATGTGGTGCTGGGGAAAAACAGAACGCACTAGCAGAAGGGAGAGTTGTTCCAATGTGCATAGCTTGCAGCGTATTGTGAGGCAGTAGTAATAGTCAGATGCTGGCGTGCACTTTTTTTTTTTGCACTGATGGTTAATGGAGACTGGAGGTTATTTGAGTGACAGATAATTGAGGTTTAACTGTACTGTATTTTTCAACATATTTGGTCAGAAACCAAACATTTGCCAAAGACATAAGTAAACCTAAGAATGATTATAGAAGTAAAGGAGTACATACCAATCCTTCAAGAAACCTAATATCTTGTCCAGTAGATGTAGCTTCCCACTGGCTTCTACCAAATGTTCACCCATTTCAAAAGGCTCTGGTTCAACACCTATAAAATAAATATGATTGTGAGAAGTCTGATACACATGCAAAATCAATTAGGGGTGCCTATATTGCTGTAACAATAACAATTATGCTGTAAGAATTATGTTTCTAGACTTCTCTAGTGCCTTCAACACCATCCAACCTCTGCTCCTTAGGGACAAGCTGACAGAGATGGGAGTAGATTCATACCTAGTGGCATGGATCGTGGACTATCTTACAAACAGACCTCAGTATGTGCGTCTTGGGAACTGCAGGTCTGACATTGTGGTCAGCAACAGAGGTGCACCGCAGGGGACTGTACTTTCTCCGGTCCTGTTCAGCCTATATACATCGGACTTCCAATACAACTCGGAGTCCTGCCACATGCAAAAGTTCGCTGATGACACTACTATCGTGGGCTGCATCAGGAGCGGGCAGGAGGTGGAGTATAGGAACCTCATCAAGGACTTTGTTAAATGGTGTGACTCAAACCACCTACACCCTGAACACCAGCAAAACCAAGGACCTGGTGGTGGATTTTAGGAGGCCCAGACCCCTCATGGACCCCGTGATTGTCAGAGGTGACTGTGTGCAGAGGGTGCAGACCTATAAATACCTGGGAGTGCAGCTGGATGATAAATTGGACTGGACTGCCAATACTGATTCTCTGTGCAAGAGAGGACAGAGCCGGCTATACTTCCTTAGAAGACTGGCGTCCTTCAACATCTGCAATAAGATGCTGCAGATGTTCTATCAGACGGTTGAGGCAAGCGCCCTCTTCTACGCGGTGGTGTGCTGGGAAGGCAGCATTAAGAAGGATGCCTCACACCTGGACAAACTGATGAGGAAGGCAGGCTCTATTGTAGGCATAGAGCTGGACAGTTTGACATCTGTGGTGGAGCGACGGGCACTCAGCAGGCTCCTATCAATTATGGAGAATCCACTGCATCCACTAAACAGTATCATCTCCAGACAGAGGAGCAGCTTCAGCGACAGACTGCTGTCACTGTCCTGCTCCACTGACAGACTGAGGAGATCGTTCCTCCCCCAAACTATGCGACTCTTTAATTGCACCCAGGGGGGTAAACATTAACGTTATTCAAAGTTATTGTCTGTTTTTACCTGCATTTTTATTACTCTTTAATTTAATATTGTTTTTTGTATAAGTATGCTGCTGCTGGAGTATGTGAATTTCCCCTTGGAATTAATAAAGTATCTATCTATCTATATTAGTTTCTCAAAACACTGCAACAACCCAGCCATCATGGCTGTCCATTGATCCAACAATGACACTGTCCATCCATTTGTCCATCTCCATCACTCCCTCTCCTCTGTGTGCGCTGGTGGGAGAGCAGGCCAAATTGGGAAAGGCAGACCCAGGGGCACAATGGGCAAGGGAATTGCCCCCCAGGTGCAGTGGTTTTGTTGGTGATGTCTTGTCATTCTCTAGTGTTCTTGTTGATGTGTCCGTTGTTGTTCATAAATTTGCCATTTTTGCCCATTAATCTACACTCAATAACCCATAATGAGAAAGTGAAAATGTTTTCAGAAAGGTTTGCAAATTTATTAAAAAGCAAAAGCTTAAATCTCTAATTTATGTAAGTATTCAGATCATTAATTTAGTACTTTGAAGAAGACTCTTTGTCAGCAATTACATCTTCAGGTCTTCATAAGCAAGTCTCTACAACCTTTGCGCACCTGGACAACAACTAGGTTACATCCTAGGATGTTGATTGTGTGAGGAAGCAGCATTAAACAAATATTATTAAAAAAAATAAAATAAAAAATACCAAAGTGGTAGTAATATTTCCAAATGCATCATACTAGTACAAAACAAATGGAGACCACTGTGACAAATTTGTGACTTGGGAAACTGCTCAAAAACATGAAAGGCAGACAGTTCCCGTAATTGCATTAACTGGGCTGTGCTGTGTAGATCAAGGGACCAATAGGAAAAATTAACTCTTAAACTCAGTCTATTGAAAATTATTCTGGTACTCACAGCTTAAAAGGATAATAGAAACACTGCTCAATGAAGATATGCTCTTAAAAGGCAGAGGGAAAACACTGAAGTACAACTCACTTAAACCGAAAACAGGAAAAATGTGGACTCACTAGTATATTAACTCGTAATTTCCTAATATTTACTATTAACTATACAATTACTCCAGATATATTTACCTATAGTTTTAGGTATTCCTTGTTAACTGTCATTTACAATTAACTTAAAATATTTGTTCTGAAGTTACATTGGCTTTCATATTTCTCTTTAATTTTCTTTCAACTGTTGTTAATTAGGAAGACTTATAATTTAACAATTTTTTTTTCTTTATTTGGAAATATTAAAAGGTTTTTAAGTAAACTTGTTTTACTATAGCTTATCAGGATAAAATGTTCAGGCTCCATGTGGTGAAATCTACAATAGTTATTAGCTATGATGAAAATAAATATTCCAAAGATATTGGAGGTCATTCAGACTACAAGCTTACTAATTACTTGAGTCCATGGACAAGGGAACATGATAGATGGTAAATCAGCATTTAAGTAAAGCTAACTGCCTTTTTTCCTCTAATATCCAAGTGTTTTTACTTCCACCTCCTGTTCTGAAGTACAATATTATATGGGTATTTTTGGGTTTTCAAAATAAAAAAATCTATTTTCACACAGCTACTGCAAAATACACTTTACTTTTGTTTGTTCAATTCCTTAAGTTTTGTTCTACTTTGAGAACCTCCTTAGCATTATGTTGAATCTGGAAAAACAAACCAAAAATGTTGGCTTTTTTTAACAAGAAAATATGTTATTATGTTTAACAAAAATATGCAAATATGGAACAGTCAACATAAATACAGTAGGAAAGGTAGTGTACAGATGCAGATTTAGAACATGTCCTTCGTGTAATATGTTTAGAAGCAGTTAACAATACACAACCTGATGTTGCAGTCAGTCAAGTATAAGCGTGTTTCTTTGCACATTTGAAATATTTTTTTTGTTGTTTGTGCATGAGACGGTATAATGACAGTGCCTGATCTTCACGGGCAACATGGCCATTGTGTTATTGTACATTACCTCAGCACAAGGCTTAGCAAGTTTAAAATTTTCCCTGACACAAACACTGTCAGTTGCTGCAGTGCTGCGTCCAGTGGTTCATCATATTCTTTTTGCCATGTAGATACTACACCCTGCTGAAGCGCTACAGGACTGGGTCACCAGAAACATCATGGCGGCTCAGTTGTGGAGGGCCATATATCTGTGTCACTGTCTGAAGACGAATTCACATTGCTGTATCCCTTGATTCAACTAATGGTTCAGTTTCAGCTTTTCTAACACTGGCTTTTCCGCTTTTCATTTCTATGCCATTGTGTGTTTTGGTTGAAAACTCTGCCCCACTCATCAATGCTGATTAGCTACCAAAGACTAGCAAAACGCTTAGAAATATTCATGATTTTTTGTCAGCATGTTATTTCATCCACTAGATGGCAGTAGAATACTATCTCAACTGTTACTTAGGCTCAACACTGTATCAGATCATAACAGCCTATCCTGAGAAACATTTGGGGTTAACCAATTTTACACAGTCCAAGAATTGACCAGGGTTAATGACAGTGAGGGTAAAGGTTTTACATTTTGTGAATGCAATAATTTATTTTTCTTGATCTAACTATGAAACTACACTGTGGATTATGAGTCAAAAGAATTGTTCTATTCAAATATCCATGTCCATATTTGTTCTGTAATACTATTTGCAATCCCAGTAAATAAGAGATTACAAAGTAATGTGCTGGACGACTTTCTGATTCTGGATTTCGCCTTTGAGAAGCCATATGTGCAAAGATGAACAGAGTTACATACAGGCACAAGTTTTATACAGTTCACTTCCTAACAAAAGCATAGCATTTCCTTTGCCACAAATTGTAAAACTTTGCACTTCAGCTCCACTGATTCTGATCTTACCGTCAAACAAATAAGGATGGTTCACACATTTCCTGAGTTGAATTAGAATATTTAATAGTCTGGCTTTGCTGCCTCCATCATGGTCAAAAACATCTGCAAAAAAATACATAAAAAAAATAAGCACAAAATACAGGAATGCTAAAAAAACAATACCACATACAGCAGAAATTAGTTACTAGTTTGATGGACATCATCAATTAAGTATAATTAACTATAATCTCCAGTATTCAGTGCTTGAAATAATACCATTTATTGTTGTCTATAGCCCTATGGAAACTTAAACACGTAAACAATGACAGTAGTGTCTGCAGGGGAATGACTGGAAAGAATGCCCCAAGTGATCTTAATTACAGCAGTGAATTATTACTGGACTTCTGTATGGATTGTCCTTAACAAATGCTATATTTGAACAAAATCAGTGTATTTGGTATCAGAGTACGTAGGGCTAGATGTCAGTGATCAAGTTTGTTATTCATGTTATGCGATCTGAGGCCATATATTCTGGAAAAAAGAAGTGCTGAGCTGTCAAAGGATCACCACTCGGTGGTGAACTGGTTGATGAAGTATACATTATATACAGTGCATCTGGAAAGTATTCACAGCGCATCACTTTTTCCACATTTTGTTATGTTACAGCCTTATTCCAAAATGGATTAAATTAATTTTTTTCTCAGAATTATACACACAACACCCCATAATGGCAACGTGAAAAAAGTTTACTTGAGGTTTTTGCAAATTTATTAAAAATAAAAAAACTGAGAAATCACATGTACATAAGTATTCACAGCCTTTGCTCAATACTTTGTTGATGCATCTTTGGCAGCAATTACAGCCTCAAGTCTTTTTGAATATGATGCCACAAGCTTGGCACACCTATCCTTGGCCAGTTTCGCCCATTCCTCTTTGCAGCACCTCTCAAGCTCCATCAGGTTGGATGGGATGCGTCGGTGCACAGCCATTTTAAGATCTCTCCAGAGATGTTCAATTGGATTCAAGTCTGGGCTCTGGCTGGGCCACTCAAGGTCATTCACAGAGTTGTCCTGAAGCCACTCCTTTGATATCTTGGCTGTGTGCTTAGGGTCGTTGTCCTGCTGAAAGATGAACCATCACCCCAGTCTGAGGTCAAGAGCGCTCTGGAGGAGGTTTTCATCCAGGATGTCTGTACATTGCTGCAGTCATCTTTCCCTTTATCCTGACTAGTCTCCCAGTCCCTGCCGCTGAAAAACATCCCCACAGCATGATGCTGCCACCATGCTTCACTGTAGGGATGGTAATGGCCTCATGAGGAGCGATGCCTGGTTTCCTCCAAACGTGACGCCTGGCATTCACACCAAAGAGTTCAATCTTTGTCTCATCAGACCAGAGAATTTTCTTTCTCATGGTCTGAGAGTCCTTCAGGTGCCTTTTGGCAAACTCCAGGCAGGCTGCCATGTGCCTTTTTCTAAGGAGTGGCTTCCGTCTGGCCACTCTACCATACAGGCCTGATTGGTGGATTGCTGCAGAGATGGTTGTCCTTCTGGAAGGTTCTCCTCTCTCCACAGAGGACCTCTGGCGCTCTGACAGAGTGACCATCGGGTTCTTGGTCACCTCCCTGACTAAGGCCCTTCTCCCCCGATCGCTCAGTTTAGATGGCCGGCCAGCTCTAGAAAGAGTCCTGGTGGTTTCGAACTTCTTCCACTTACGGATGATGGAGGCCACTGTGCTCATTGGGACCTTCAAAGCAGCAGAAATTTTTCTGTAACCTTCCCCAGATTTGTGCCTCGAGACAATCCTGTCTCAGAGGTCTACAGACAATTCTTTGACTTCATGCTTGGTTTGTGCTCTGACATGAATTGTCAACTGTGGGACCTTATATAGACAGGTGTGTGCCTTTCCAAATCATGTCCAATCAACTGAATTTACCACAGGTGGACTCCAATTAAGCTGCAGAAACATCTTAAGGATGATCAGGGGAAACAGGATGCACGTGAGCTCAATTTTGAGCTTCATTGCAAAGGCTGTGAATACTTATGTACATGTGCTTTCTCAGTTTTTTTATTTTTAATAAATTTGCAAAAATCTCAAGTAAACGTTTTTCAAGTTGTCATTGTGGGGTGTCGTGTGTAGAATTCTGAGGAAAAAAATGAATTTAATCCATTTTGGAATAAGGCTGTAGCATAACAAAATGTGGAAAAAGTGATGTGCTGTGAATACTTTCCGGATGCACTGTACATATAATCTCCAGTTGAGAGCGAAATGGGGAGCGAATGTACGAGTGACGCAGGTCACAATAGCTCGCCGATTGGAGAAGATCATTTGAAACTGGAAAAGGCCCTGCAGTCCGCGCTTTCACCTACTTCACACGAGCCGGGAACATCGGCTGTAATAGAGCCTGCCGCTTCACCTATGGTGTTTGAAAGCAGAAATGACCTGTCCGAACTGAAGGTGATGATCACTGCGCTAAAGCAAGATATAAAGAAAATCGAGAAGCTGCTACGGCGGGAGCTGCGGCAGGATAATAAAGACTCGGAGAAATGCGTATATATTTGCTTTGAGGCGGCCTTTAATGCTATGCTGGATAAAATTGAGGGGCATATCCAGAAAAGCGTGTCTAAAACTGAGCACACTTGCCAATCAGTTGGAGGATGTTAAGCAGGCATTCACGACACGAATTGAAATAGCTGAAAATCTAACATCCACCGCTGATGGAAAAGCAACAGCTGCCAGTTCTGAATGCAAAAAACTCGGAGACAGACTCGCTGCTCTAGAAGATGGAAACAGAAGGAATAATATTAGAATCGAAGGTCTGCCTGAGAATCGTGAAAGTCCAAACCCAGTGAAATTCGCAGCTGAACTATTTTCTAAAATAATTGGAGAGGACTTTAAGTCAGATACCGAGATAGCAGCAGCTTATCGCATACGCGGATCAAATACCTTTAGATATAGGTCTTTTATTATCCGCTTCGAGAGATTATTATGTAAGATAGAAGTGATGGTACTCCTCAGACGCAAGCAAGAGATTATATTTGAAAATAACCACATTCGTATTTTCCCCGATTTCTCTCCCACAACAGCTGCTAAACGTGCAGCCTTCTACAACATTAAACAGCGGTTACGGCAAGCCGATATCAAATACAGCCTTTTGTACCCTGCCAAACTGAAAGTGGATGTTCAAGACCAATATCACGTCTTTTCAAGCAAGGAGGAAGCAGAAAAGGAATTAAGAAAGCTGATCCCGACACTATTCTAAAACACAAAATTTTTTAATTTAATTTTTTTTTTGCATTTATATAGCGCTTTTCTCACTACTCAAAGCGCTCAGCAATTGCAGGTTAAGGGCCTTGCTTAAGGGCCCAACAGAGCAGAGTCCCTATTGGCATTGACGGGATTTGAACCGGCAACCTTCCGATTGCCAGTGCAGATCTCTAGCCTCAGAGCCACCACAAAAGTGAGTCTCATCCTGTCATGGCACGGCAAGGAGATATCACCTGCTATCTGATCCACTTGTAATGATACGGGTATTATAATTATACATACTTTTCATTACTTGGACGTTTTCTGTTTACGTTTTAATTACAGTTATAGACGTGTGTGTGGAAGAAATTACCCCTTTCTTTTTTCTTACTCATTATCTTATTACTTTAAGATTGCTGAACGTTATATTATATATTTTATGCTTATAGTTTGTTAATGATTATATATAACCATAGTTTGTTAATGATTATATTTTAGGCATATAGTATATAGACTATATTGGCAATAGATATCTCTACTTTTTAATCCTAAAACACAGCTGCATGGGGGCTTGTTTTGCTTTGGATGTGTTCTATCTCAAGGTATGTCAGAGGATCGAGACTTTGTGAAGTGGGTTCCAGCCTCACGTGGGGAGGCAAAAGGGGGGGGGGGGGATAAGGGGGGGGAGAGAAAGAGAGCAGGCTGTATCTAATCTATCCTTTTAATCCTTATAATTATACCAGTTAAGACTAGAAAATGACATCAAAAACTCAGAATCAATATCTCCATGATGGGACAGTCAACTTTGTAAGCTGGAATGTTAAAGGCCTGAATCACGAATTAAAGAGAAATAAAGTACTCTCTTACCTAACAGGTTTAAACGCTAAAATAGTATTTTTACAAGAGACCCATTTAGTAAGCAAGGATCAGTTCTGTCTGCAAAATGACTGGACTGGCCAAATGTTCCATTCTAGCTTTACAAAGAAAACTAGGGGGATGGGAATTCTCATACATAGAACAGTCCCATTGGTAACATCAAATGTAGTATCTGATTCAGAAGGGAGACATGTGATGGTCATGGGTAACCTATTTAACTGTAAAATGATCTTGATAAATGTTTATGCACCTAATGTCGATGATAAGGAATTCATACAAAACGTATTTGCATCCATCCCTAATGTGAACACTCATAAAATTATAATGGCCTGGGATTTTAATTGTGTTTTAAATCCACTCTTAGATAGAACTTCTGTCACAGGGGGGTACGACATCTAACACTGCAAAGATAATTACACAGTTTGTAACTGACCACAACTTATCTTTATAGATAATAATTTCTTGCCTACGATTAAATCTTGCAAGTACGATGCTATTATTATTTCCGACCATGCACCTCTGATCTTGGAGCTAAAATTACTATGCCCCACACACTCACCTCTTAGATGGAGTCTTAACCCGCTTTTATTAGCAGACAAGAACTGTACAGAATTTATATCCAAACAAATCAGTTTCTTTCTAGAGACAAACACATCCTCAGGGGTCTCTGCAGGAATACTCTGGAAAACTCTAAAGGCCTTCTTAAGAGGACAGATTATTTCATATCTTTCCCACAGGAATAAATTAGAAACCAAGAAAGTATCAGAACTAAAAAGCGAAATTACTAGAATAGATGAAGAACATGCCAGGCTTCCAAGCGAGGCTCTACATAGGAAAAGGCAGGCTCTACATTCAGAACTCAACCTCTTGACAACTAAAGAAACTGAACAACTAATTTATAAATCCAGACATCATTACTATGAACACGGAGAGAAAGCTAATAAGCTTTTAGCTCAACAAATCCATAAGCAAGAAGTTCGCAATGCAGTCCCAGTAATCACCAACATGAACAGAGACGAAATCATTGACCATAAAAATATAATGTACACATTTAGAGACTACTATAAATCCTTATATTCTACTGAGTTCAAAGAAGACAACACACAATCTAATGCATTTCTGGACACATTACAGTTACTACAAATAGATACTTTTAATGCAGAGGAACTGGATAAACCTCTGGCGCTATCAGAATTACTAGATGCTATAAAGTCACTTCAAGGCGGGAAAGCAGCAGGCCCTGCTGGCTACCCTGCAGAATTTTATATGAAATTCTCCGCTCAGCTAGCTCCCCTCCTATTAGCAACATTTACAGAAGCTAGAGACAATCAAATTCTACATCAAACTTTTCGGCAAGCATTAATCACCGTCTTCCCTAAACAAAATAAGGACTTATTACAATGTGCATCATACAGACCAATTTCACTTCTGAATAATGATGTTAAGATACTCTCAAAAATCATAGCTAGAAGGAAAGAGAAAGTGCTGCCTTTAGTAATATCACAAGATCAAACTGGATTTATCAAGGGTCGACACTTATCCTCCAATCTTTGACGCCGTTTAATGTAATATACTCACCAACAAAGTCAAACACCCCAGAAATATTATTATCATTGGATGCAGAAAAAGCATTTGACATGATTGAATGGAAATACCTTTTCACTACATTAGAGAAATTTGGGTTTGGCCCGAACATTTGTGCATGGATCAAATTACTGTATACCAATCCAGAAGCTTCAGTTTGTATTAACAATATAATAATAATAATTCATTACATTTATATAGCACTTTTCTCAGTACTCAAAGCGCTATCCACACAGGGAGGAACCGGGAAGCGAACCCACAATATTTGTTCAGACTACTTTAAATTAGAACATGGTACCAGACAATAATGCCCCTTGTCACCACTGCTATTTGCAATCGCCACTGAACCATTAGCGGATCACTGTCGAAATGCAGATCAGATAAATGGGATTATCAGAGAAAGACTGGAACAAAAAATTTCTCTATATGCAGATGATATGGTACTGTATATATCAGACCCACAAAATTCTGTGCCTGCAGTCTTAACAGCACTTACAGAATTTCAAAAGATCTTTGGTCTCAGAATTATTTGAATAAAAGTGTACTTTTTCCAGTGAATTCTCAAGCACACATTATTAGATTGGACACCTTCCCTTTTATTATTGCAGATCAGTTTAAATACCTAGGGATAAACATCACAAGTAAACAAGAAGCGCTTTATCAACAAAATTTCGCCAACTGTATGGAAAAAATTAAGCAAGACTTGCATAGATGGTCAACCCTTCATCTCACTCTAGCTGGAAGAATTAACATTGTTAAGATGAATATTCTTCCTAAGCTTCTTTTTTTATTTCAAAACATTCCAATATACATCAACTAGCAAAATACCCGCGCTTCGCAGCGGAGAAGTAGTGTGTTAAAGAGGTTATGAAAAAGTAAAGGAAACATTTTAAAAATAACGTAACATGATTGTCAATGTAATTGTGTTGTCATTGTTATGAGTGTTGCTGTCATATATATATACATATACACATATACACACACATATACACACATATACAGATATATTATATATACATATACACATATTTTTTATATATAGATTTTTTATATATATATATATATATATATATATATATATATATATATATATATATACACACATACATATACACACATAGATGCACTTACAATTTAGGGCGGAATGGTGGCTCTGAGGCTAAGGATCTGCGCTGGTGTCCCGAAGGTTGCCGGTTCGAATCCCCGTCACTGCCAAAAGAGATCCTACTCTGCTGGGCCCTTGAGCAAGGCCCTTAACCTGTAATTGCTCCAGGGGGCGCTGTACAATGGCTGACCCTGCGCTCTGACCCCAAGGGGGATGCGAAAAAACTAACAAACACTGTTGTAAGTCGCTCTGGATAAGAGCGTCTGCTAAATGATGTAAATGTAAATGTACAATAACATAGAAATCAATATAAACAACATTAACATCATTATCATATGAGAATATGAAGTAATATATAAGAAGCACATTTCATATAAATATAAATTATTAAACAGTAAAATCTTCTTCAATAATTTGCTACCGTGGCTTTTCGTTGGTCTGTCCAGGATTTTAAATCACATGTAGCTTGCAAACCGTTTCACGTATTGACTTGAAATGTGGTACACATATAATACGTCACGTCTGCTATCCGCTTTATGGGTGATGAATGTATTACTCTTTTTATGTTTATTTTATTTTAGAATCAACTCCTATCTGCGCACACCAGGGCGGCCGTGGGCAGATGCGTATGGTGTATTCACTCCATGTTATCGTGCATTGCGCTGTCACTGGTATTTTCATAAAAGAATTTGAACAATATATAAGAAGCGTATAAATTATTAAACAGTAAAACATTAACATTTAAGAAGTAAAGTTACATTGAGTACTACTGCAGTGCCTTCGGGTATACCTCATTTTTTCTTTGCCCATTACATGCTTAAATGTATACATTTTTTGGTGTACCTACCCGAGAACACGCGACATATAACCGACCGTGGGAGAAGCATGGATTTTAAACACGCGTTGAGTTCATCTGCTGGTCTCCCTCGTGGAATAACTGGTAATGTTTGAGTAAAATGTACAGCGAGTAAAACGACATTACCTCCTTTTTTTTTTTTTACGATCTCTGAGATCTTGCTTTTTTCGGTTCAAGGCTTCATAAGCTCTTTTATGTTCAATGTTGTACTTAATAAGTACTAATTATCCCAAACCATCATCTTTGAATGTTGCAAGACTTTCGCCTTGTATGTAGATCGGGGTAATTACATTCATTGCATTCCTAGTCTGAATCACAATCTGATTGTATGGGTGGTTACCTGGCACTGTAGGGTTGCCACCCGTCCTTTAAAATACGGAATCGTGCCGCGTTTGAGAATGAAATTGCGCGTCCCGTTTTGAATCAATACTGGACGGGATTTATCCCGTATTTTTTTATCATTTTTTTTTTAAAGCAGTGTCTCATGCAAATCATCCCACACGCATTTTATGAAGATGCCTCCTTTCCTACTTTTGATTGGGTAATACTTGATGTCATCGTTAGTTTGATTGGTGTTTTTAACTGTCCAGTGAGGAGGGCGTGTCTTTTAAGTACAGTCTGCAAAGTGTTGGCACTGACATGTTGCGTCAGCGGCATAGTTGAAGCCCCTAACGTTGCGGTCAGCAAGTCGGCTAACATCCGCCATGTGCCGTCTTTCAGTTGCGAGAAGCAGATCATAGAATGGTTGAAACTGTTGCCCCTAACGTTGCGCCACGGCGTGTGCTTCGTTTATACCTCGTGTCTTCTCATTAAACTTTTATCTCGCGAATATGTTATTGCAATCCGCAGCGGGAGCGTTTCTATTAACTTAATTTAAAGTTACGTTTTACACCATGCTTTGTTTCCCTTATGAACATGCTTGTATGCTTAACTCGCTCCGTTCTCAATTGTTTAATTAATTTTTTGCTCTTCGCTGTTTGCGGCTGTTCCTCCATTTCCCCGTACTTCGTTCTTTTATCTCGCGAATATGTTATTGCAATCCTTAACGGGAGCGTTTCAATAAACTGATTGAAAATAGTTTTGCATTTACCTTTTTAGTAAAAGGCGAGCTTTTAAGCCTGAGAAATCACCCCGTAAATGCACACGTTTAATTGGACATGTGTTAATATGTATGGTTACACAGTATTAAAAGACAGTGAACAACGTCAGTTACCTTTCTTCCCGCGTTTGATAAAAGGTGAGCTTTTAAGCCTGAGAAATCACCCTGTAAATGCACACGTTTAATTGCACGTGTTAATATGTATGCTCACACAGTATTAAAAGACAGTCAAAAATTAACGTAATTTACCTTCGTTCCCGCGTGTGACTCGTGCTGTAAATGTCTTCCTTGTTTTTAGTTCACGTGATTACGTAGGAGGCGTGATGACGTGATACGTGACTCCGCCTCCTCCATTACAGTGTATGGACAAAAAATATGTTCCAGTTATGACCATTACGCTTTGAATTTCGAAATGAAACCTGCCTAACTTTTGTAAGTAAGCTGTAAGGAATGAGCCTGCCAAATTTCAGCCTTCCACCTACACGGGAAGTTGGAGAATTAGTGATGAGTGAGTCAGTGAGTGAGTCAGTCAGTGAGGGCTTTGCCTTTTATTATTATAGATAAATCATTCTTTAAGCAATTAGATTCAAGAATAACCTCATTTATTTGGAACTCAACACATCCACGTATCAAAAGAGCGACCCTACAAAGACCTAAGGCAGAAGGTGGCACGGCTCTACCTAACTTTCAGTTTTATCATTGGGCAGCAAACATACAAGCTATAAAAACCTGGACACAAATAGATGAACATACACAGGCCTGGTCAGCAATAGAAGTAAAATCCTGCAGTACTTCTTTATATTCCCTGCTTTGTGCCCCAACAAATGCAAGGTACCGGCAATATACTAATAACCCAATTGTGCTTCACTCACTCAGAATATTGAACCAATGTAGAAAGCATTTTAAGATGGAGAATCTTTTATCTGTGGCACCCCTGCAAGAGATCCACCTTTTTCATCCCTCGCAAACATATGCAGTTTTTAATATCTGGAGAGATCTTTATATAGACAACATCTTTGCATCCTACGAACAATTACATTCCAAATTTAACTTTCCAACTACACATTTCTTTTACTATCTTCAAATTAGGAACTTTGTTAAATAGAACCTGCCCGATTTTCCTCATCTTGCACCCTCGTCCACGCTAGAAAAAATAATGCTCAATTTCAAGGACTTAGACACCATCTCTGCAATATATAAATTTATTTCACAGTTCCTCCCTTTCAAAGATCCAAGAGGACAATGGGAAAAAGATCTCTTAATCAATATATCAGAAAAGGAGTGGAAAACAGCAATGCAGAGACTTCACTCGAGCTCCATATGCGCAAAGCATACAATTATACAACTCATGATTATATATTGAGCACATCTGTCTCGCTAAAAAACTGTCCAAAATGTTTCCAGAGCAAGATCCAACCTGCGAACGCTGCAATCAAGTCCAAGCCTCACTGAGTCACATGTTCTGGGCCTGCACCAAATTAACATCATTTTGGGACCAAAATTTTTAAGTGCCTTTCAGACAGCCTTGGTGTCACAATCCCTCCTAACCCATTAACAGCTGTGTTTGGTGTTCTTCCAGATGGTTTTAAAGTGGAGAAGGACAAACAAACTATTATTGCATTCACTACACTTTTGGCACACAGACTTAGGATATAATCAATAAAATTTTAGAATAAGCTCTTAAAGCACCAAGGAAGCAATTATCTCCGAATTTCTTTTTCCTCTCCATTCATCTCTACTGGCCTATTAAACTCATCAATTTAGGTATGTCTACAAGCCTTAAGTTTTACTCTGTTTGCCATGCTCTCTCTCTCTCTCTGGGGTGGGGGTCGACTTGTTTTCTTTGTTTTTTTTTTTCAATCCTATTATTTGTAAAAAATTGATTGATTTGTATGAATTATTACAATTATAAATAAAATAAAAAAAGAATACAAGAAAACAATGGAAAAAAACTATTTTTTCAAAATTAATTTTACTTCAGGAAAGTAACATAGTATAAAATTAAAAAGATAATATTTGCAGAACTTAAACAGCAAATAACTTCAAAATCAGTCTAAAAAAACACAAGAGAATTTCAAAAACAAAGAAAAAAAATTAAAAAACTAAACCTAAAATGAATACTTCCTCTGAAACTGTTTAAATTAAGCCTTGTCATGTTTTTTAAAAAAAGTTTTGGATAGATCTTTTAATTTGATTTTTTCTCATTTCAAACAATATAGCACATCAGACGCCCAATGAGATATAAATGGTGGGTTAGCAGTCTTTCAGTTATGCAAGGTAAGTCTATGAGCTGGAAGTGTGGTATAGGCAATTACAATCAATTTTTCCTTCTCCAGTTTTAGTCCATCTGGGATTACAACACATACAGCTGTTAATGAGTTAGGAGCACCAAGGCTGTCTGACAAGTATTTAAGGATTTTTGTCCAAAATGATGTTCATTTGGTGCATTACTCTAAACATGTGGCACAGTAATGCTGGAGCTAGATGTCAACGTTCGCATGTTGGATCTTGCCCCGAGTACATTTTGGACAATTTTAAACAAGATAAATGTGATTTTAAGTTGAATTACTGAGTGCTCGGCGCATATAGAGCTAAAGTGTACTCTGTGTATGGCTGTTTCCGAGATATCAATTCAAAGATCCTTTTCCCACCATACTGTACTCTAGGATCATTGAAGGTATGATTTTTTTAGATGTTCTGATATATTGTTGAGATGCTGTCTGAGTCTTCAAGACTGATCAGCACTACCTCTGGAATAAAAATGGGCGGGAGGTGTGTAAAGCTGGGTAGGCTTTTTTTTTTTTTTTTTTTTTTTTTTTTTAAACAAAATGTCTCATTTGAAAACAGTTGAAAAATTGTCCATCCATCCATCCATCCATCCACTGGAAATTTAAATTTGAAGCATAATTGCTAATAAGGTGTAAACGTTATCTATATACTGTACAATTCTCTAACTGTCTTAATCCCAAGTGTTTTCCAAAGACTAAATATGGAATAGGTTTGAGAAATTTGAAAAAGGTGATTATCATGCAGCGGATCATCACATAAAAACTTTTCTGCCTTGAAGTGCATCTATATTCTGAGTGACTGGTGGACAACTGGATTATTGTTACTGTATATTGATGAAAGTTAGTATTTACAGGGGCACAAAGCAGTGCATATGAAGAAGTATAACAAGATTTAATTTCCATTGGTGACCAGGCTGATGTAAATTCATTAATGTGTCCCGATTTCCAGGTTTGTATGGTATATTTCCTCACAGTAATAAAACTGAAAGTAAGGTAACACCATGCCAACTTCTACTTTTGGTCTATGTAGCATCACATTTTGAATGTGTGCAAAGCTAAAATTTCATATAAATGAGGCTATAATTGAGTCTAGTTTCTTAAAGAACAATTTGGTGATGTATACAGAAATGCTCTGAAATAGATATAGAAACTTAGGGAGGATGTTCATCTTGAAGTATTGATTTTCCCCTGCTAAGGTGAGATAGAGGGTAGATTATCTGTTCACATCTTGTTTGATTTCTTACATGCTGTTACCAAAATTGTGTTGAAAAAGATCTTTAATCTGCTTGTGATATTTATCCTTACATATTTAAACTGTTTCAATAGAATGAACGGATAAATGTCGAGTATAGTTAGTGTGCTTGAGAGTACACTAGAAAAGGCACAGTTTTATTCAAATTAATTTTGAGTCCAGATGTTGTTTGAAATTCTGCTAATGTGTTAAGAGCTAATAATAAAGATAATTGTAGGTCTGATTAAAATACCATATCATCTACATATACTGATATACTGGTAGTGCTGCTGCCTCACAGTAAGGAGACCTGGGTTTGCTTCCCGGGTCCTCCCTGTGTGGAGTTTGCATGTTCTCCCCGTGTCTGCGTGGGTTTCCCCTGGGCACTCCGGTTTCATCCCACAGTCCAAAGACATGCAGGTTAGGTGCATTGGTGATTCTAAATTGACCCTAGTATGTGCTTGATGTGTGTGTGTGTGTGTGTGCGTGCGTGCCCTGCGGTGGGGCTGGCACCCTGCCCGGGATTTGTTTCCTGCCTTTTGCCCTGTGTTGGATGGGATTGGCTCCAGCAGACCCCCCGTGACCCTGTAGTTAGGATATAACAGGTTGGATAATGGATGGATGGATGGATTCTTCTCCGATAATCCCCTTTATCTCTGATGTATTTCGAACATGAATACCCAATGTCTATTGCACAATACAATGGGGATAGAGGGCACCATGGTTGAGTACTAAGTCCTAACTTGAAGTAGTCCTAGTTCATGTTGTTAATATGAACTGAGGCTTCTGGATTAATGTAAAGTAATTTTACCCATGCAGACATGTTTGGGCCAAACCCGAATGTATGCGATGTGGTGAATAGATTGTCCTATTTGACTCTATTAAAGGCTTTTTCAGCATTCAAGGAGAAGATCCCTGGTGTGTAAATTTTGTGAGCGAGTATATTACATTAAACAGACGCTAATGGTTTGAAGCCAAGTATCTGACTTAGTGAATCCAGTTTGGTCTTATGATATTACAAAACTGTAATACCATAAAAACAAGTTCTTGAGAGACAGAGGGGGCAGAAGAGGGCATGCCTTTCAATTTTAGTTCTTGGCAGTAAATTTACCTAATATAAAATTACAAAAAGTAATCAGACATAAATGAACCTGCAATCACTTGGTAATCAATTAAAAGTAAACCCTGCGATAAATCCTCCTATAGGCATACAATAACTTACTATTATTTACTGCTACCAAAGTACAAATCTGGTGCCATTCACTTAGAATATGGTACCAGACCATGAGACTCTTGATGCTGAAATATTACCATTTACACCCTTACAAAATAAATGTGTATGTCCTCCCAGAAGTATGCCATATTTAAAACATAATACACCTGGTACTTGGGGCCCTTAAAGATTTCCAAACTTACCATATATTGATATCATTTGAAAAACTGCGCCTCAACCTTTCATCAAAACACATCTTTACTACATATATGTTACAAACTTCATTAAAATAGACTAGACTTACTTTCTTAGTCTTCCTTTGCTATGTAATGTACAGATACTTTCTCTATAAACACGGCATGTAGGTAGTATGATGAAACTTTTATCAATTTTTGAAATGAATGAACTGAACCTTTAGATTCTTGAGGCAGCCCTGGGAACCAGACCTTTCAAATACATTTTCAGATAATGAATAGAATTCCATGTGAAATAAAATACACTTTTCATTAATCTGTCTGACACACTGTCTCACTCAATTGAAGACTGTAAAATGCACATTTTACTGTTACTCAGACTATGCAAAATATATCAAGTCAATCTACCACTTATGAAAGATGTCATCAGGCACTTGCTTCATAGGGTCACCTGTACTCTGCTCAGACCTTACTGGAATAAAATATTTGCTAATTTAACAGACACCCACAATAATCCCTAAATCTTTTTAAGAGCTTTCTAAGGGACTACTTAATGAACATTCTATTACTCTATACTATACTATGCTACCATGGTGGGTTATCTTGGTCAACTGTATCAACATTAATCTACTTGTCATAAAATAATGGGAAAAGGATGACATTTTATGTAGAATTTGGAAAACACAGTTTATTTTACAAAGATAAACTATAAAAGATTTTATAAAATTTCTCCTTTGTTGCAGTTCTCACTACAGCTGGAATATAGGTCTTATTATATAGTAATATACTTCTGTTATTGAATAATAATTTTTACTCCACAGCACTGGAATGAAGAAGAAAAAAAGTACCTCTACTTCATTGGTAGGAAGGATTCTGTGAGAGGACTTGTTTCGAAACTATCTATGTTTATTTAGCTGCATGCCCAAGACAGAATAGGCTTAATGAGATTACCAGTTCTATCGAAAGCTAAATAACTCTCAGGTTGCTGTAGCTATTTTAGGCAACAAAGTTTTTTTTTTCTTTTAAATTTATTACGTGCTCAAGTACAATAATTGCTATAATCAGCTTTCCCTTTGCTAAACTGAGTTTGGAAAACCACTTACCAAGATCTTTCATGAGGAATGCCTTGTAGTACTTTTTCTGAAGTGCAGACATGCCATGGTATATTACTAGCTCAGTCTTCTTTGGCAAGTCAGCAGCAACTTCCGATTTCACTCTGCGAAGAAGAAATGGCTGTAGAAGGCAGTGGAGATCATGGGCTAAAACAAAAAGGTACAGAAGATGTCAAAAGATAAGTTCTAATAGAGCATCTGAAAAATAGTGACAGCAGGACCCAATGTGGTGATGGCTGACACTTATGAAATGAAAAGCTTACTCAACCTAGTCTAAATGGATAAATGACTTTGTATGAAATGTACAGACTGCTCAATTTATAGTATGTTAAGCATAACAAAACAAACATGTCTTTGGTGCTTGTGACAAGTAAAAAATGTTACACTTAAATATGAAATATGCATGCAACGTGTAAGAAATGATCCATGAAAAACAAATTCTAAAAGGAATGAGGTGTTCCTATTTAAGGACATATTCTCATCTTTTAGATAGTATGAAAACACAATTCAAGACACCAGAAATGTAACCACTACATAAACAGAATAAGGTAAGCTGTGATGTTTTATCCAAACACTATCCTACACCAACTTATATGCACAGTCTTGACTGTAGAGAAAAGCAAGTACTGTAGTACACTATACACAAGAAAATTAGAAATATTTAAAAAGAAAAGGTCAAGTTTCTGATTTTATCTTCCACTTAACCCTTTCAAAACATTGCAGAGTTCAAACATACTGTACCTGTCCAATTCTGAATTTTGTTGAAGTCCCTCTGTAGTAATGTTGCTGACTTTACCAAATCTGCTAACATATCTAATTTAGTGTTATCTTCAAATTTAACAAGAATGTTAGTTACACAATCTTAAATATCTATATATATTTCAATCGGATTCCTGATAACTGGCCTTTGGTAACTTGTTTGTTTTCTGTACTTATGTCAGATTTATATTCATTTGCACAATGGACACTCAGTCCCTTGTTTGTATACTCCAATGACAAGTCTCACATTGGGCTTCATTGTGTACAACTATATACTATATATTGTACTGGAGGAATTCAGAGATTGCTCTTCCTTGTATTACTAAAATACAATATCCATCCATTTTCTTAACCCTCTTATCCTAAGCAGGGTCACAGGACAGCTAGAACCTATCCCAGCTTATCCTTGCCAATCATCAGGTGCAAGGCAGGGATAACATCTGAACAGGGCCCCAGTGCATCAGAGGGCAAATATACAAACACAAACTGTGGCCCATTTAGCATTGCCAACGTAATTTGTAAGTGTTCAGACTACTGAAGCAAGCTGGATCACCCAGAGGTACCCAGGCGGACATGGGGAGAATAAACAAACCTCAACACAGTGAGCACCCAGGTTATGAACCCTGGCCAGTACTGCTAACACTGCATGAGGTAGCTGCTCAAAACACAAAATCTTCCAGATCAATGTATGCAAACCATCCACAAATCACTCATATTGGATATTTTCTTCTGTATCTTTGTAACCATAAAAATTATGATCAGTGGATTCCAAAGTTTCAATGACCACTGCATTCTGAATTGTTCTTATAAATTATTATGTAATGACAATCATCCTTTCTTGTTGGTAGTTAGACATATCTATATATATAATTCACTAAGCCGGAAGACAAGTAGCCACCAATGGAAAGCACGCTGGAAGGGGCGTGGATTCACTAAGCCGCCGACAAGTAAGACACCCAAGACCATTGGATACGACGACAACTCGCAGAGCTACGCCCACCAACTCGGGCGCGACAAGTCTGAAAAAACGACATCATTTATGTTCAGCAGGGCTACAGTACACATGCATCTCTGAGCCACGTTGACTTTTCGGTTACGAGGCACGACCGCGTGCACCATAGCAAACTGTTTTACACGCTACATACAGCAATTCGCATCCGCGACAAACATGCGTCTTCTTAGATGGTCCTGCAGGAACACGGAAGACGTTTTCCCGCCCACCAACACTCCTTTTTTCCCGGCCCGTGTCTATCCTCGTTCTCTAGGCATTCACACTGCCTGCTCATGTGCCCGGACGCAAAAACTCACCGACCACCCAGTTAGACCCTTGCGTCTGTGCTATGAGTCCACATACACCTCTGAGCCACGTTGACTTTTCATTATTATTTTCGGTTACGACACCCGACCGCGTCCCCCATCGAAAACCTGCCTATCAGTCGGGTTTTTTTGGAAAAATGTCATTGACGAAACTGTTGCTCTCAAACTTCACAACATGGCTGTTGGCTTTGTTTGCCAGCATTGGGATAACTTCGGCGATGTGGTCACAAACTGCAACAATTCACCACACAAGGACGCCCTGTCTCTCGAGGCATTCACACTGCCGGAAGACAACCATGGAATACACAGAAAATAGCCATGTCAGTCAACGCAGATCAGACACCCAGGCAAACAACACTGAATAATCAATAGCTGCAACTACTTTGCCCGCCCCAACTCCTCACCTGAGTCGGTTTCGTCTGTGTTCAGCAGTGTTTCCCAAACTCAGTCCTGGTGAACCTCTGTGGCTGCAGGGTTTTGTTCTAACCAGATTCCTAATCATTAATGCCGGTGAAACTCATCAGGGATAAGTCGGTTTTTCAAACGCAGCCATGTACCAGATCAGTCTAGCAGGATGTAATAATCCGAGATGAATGCGCGCCCCCACGCTGAGTGAAAAGCCAATGTATATTGAGTCTAGAAAACATGATCAGCACGTCTTTGATAGGCTGCAAACAAAATAATGAAAAAACGGGCGCATTTTTTTCACACAAGCTGAGTGGGTGGGTGTTAGTTAGTTAATTAGTTACTCAAAGGATTTCAAAATTTAATATGCACAATCGGTAACACTGCAAAAATGTTGCTCTCTCCAGAGTTCCATCTTTTCATTCACTTTCTGTTGTATCCTCAAACCCTCCCTTTTTAAACAAATGTGTCTTTCCAGAAGTGTTCAACCATCAATAAATAATTATGCGGCGTTTGTTATGCCGCGGGTTCACTATTGTGTTGTATTTTGCTCTCTCCAGAGTTCCATCTTTTCATTCACTTACTGTTGTATTCTCAGACCAACCCGTTTTAGACAACTGTGTCTTTCCGGAAGTGTTTAGAATTCAATAAATAATTATGCATGATATTGAGCATTAACACGTCTCTGATGCCCCTGGATGTCCCGTACTGCACGCGCACTACACTGAATGGATCAACCGGGGCTTGCATTTGTTCCCCACGAACGAGGAATTCCCAGGAAGTCCGGTTCATACGCTCCCACTGATTACGTCCCTACCCTTTATACCCAACCTCCGATAACACCCCCCCCCCCCCCGATACTACCATGGTCAGGTGACACAAAACACGGCATCAATCCAGCTGTAAGCCACGTTGACGGTTCATTTGCCTTCCATAGCCACCGCTTCAAATGTATTTCATTGAAACAACACTTCTTTCAATGTTATACAAATTCCTGCATCAGGTAACTGCACGCGCGCTACACTGAATGGATCAACGTGCGTCTATCCGGCGCAGAAAGGCGTGTGTAAGCCGTTGAACCCCATTCGTGCTGCAAACCGGGGAATTACCAGTAACTGCGTGTCATGCGCTCGCACTGATTACGTCCCTGCCCTTTGTACATACCCCCCTCCCCACGCTACTACCGTGGTCGGGTAACTTGATGGATTATATATAGAAAAGCGAGGTGTATGTGGACTCTGCCCGAGTGCCGTCCACCCCCATCCCTCGGTCTGAAAGGAGAAGGCGCGATAGCGGTCGGCCAGTTTTCAGTCACGGACAATTGTGTGTTGGTTCGTTCCGTGCATTGTTACAATGTTACTTTTCTTGGTGATTTATTACATTACCCATTTTTCAAATGTTAATTTTCTCCCTGTGCTTACAAATCATTAAAAAAAAGAGGCCTGATTATGCGGCGTATGGTACGCCGCGGGTTGGCTAGTATAAATTAAAAGCGATTACATCTATGAACTCAAATCCTTGTACTCCAATATTAATTGTTCTTTTCAATTTTATATTTGACAATTAAAGCTGTCCATTGCAATAATATCCCTATCTTAACTCACCTTTTAAATTGATAAAAAGTTCCATTACTGATACAATCACAAGCACTGAACTTCAAGATGTCTTACTTCTATTATTATACCATTCTACAGTACTTTAATTCATTTTAATAAGTTTTCATTTAATTTCTCTTCAGAATTAGGCAGTTCTCTGCCTTGATAAAACCACTAGAAACTAATTTGACTTTATTTAATTATTTTGGTGCATTATCTAAGCAGATACTCTCATTTCCAATATGAGCTGGCAAGATCCAATGAGGACATGTGGTAGGTATCAGCAAGTAAACATGGTAGATGGACAAAGTACTTTTTAACTTCAAAACTTTATAACCTGACACATCACTTTGCTAGGACCTCTCTTTATTTACTAGACAGTCTACTTAAGGAAGAAAACTGTATGCTACAGAAGAGCATATAAGCCATCATTTATGGAACAACATCACATGAATAATTTATACAGCGTAGCTCATAATCTGAACCATATAGCAACTCATGATATTATAGGAATTAATCTATTTACTACAATGTGAGTTTTTGAAGTATGAGGCAGTGATATTTTCATAACGAAAACAAGAACTAGAACTAAAAATATTGTTTTTCATTTTACAAGCATGAGAACTGAAATTAGGGCAAACAGAGAAACTAAAACTAAATAAAAATAAGTTATATATGAACGAACTAAAACAAGAACGTTCAATTCAGTTCAGTCGTGCAGAGGGGTTGTTTGTAGTTTGTCCTGACCATTCAGTTACCTTGCGCTGTTTACTATACGGTGATCATGTACCTTGGGCTTACTATAGTCACGTGGCGCAACTCCATAAAGGACTGTTTGTTTGTTTGTTCACCACATTTGGTTTGTCGGGTTGAAGCAATAAGACACGTTTGGTTGACGATCGTGAATTTTGTACAGGTGTTTGCGGGTAGAAAGCGAGAAAGTAACATGTGGAAATAATTACATTACAGTGCAGATGACAATAAAAGCAAATGTAGTGTGTGTGAGAAGAAGAAAAAGAGTCTCGGAGTTTCAGTGCAAGACCACCTGGATCAGTACTTAGTGGAAGTCCAGCACTTCAGTACTGGCAGCAGAAATTATCAACATACAGTCAAGCTGACGCTAGTGGCTGAAGACCTTGTCTGTCGTTGCAACATGAACAAATCTCTCGAAATGCATGCTTGTCTATCTAGATAGATGATTTTGCCATGACTTAAAGCAGAGGAGGCCTTCCAATACCTAATTTTAGGTTTTGTTACTACGTTACTAGTTCATAAGTGTACTGTAAAAAATCTTTGTTAAAATCTTGACAAGCGGGTTTTGTATATGTACAGTATGTGTGTAACCTTTTAGGGAACATAACTTCTTGCACACCAGTTCAAGTCCAAATACACTCTTTTATTGAACACAGTATAATTTAAATATCTTCATATCACACTGCCATGCAGAGTACAATTAACAGGCATTTCCTTTTATCCATCCTGGACTCCTCGCAAGACTAATTTTGTCTTACTATACTCCCCGTTTTGACTCACCTCACCTACCTGAGGTGAGGAGGCTCCTTTTCAAGCTAAACCTGGGAGTGAATCCAGCACAACAGTGCTGAAGCTAGTAAGGGAGAACATCCAGGGTAGCTTACTCCCAAGCAAGTCCCCCCCAGCCATACCCAAGGATTCCAATATTTTCCTGTTAAAACTACAACACCTATGCTGCCCTACAGTTGTCTTAAAATGAGCTACACTAGAGTTATGCTGCCACTTTGACAAAAATTTCAACTATTATTAATCTTTTGAAAGAAATTCATTTTAACATTAAAAATTCTCTCAGTTAACATGGTATGATAAAACAACTATTAACCAACTTGTTCTAACAACTAATTTTATGATTTAACAAATAATATGTATTTTGACAAAATGCAAATATATATCTACAATGCCTAGTAAAGAAAATAACACTTAAACACTGACATTTTAGGCAACACATATACTGTATTCTCTAACACACTCTGCACATAAGAAGAATAAAATACTGTGTACAGAAATAACTGACTTTATTACATATGTTTAATTTTTCTGTAACTTTCTCATTATACAAATAATTATTTATGAACCACTGTTATTCTCTGACGAAGCAAAACAATTAAAACATCTATAATAAAACTTTGGAAGAATGGACATATTTTCCCCCATTTATTTGACTCACTAAATATAAGAAATGGTGCCTAAAATTTTAATAAAATTACCCCATTCAGTCCTGTAATGATTCTAGGGTAAACACTTAAGTCATAAAGTGAGGTGTAACAGGCACCAAGAATGTATAGCAGGCGCATTTCTCTCTCAAACTGGCAACAAAAAGGATGGCCTGTCTCTACTTGTTGAAGCTACTACCAAAAAACAAACAAGTAAAACGTGCCAAAGCAGTTTGTGCGCACTTCCTATTGCTAAAGATTTCTTCTCTAAACAAATGGATCTGGGCTATTTAAAAAATACAAAATTTCTCCATGTAAATATATAGGATATTGGCTTGAGAATACTACTAGAATACTAATATAAGCACTACTCCTTTTGTCCTAAAGGCCTTCTCAAGCATCTGCATGAATGTGTCAACACAGAAAACTGTTTTGTCAGCTAAAGGTGGAAGGTAACAGGACTAAATTTTCCAACCTGCTCTCTGGTACTATTTATGGCATCTTTAGATTGTGTTTGCCTAGATATAACACTGATGCTTCTATTGTAGCTTGGATGCAAGGAATGGACTTTACTCCATCCTTCTGTCATTATCAAAATGAATAAAATGTATTAAAAGGTTTTTACAATTCAAAAATATTCTTTATTTGGTGATATATTCCCAATGAACCCTACAACAAATACTTTGTGTTCTGCAACTTTAATGCAATTGCCAAATGCTGCGTATTACTCTTCACTGGTTCAATCAAAACTGCTATTACACTTACAGACCACCAATTAGCAATACACAATGTTTTTGCGCTGCTTTCATGCAGGCATATTTATTTATTCATTAGTTGAGTTTACTGGCATTTCCCAGGTGAGGAAGTGAGAAGGTGGAGGGACAGAAAGTAATCAGAAATTATCATCCATCCATCCATCATCCAACTCACTATATCCTAACTACAGGGTCACGGGGGTCTGCTGGAGCCAATCCCAGCCAACACAGGGCGCGCGCACACACCCACCCACACACCAAGCACACACTAGGGCCAATTTAGAATCGCCAATGCACCTAACCTGCATGTCTTTGGACTGTGGGAGGAAACCAGAGTACCTGGAGGAAACCCACGCAGACACGGGGAGAACATGCAAACTCCACGCAGGGAGAACCTGGGAAGTGAACCCGGGTTTCCTAACAGCGAGGCAGCAGCACTACCCACTGTGCCACCGTGCCACCCCTAATCAGAAATTATATATTATTAAACTCAATTACCTTGAAACTTGTTGAATGTAGTTCATAACCATTATTAGTACTGGAAAGCTTCTTTGTGTGCAATATACATGATTTTTTCTTCTGCTGGTAATTACAATAACAAAGACCGGTGACAATAAGGCCCTAACCAGGTTAGCTTGGGGCCACAACATAAGTAGTAAATGAATTGCATGACTAAAGAAAAAAATAATCATACAACCATTGCTCTGTTTCTCTGACAGAACAAAGTGTAATATTTCACACCACTTGATATTTTGAAACTGAAGCTCTGTTTCCCAGCTTTTTCCAGGTATTATTTGCCCAGAGGCAAGCGGTGACCCATGGTCCATAGTCACCGGGGCCACAGCAATTGCTCGTGTGCAGGACGATGGTTCACTGCCCGCCCACTACGCCGCCGCAGCTACTGCTCCTGACTGGACGCAGACTGGATGGAGCGGAGGGGGGCGTTTCACTGCCCACCCAGCACACACGGCTGGTAATGCTGGAAGCGGTGACCCGGTTGTGGCTGAACGGGGCGGCGGGGGTAGTAGCATTGTAGTGTGCCTTGGATGGCTGCCTGTTGAATTGGGGTTGGGCGATTCACTATCCGCCTTTGGCCGCACCGTGTTCGTTCTCGGTGGGCGGACACTGCAGGCAGCATACTGTAGTGGAGGTGACTGTGAGGTGGGCTGGTGATGAACCGCCCCTCGCCGCCCCCATTCATTCTCAATAGCAAGCCTGCTTGTACTGTTACGCGCATAGCAGGAAGTTGTCTCTTGTCAGTACACCAGACGTGTTGAAGATTGCCTTCCTGCTGTGATAACGTGTACAGTGCTGTGCAGAAGAGCTCATCTTAACATTTTGTCTTCACCCTTCAAGAATGTCTCTGAAACACAAATCTGATGCAAGTGCTGGTGATACAGTAAAAACGAGAAAAACCATCACCATTGAAAATAAAGTAGAAATAATAAAAAGGTCAGAGAGAGGTGAAACTCCATCATTCATTGGCAGAGCACTTGGTTATAGTCGGTCAACAATAGCATTTATTAAAATAATGTACCTGTTCCGACTTACATACAAATTCAATTTAAGTACAAACCTATAGTCCCTATCTTGTACGTAAGATAGGGGACTGCCTGTACATCTATAATGCTAGCACAGTAGAACATCCTAGTACTACAGAAATATTCTTAAAAAAAAAAAAAATGTGCCAATATTTGATTCACAAGGACTATTAAACACACTGGAATGAAGGATGAGCTTATAAGATAAATAAAAACTACTCACATAATGATAGTCACAAGGTACTGTGAGTTAATTAAACAGTATAAATGCCAGGAAGATCTGAGAAGCTCAGAAGTTCTCAATATGTAACAGCTTGTTAGGTGATCTTGTCTTGCAATGTATAAGTTATTATCAGTTTGTTGGCAACAATGACTTTTTTAACTTGGTGTTCTATTTTCCATCATGAATATTTTAAAAAACTAAAGTATAAAAACAGATAAAGATGTGTACAAACTAAAGTGCAATATTGTTTGAATGAAATCCATGAAACAGCAGTCTGATTAAATATAATTATTTTATAATTAAGAAGTAATAAATAAATAAATAAATAAAAAAATCTTATTTTAACCCACCAACACTATCACTGATTTTAACTTTGTAAACCAATTGTTTGATGAGATGTTATATGACCACTCATGGGTAAAGTCAAAAGTACCTATATCTTTCTGTGACTGCACATCCTTGTAGCCTTTTACAAAATCATCTTCTCTATCACTTGGAAACAGTTGTGGTTCAATAAAGTTCAAAAGGGAGTAGATTTCTTGCAGGTTATTTTGTACAGGTGTCCCTGTTAACAGCACTTTGAACCCTAATGAAAACTGAAAGAAAAGAAGTACAAGAGGTAAATAAATAAATGTAAAACAAATCAGATCCTCTGGTGAACAGTTTTTCCTGGCATCTAATACATGTCATATGTTGATGGTGTTGTCAGGTTGAGCAGAATTAAAGATATAGGTCAGTGCTATACCATATTTCCCCAGAACTGTCAAGAGACCTGGACATGAGACCTTGACAAAAGGCAGTTACCTGTCCCTGCAGAGTGGGATTAGCTACTTGGGTACAGTTTACAGAGATGCAGGGTCACAGCGTTATATCCATTGGCTTCATTGGCTCCCTATCCATCTCCGTATCGAATACAAACTGTTTGTTTACTCACCAGTGTATCCATGGAAATGCTCCACAATATCTTAAAAGAACTCCTTTTATTACAATCCACTACAAGAAACCTCCGTTTTACAAATACCTACCGCCTTCGCCCCCCTGTGACCAAACTTCATACAATGGGAGACCAATCCTTTGCAGCCGCTGCTCCACGGCTCTGGAATGCCCTACCGAAGAGCCTTAGAACACAGCAGATTGTGGGCTGTTTTAAAAAAACAGCTGAAGACATTTCTATTTAGGAAAGCTTATTAACAAGAATGCTATATTTATTGTTGTTTTATCTCTGTTTTTATCTTGCCTTGCCTTTATTTAAACTTTTTATGTTGAACTTTGAGATTTACTATTAATGTAAAGTGCCCCTATAAATAAAATGCATTATTATTATTATTCTGTAAATGCATGGTACTGGTTCTAACACTCCATATCAAAGACTATTGGTATTGTTCAGTACAATTTGAAAGCAGCAGAAGCTATCAGGTATACCATACTTAACAGATTCTCTTTAATGGGGAATCTATTTAACATTAAAAAGAAAATGCACCCAAATGGTGTAAATACCCTACAAAGACATCAGTCTTCAGACTCCACAAGACACTTACCTCAGACAGCCTCCTGTGCAATAAAGAATTCTGGTTCTTCAGCCTGTGTGCTTCATCCACAACTAAAAGTTTCCAGTTGAAACTAAATGTGATGAATAAAAATTTTAAAGTTAAAATAATATTATTAATAAAAACAATAATATATGTTGATAAATAAGGAAGAATATATAAAAAGGATCAAAAGAGCAATAAGGCGTAAATCAATACTAACTGATTTGACCTCAAATGCAATTACTTATAGTATACTTGATAAGTTCCCAATGTGAAGTGAATAATAGTATTAACTGAAAGTCAGGGTTACAGGGTCAAGCTTCCTTAACAATGTAGAGTGTCTCTTTTCATAAATATTTATGACCAAACCTCTCTAAGATTACAATTTCACCCTCTTTTTGCATTTTTCTTTATTCATCTTAATTCCATCTTAATTCTGATATTACAGTATACTGTATGTCAAAATAACCCATGTAAATAACAAAGGCAGCGCTCCACATATCTAAAATATAATGTAGAATAAATAATGTGCTCACACGAAGATAAAAAAAAAACTTTAATATTCAATAGTGCATCTATCCATTAGCAGGTTCTTCCCATTTTGACCTTGAAACAGCCCAAACTTGCCAGGACATGGACTCAACAAGGTGTCAAAAGTGCAGAACAGGGATTTTACCTCATATCAATGCCAATTTTTCCATATATGTTGCAAATTGTCTGTTACAGAATGTCAACTCCAGACATCCAATCCAAACATATTTAAATTGTTTAGCCTCTTTTCCTACTGAATTATTTTTTTTAATTGTATTCTCTTAGATTTCTTTTTATTTGATATTTGACTTTGCACTATCAGTCCCACCACCCCTCCTTAACTGAACCCAGGTTAGGGTTCTCCTGTTATCTCAGGTGTGTCTGAGAATGCCCTATTTAAGGGCTTTTCAAACCTTAGCTTAGTGCATTGAGTCATGTCCCTTGTCTACCCCTCTTTCCAGTTAAGGTAAGTGAAGGTTTAGGCTTTGTTGAGCCTTCTCTCTTTTTTTTTTTAACAGAATCTTTATTTGTATTTTAAGTTTTCTCTTTTTTGCATTTCCATTAAATCAGGTGACATACTTCCAATCTTCCACTGTCCACTCTTTATGTTACTAAGACTACTTACAATATGATGTGCATTGTGATACAATTATTTCAACACCGATGTCGTATTCAAGTGGTTTACTGACTGACTATAGCATTTGCATTAGAAAAATATTGTGAAGTCTGGCCATAAAATGAACGGCTTATTATATAAATGGGGAAAAATGCTTACCTGTTAAGAAAATGACAATCTTTAAGGCAAAGCTGGAAGGAAAAAAAAGCATAAAGTTCTTTCTTAAGTACACATATAACAACCTACTACTGTAAAATTTCCCACTTTTTAGGGCAACTATCAAATTTAAGTTTAGATTTACCTTTAGCAAAATGCAAAGACATAACTACTTTTACAAGGAACAAAAATTGGTTAGATCACTAGTTCTATCTAGGATATTATCAGTACTATGAAAAGGGGCACACACACACACACACACATACATATATACATATATATATATATATATATTATATATATATATACTGGACATTAAGCCCGTTACAATAACGGGCGCTAGAATAGTAGTGCATAAACATTAGTAGGAACAGTCTATACTAAATGGAAAAGGACCATCTATTTTCTGTTACAGTAATACTTGCTTGTATGTGGCTGTAATATGCGTCACTGTATTGTGTGCCTTTAATTTTCTCTCACAGTAATATGTCTCTCCAGCAAGTATTTTAATCTGTGCTGACGTGCAGCTGATTATTGTATGTATGGCGTCTCCCCAGCAACGGATTTTATGTGCACGAAAATAAATCTACTTTTAAAAGTCATCCTATTGTAATATCATGAAAATTGGTATATTTAGGAAAACACTTTACACTTTACTGGGCCAAGTTTATTAATCGCAAACCTGACATCCTCAGAGTGAACAACAAACACTAATCCCACCTCTTTGGGGAAGCTGGTCTCCGCGTCTCAGTACCCGACTGGATTTTTCGTGTGTTATGTTTTAGGTCTTACCTCATTTACCGAAATCCGATTGGATCGGCCCGCGCAATATTTTATAGGTCCCGCCCTCTCTGTCTTGCGTGACGCGTCAGGCGGCCTTTGAAGCATCGCACCGTACCCCGTGCATGCGCACTTCACCAGAAGACACACACACACGGACACATGGACGCACACAGGGATTTTATTAAAGAGGATTATATATATATATATATATATATATATATATATATATTTGCAGTTGGAGATCCACGAAGGGAGAAAAAATGAATCACGTATCATAAAATAGTTTTATTCCTGAGCTTTCAACCCCTATCAGGGGTCTTCATCAGAGGATAATGCTTAGACTTACAAGAATCAAAGGCAATATATAGCAATACATTCGGTTTGGGGGTGGGTGGAGGTGACTAAGTCAGTATGATCAAGTGGGTTGTATCGTTTAATTATTGTGTAAATGTCCTTCTTAGGTTGGCATATGCTGGATTTATGTCCAAGTGTCTGTTGATGCTGGATTTATGTCCAAGTGTCTGTTGATGGCGTTTTCACACAATAATTAAACGATACAACCCCCCCCCCCCCCTTGATCATACTGACATAGATAGATAGATAGATAAGATAGATAAGATAGATAAGATAGATAAGATAGATAAGATAGATAGATAGATAGATAGATAGATAGATAGATAGATAGATAGATAGATAGATAGATAGATAGATAGATAGATAGATAGATAGATAGATACTTTATTAATCCCAGGGGGAAATTCACATACTCCAGCAGCAAAAAATATTAAAGAGTAATAAAAAATGCAGGTAAAAAACAGACAATAACTTGAATAATGTTCAACGTTTACCCCCTCTGGTGGAATTGAAGAGTCGCATAGTTTGGGGGAGGAATGATCTTCTCAGTCTGTCAGAGGAGCAGGGACAGTGACAGCAGTCTGTCGCTGAAACTGCTCCTCTGTCTGGAGATGACACTGTTTAATGGATGTAGTGGATTCTCCATAATTGATAGGAGCCTGCTGAGTGCCTGTTGCTCTGCTATGGATGTCAAACCGTCCAGCTCTATGCCAACAATAGAGCCTGCCTTCCTCACCAGTTTGTCCAGGCGTGAGGCATCCTTCTTCTTAATGCTGCCTCCCCCAGCACACCACTGCGTAGAAGAGGGCACTCGCCACAACCATCTGATAGAACATCTGCAGCATCTTACTGCAGATGTTGAAGGATGCCAGTCTTCTAAGGAAGTACAGGCGGCTCTGTCCTTTCTTGCACAGAGAATCAGTATTGGCAGTCCAGTCCAATTTATCGTCCAGCTGCACTCCCAGGTATTATAGGTCTGCACCCTCTGCACACAGTCACCTCTGATGATCACGGGGTCCATGAGGGGCCTGGGTCTCCTAAAATCCACCACCTGTTCCTTGGTTTTGCTGGTGTTCAGTTGTAGGTGGTTTAAGTCACACCATTTAACAAAGTCCTTGATGAGGTTTCTATACTCCTCCTCCTGCCCACTCCTGATGCAGCCCACGATAGCAGTGTCGTCAGCAAACTTTTGCACGTGGCAGGACTCCGAGTTATATTGGAAGTCCGATGTATATAGGCTGAACAGGACCGGAGAAAGTACAGTCCCCTGCGGCGCTCCTGTGTTGCTGACCACAATGTCAGATCTGCAATTCCCGAGACGCACATACTGAGGTCTGTTTGTAAGATAGTCCACGATCCATGCCACCAGGTATGAATCTACTCCCATCTCTGTCAGCTTGTCCCTAAGGAGCAGAGGTTGGATGGTGTTGAAGGCGCTAGAGAAGTCTAGAAACATAATTCTTACAGCGCCACTACCTCTGTCCAAGTGGGAGAGGGATCGATGTAGCATATAGATGATGGCATCTTCCGCTCCCACCTTCTCCTGGTATGCGAACTGCAGAGGGTCGAGGGCGTGTTGGACCTGTGGCCTCAGGTGGTGAATCAGCAGCTGCTCCATGGTCTTCATCACATGTGATGTTAGAGCGACAGGCCGGAAATCATTCAGCTCACCAGGACGTGATACCTTTGGGACTGGGGTGATGCAAGATGTTTTCCAAAGCCTCGGGACTTTCCCCTGTTCCAGGCTCAGGTTGAAGATGCGCTGTAGAGGACCCCCCAGCTCTGATGCACAGACCTTCAGCAGTCGTGGTGATACTCCATCTGGACCTGCTGCTTTGCTGGCACGAAGTTTCCTCAGCTCTCTGCTCACTTGCGCTGCTGTAATTGTGGGTGGGGATGTCTCTCCTAAGTTGGTATCAGCAGAAGGATGTGTAGAGAGTGCAGTACTCCGAGGTGAGAGTGGGTTAGGGTGGTCAAACCTGTTAAAGAAGATGTTCATTTGGTTTGCTCTCTTCACGTCTCTCTCGATGGTGGTACCCCGCTTCGAGCTGCAGCCAGTGATGATCTTCATCCCATCCCACACTTCCTTCATGCTGTTGTTCTGCAACTTCTGCTCCAGCTTTCTCCTGTACTGCTCCTTCGCCGCCCTGAGCTGGACTCGGAGTTCCTTCTGCACGCGCTTGAGCTCATGCTGATCACCGTCTTTAAAGGCCCTTTTCTTCTGGTTCAAAAGGCCCTTGATGTCACTTGTAATCCATGGCTTGTTGTTAGCATAGCAACGTACAGTTCTTACTGGAACTACAGTGTCCATACAGAAGTTGATGTAGTCAGTAGTGCAGTCAACAACCTCCTCAATGTTCTCACTATGTGATCCCTGCAGGATATCCCAGTCTGTAGTTCTAAAACATTGTCTCAGAGCATTCTCAGCCTCCGGGGTCCACTTCCTGAATGATCGTGTGGTTACAGGTAGGACTCTCACTTTTGGTTTGTAGTGAGGCTGAAGCAGAACCAGGTTATGATCTCCTTTCCCAAGCACAGGCAGCGGGGGTGGCACTGTATGCGTCTTTAACGTTTGCATACAGTAAATCAATAGTCTTATTTCCCCGGGGTGTTGCAGTCCACATACTGGGAGAATGCAGGTAATGTTTTGTCCAGCGTCACATGGTTAAAGTCTCCAGCGATTAGCACAAGTGCCTCGGGGTGCTGCGTTTGTAACTTAGCAACAGCAGAATGGATGATGTCACTCGCTATCTCCACGTCCGCCCGAGGAGGAATATACACGATGACAACAATGACGTGTCCAAACTCTCTGGGCAAGTAATAGGGACGCAGACTTATGGCCAACAGTTCGATGTCCCTGCAGCAAGTGGAGATTTTGACTTTAACATGTCCAGAGTTACACCACCATGTATTAACATAGAGAGCGAGTCCTCCTCCTTTGTGCTTCCCACAGGTACTTGCGTCTCTGTCCGCTCTAACTGTGCTAAACCCGGGTAGCTCCACATTAGCATATCTGGGATGGTGTTAGTTAGCCACGTTTCGCAGAAACACAACAAACTGCATTCTCTGTAGGTTCTGACATTTTTCACTAGCGCAGCCAGTTCGTCGATCTTATTTGAGATTGAGTTCACATTCCCCAGAATAACAGAAGGCACCGAAGGCTTAAAACACCACTTTCTCGCAAGCCGCTTCATTTTTAGCTTAGTGCCGGCTCTGCTGCCACGATACCGCCTTCTTACCTCGTCAGGTAAATAGGGAACCACACCGGCACTGGCATTTGTTCTCAGCGCTCGAAGTTGAGTACTTGAATAGGCGAGTCTTGGCGTGTAAAAATCCATGCCCACGTTGTAAAAGTAAGTGTGTCCAGGGAACAAATCCACATAAAATAAAGTGGGAGGAGTGATCGATAAATAAAAATAGAAAAATAAAAGTAGAAAAATACACATACACATATAGTCCTACACAGAGCTGCTGAAAAGGCTGCCACTCTCGGCGGCGCCGGATGTTAGATGCGAGGCACTTAGTCACCTCCAAAGACGGAATGTATTGCTATATATTGCCTTTGATTCTTGTAAGTCTAAGCATTATCCTCTGATGAAGACCCCTGATAGGGGTTGAAAGCTCAGGAATAAAACTATTTTATGATACGTGATTCGTTTTTTCTCCCTTCGTGGATCTCCAACTGCAAATATGCAAACCGTATCACAGACCTTCTCTTCCATTCATATATATATATATATATATATATATATATATATACACATATATATATATATATAAATATATATATATACACACACAGTGGAACCTCGGTTTGCGAGCATATTCCAGAGCCTTGAGGAACTCCGGGCGTATCTCATCCACCCCCAGGGCCCTGCCACCAAGGGAGTTTTTTGACCACCTCGGTGACCTTAGTCCCAGAGATGGGGGAGTCCACCTCCGAGTCCCCAGGCTCTGCTTCCTGATTGGAAGGCATGTTAGTGGGATTGAGGAGGTCTTCGAAATACTCCCCCCACCGACCCACAACGTCCTGAGTAGAGGTCAGCAGTGCACCATCCCCACCATATACAGTGTTGACACTGCACTGCTTCCCCCTCCTGAGACGCCGGACGGTGGACCAGAATCTCCTCGAAGCCGTCCGAAAGTCGTTCTCCACGGCCTCCCAAACCCCTCCCACGCCGAGTTTTTGCCTCAGCAACCACCGAAGCCGCATTCTGCTTGGCCTGCCGGTACCTATAAGCTGCCTCCAGAGTCCCACAGGACAAAAAGGTCCTGTAGGACTCCTTCTTCAGCTTGACGGCATCCCTCACCGCCGGTGTCCACCAACGGGTTCGGGGATTGCAGCCACGACAGGCACCGACCACCTTACGGCCACCGCTCCGGTCAGCCACCTCAACAATAGAGGCACGGAACATGGCCCATTTGGACTCAATGTCCCCCACTTCCCTCAGGACGTGGTCGAAGTTCTGCCGGAGGTGGGAGCTGAAGCTACATTTGACAGGGGGCTCTGCCAGACGTTCCCAGCAGACCCTCACAACACGTTTGGGCCTACCAGGCCTCCTGAAGTCGGAGGGAGGCTACTCTCTCGTCCACCGGGGTAAATCCCAATGAACAGGCTTCAAGTCGGGGGGCAATAAGTATACCCACACACGCTCGGCGCCTCTCACCGGGGGCAACTACAGAGTGGTAGAGAGTCCAGCCCCTCTCAAGGAGATTGGTTCCAGAGTCCAAGCTGTGCGTCGAGGTGAGTCCGACTGTATCTAGCCGGAACCTCTCGATCTCGTGCACTAGCTCAGGCTCCTTCCCCTTCAGAGAGGTGACATTCCACGTCCCAAGAGCCAGCTTCTGTAGCCAAGGATCGGACCGCTAAGGTCCCTGCCTTCGGCCACTACCTAACTCACACTGCACCCGACCTCCTTGGCCCCTCCCATAGGTGGTGAGCCCATGGGAAGGGGGACCCACGTTGCCTCTTCGGGCTGAGCCCGGCCGAGCCCCATGGGTGCAGGGCCCGGCCACCAGGCGCTCGCCATCGAGCCCCACCTCCAGGCCTGGCTCCAGAGGGGGGCCACGGTGACCTGCGTCCGGGCGAGGGGAAAACGCTGTCCAAAGTTTTCATTCATCATAGAAGGCTTGTTTAAGTGGAGTATCATGGTTATTTTTGGCAGATATCAGATGTAATGTTTTTTTTGGGAAAGCAGTAGCTTGCTTCTTGGTCTCCTGCCATGGACGCCATGCCTGCTTAATGTTTTCCATATGGTAGACTCATGAACAGAGATACTAACCTGTTCCAATAAATCCTTCAAGCCTTCATCTGTACTCTACAGTTCTTTTTTTAATCTTGCCGAGTACTCTGCCTTATATTTTTTGAGTAATCTTGGCTTGGTGCCACTTCTAGGGAGAGTAGCAAAAGTACTAACTCATCTTCATTTATGCACAGTTTAGCTGTGGAATAATGAATACCTAAACTTGTACATTAATAAATATCTAAACTCTTTGAAATTACTTTGTTAACTCTTTCCAGCTTCATGCAAACTCACAATTCTTGACTACAGCTCTTTTGAGATTTTTTTTTGGAAAGGCATGCTTCACATCAGATCCTGTCATAAGCAAACTCATAATGTTTGAGTCTTTTTGATAGGTGAAAGGTTTGACAACTTCTGAAAGCCTAGGGATTCACAAATGTTTTTCATTATTACAACTTAGATGAAGATCAGACCATATTTTAAGACAAATTTATACATAAAATCAGTGATTACCAAAGGTTTCACATACTTTTTCTTGACTTTGCAGAAAAAAAATATATAGGATTTTTTAATATTTTATAGTTTTAATAGCATTTTACAATATTAGGTTATTAGAAATCGAGCCCAAATAGGCTATGAGTGGCTGAAATAGCTTCTGTAGACACCACACTTCAATTCAAGTGATGTAAAAGTTGCATTTTTATACTACTTCCAGGTAAAAAGCTTCTGAAAAACAAAATCTCCCCCTGGGGACAAAAAGTTCTCTCTCTCTCTCTCTCTCTCTCTCTCTCTCTCTCTCTCTCTCTCTATCTATCTATCTATCTATCTATCTATCTATCTATCTATCTATCTATCTATCTATCTATCATTAGTTGTTGGTTGAGCAGGTTGTATAGCTAACTGAAGTTCATATTTCTTAGACATTTCTTTTTAAAGTACCTGATGGTGAGTTAAAATCAGAGTTTAAGTATCAACCTATAGTTGGTGGCTGCAATGGACCTTGATTGATAGTAGGTCATTAGGGTGTTTTGCTAATAAATCATACTGTCAGAAAAATACTGAATCATTATAATCTGCAGACAATGCAACATAAGGTATTATTGATGCAGTCTAAATAATAAGTAGATGCTTATCTGGTGTATGAATAACAACTTAATGAACCACACTTGAGGACCTCCTTTCCTCTTTTACTTATTCCCTAAAGGTTTTGCTTCCCTTGCTTGCAAGTTTTACTTGCATGGTTACAAAGATTTCAACTTTCCATATATTCTGGCCAACTGAGTCACCAAACCCTTGTACAAACACTTAAACACTTACTTCATATGTAGTCAGCAATATATTGAAATCAGAATGGTTTTTCAGATCTCTTTGCAGCTTTTCTCTTGTGTCTTTGTTTCCAGTGTAAACTACAACTGAAAGTTTTGGAGCAAACCTAAAAACGGGGAAAAAAGTCCATCAATAAATAAAGAGAATGAATGGTATGTACTTAAACTTGCACAGCCTGAACTGCCTGTGAAAATATTCATCACAATGTGTAATAGAGAGACATGTCATGATTTTTTGGCACAAGAGATCTAAGCATGATGGAAAATTGGAACAAAGTCTAGCTAAGCCAAATGAAGAGTAATGTGGTTATTGTCTTTTATTTTTGTTCAACACTTCACACTGAAAAGCCACTAAAATATAATGCTGGTGGCTCATTACATGATTTCTAGTCAGAGGGAATGTCAAACCTGATGATAGTACTTGATAATCATGTTACTTGAGGAATGTCAGATTACATGACAGGGTTTCACAGGGTATGACAAATTACATGACTCTATGATGACTTTCCACTACAGTTTCACATTTCCAAAGTATCATAAGCTCCCTGAAAGAGCTGGTACTGTATGAATGCTTTCCAGGAACACAGAGTTCACTCTCAATCTCAGCCCCTTTATTTCTTTTTGTCCATACTGTAGTACAGTAATCCCTCCTCCATCGCGGGGGTTGCGTTCCAGAGCCACCCGCGAAATAAGAAAATCCGCGAAGTAGAAACCATATGTTTATATGGTTATTTTTATATTGTCATGCTTGGGTCACAGATTTGCGCAGAAACACAGGAGGTTGTAGAGAAGACAGGAACGTTATTCAAACACTGCAAACAAACATTTGTCTCTTTTTCAAAAGTTTAAACTGTGCTCCATGACAAGACAGAGATGACAGTTCAGTCTCACAATGAAAAGAATGCAAACATATCTTACTCTTCAAAGGAGCAAACAAATCAATAGGACTGTTTGCTTTTAAGTATGCGAAGCACCGCGGCACAAAGCTGTTGAAGGCGGCAGCTCACACCCCCCTCCGTCAGGAGCAGACAAAGAGATAGAGAGAGACAGAGTTTGTTTTTCAAGCAAAAATCAATACGTGCCCTTCGAGCTTTTAAGTATGCGAAGCACCGTGCATGTCGTTTCAGGAAGCAGCTGCACAAAAGATAGAAACGGGAAGATAATCTTTCAGCATTTTTTAGACGAGCGTCCGTATCGTCTAGGTGTGCGAACAGCCCCCCTGCTCAATCCCCCTACATCAGGATCAGAGAAAGTCCGCGCAAGAGAAAGAGAAAAGTAAGCTGGGTAGCTTCTCAGCCATCTGCCAATAGCGTCCCTTGTATGAAATCAACTGGGCAAACCAACTGAGGAAGCATGTACCAGAAATTAAAAGACCCATTGTCCGCAGAAACCCGCGAAGCAGCGAAAAATCTGCGATATATATTTAAATATGCTTACATATAAAATCCGCGATGGAGTGAAGCCGCGAAAGGCGAAGCGCGATATAGCGAGGGATTACTGTAGTATGTAAAACATAATACATCAGACAGATGTGCCTTTCTTGTGTTTACGAGGCTCAAAACCTCTGCGTTCCTTTTTCCTCTTAGCTGCATTATACGCACTGTACTTCCAACTGACTGCTCATTGGCAATCAGACTTTCACACACACAAAACACACTACTACGACTTAAGAAAAAAACAGACCTGTTTTATTTGAGTAAAAAAAAAGAAAAAAAAGCATGGATGCACACTTATGTAGCTCTTCCCTAACTTCCCTAACTTTCTAATAGTGTATTACTGGTAGAAAAAAAAGCCTCTTTAAAACAACTGCATTTTCATATAATATCACAATATTAATATAAATATAGTTCTGGATTTGAATATTCAATATAATTCTCCTTTCAATATATTTATTGGCTTGCATACATTTCTATCATCAATTTTATAATGTCTGCTCTGTACTGCTTCACCTGGCTAATTATTTGATGTTCAAACAAAACTGTAAAGCAGGTATATTCTGTAGGTTTACACCAAAAAAATTGGCTACATGGTAAACTGTGGAAATAATCTGTTTTCCAGAAAACCCACTCCTGAAACAGTTCTCAATGTCAGGTTCAACTCACCGTTGCAACTCCTCTGTCCAGTTGCTTATTACTGATAGTGGACTCAGAATGAGAAAAGGACCATTTTTACCCAGTTTTCCAGAAATATATACAAGCAGAGAAACTGTCTGAACAAAAACAGAAAAAAGAGAAATCAGAATCTAGACACCAAGAAAGACCAGTACTAAAGATTACAGTGTTAGCATGCAACTAAGATGTACCTTATCTTAACTGTATTACTTAAATATTTCTTAGCATTCTCAGAACCTCAAGCCTAGGCCAGAAACAAATAATAATGCAGGTCAGCATTCAAATAACTAAAGCTTGCATGTCAAACAGGAATTAAAGAACAGTTTAAACGGAGGGGAATTAACAGACCAGTCTGCATGGACTTACAAGGCCCTATTTGATTACTGATCTAAGTCAAAGATTGGAAATATTAATAACCATCAAACATTCTTTAGAACTGTCCAACACAGAAGTTGCAATGAGTTATGGAATTCTTTAATAATAAACTAGATGGGATAATACTGTAAAATGATATACCAACTGCCATATCTAGTACTAGCAATACACAAATGATGTCCTGTTCTCACTCATTTAATAAGTTTAGTGACAGTCACAATATACAATTTTATGATTTTTGAAACTAAACCTATTACCAGTTCTTTAGATTTATTTTCATCCAAGTCTTTTAAAACCTAAATTACAGTAGCTCATATAAAAATGAATACATCTTCAATGGCTCACTTTGTCTCTAATTCCTTGTTATACACTCTATTAATGAAATCGGAAAAATCTGTAAATGCTCAGGAGATACAACCCAATTTCTAATTTACAACATTTATTCAAATTGTTCCAAGCAAACTTCAATTTCGCAGGCCTAAATGTCACCTTACAAAGCACAACCTTTATGAGTAATTTCAGTATGACCTTGTAGCTCTTCTAAACTCTCTAGTCCGTGCTGTATCACTTCTGAGGGCACAATACAACACTATAGGTTTTATCAGATTGATCTCTTCTATTCTTACATTACATCTGAGCACAACCTAGTTGTATTTTGTTTGGATATCTACTGCTGTCATCAGTGAAGCACACAACCTACTGCTCAACAAGAAAGAGCAACCTACTCCTTTTCAAATATACAGTGGTACACAAAGCCATCCTTTGAATTGGAGGAGCTTACCATTGTGTTGATTTCTAAACTCCAGCTGAAAGCAACATTCAATTTTGGATAAGCAGTGAAATCAATACTGCAAACTATGTGAAAGAAAGTGGCTATGAGTCGTATTTGCCTGCTGTACACAAGGGGAATTTTTGTAGAACCTAGCAAAGTGTTGTATGATTGGTCAAGACACATTTGGCATTAATTATTACTCCCTTGGTGCTCACAGACATTTGAATAATGCTATTTCCAGTCCATATATAAACTATGGAACCCACTAAATTCAACTTTTATTTGTGGCATTGGGTTTTGGTTTACAGGATCATGTCTTGGCAACAATTTGTGGAAGGCATAAGCTGTGTTTTTTTTTTTTTAATATGTACTGGTGCATTGCAAGTCCTAACTTCTTTCACATACGGATTACCAAATTGTTCAAATGGACCATACAGCAGGTAGTTTAATCAAAAAAAAAAAGACTAAATACCTATATATAAAACATTTAAATCGGCAGCAGAAAACTACAAAGTCAATAAAAAGAACAAAATTTTAGCACACAAGAAGTTTAATACTATAGTTAGTCTCATGCATGTATGAAAGCTAGCAGTCTAATACAAAGACAGATGGTTGATGGAGGATTGGGTTTCTACAACTGTGTAAATCTAGAAAAAGTGCAGAGAACAGCACTGTTTATCACATTCACGTGATAGCTGCAAAAGTTTACATGATGCCTTTGAAACATGGGAGTGGCTCAGGTACTTGATTCCTCAACTGTACTGTATTCAACACAGCAGGAAATGTAAAGCCAGTCTAAGTATCAATGAAGCTCAGTGTAAACAATGAAAAATTAGGTATTATGCAGAAATCACATAATTGTTTTCAGTACACAGTTAATACAGATCTTGTATCAGTATTAGAAAATGGTGTTCAGTCTGTAGTAATGTGTTGTATATAACTGTGACAATAGTTTGCTAACTGTCATACATTATATGTGAATATTCATGTAGCCCATAGTGTTTAACCCTCATTCTAAAATAAGCCTAGAAAGAATAACTCTCCAGTGAAGTTAGATGTGGAAGTGCTGGAACCATTTTCTCTCATTATACTTTTTTTCCCCCACAGTTCACTCCAACATTCCATGAGGCCCGGCACAAGAACACAAGGAAAACCTAAGGCTTATTCCAGATACCTTAAAATGTGTTCTCAGTTCATCCTCAAATGAGGATCAGAAACCTGCAACAAAAGCCACGTCCAGGAATATTTAACACACTGTTGAAGTCATTAACTTTCTAGTTTTCTTATTCAAAAGCTGAAGGATCATAACTAAAGTAAGTCAAGTTCTTATATCACATTAAGTTGAGTTTAGGCTAATTTTAAAATTCAAATGCTTACTTTCATACATTTTTAACTCACTTTCTCTCCTCGTTGGTTCACTTTGATGGTCTCAATGCTATTTTTTTACTGATTTATCAATTATGGATCTAGGCTTATATCTTTGCAGAACAATGCTGGATTTGGCAACCACTGCCTGTATTGTGGACCTATTGAGGCTGCACTGCCAGCTGACCAAGAACAGATGAAGCCTGGTGCTAGAATTTTATTTTTGTATCTTGCTATTCAGACACTTTAAAAATTGAATTGGTATAAATGTATGTATATACAATCAGTGACCACTTTAAGTAAAGTCTGTCTAGTATTGGATAAAAAAAAACTTTTGCATCCGGAAGAGCTTTGATATGTAAAAGAAATTGCCAAGAACAGTTCCTGTAGAGTTTTTGCCTATAGTTTTGTGGTATCAACTTCACTCTCATGTCATCCTAAAAGTACTCAAGTGAGATATGGGGATTGTGCTACCTACTGGAATAAACTTAAAAATAAATAAATAAAATAAATCTTAAACTCAAGACAAACCATGTTAGACCATTTTTCTCCTTCTTACCTTTAATAAGACCTTGTAACTGGCAACCTTTATGTGAAAGGCAAATGGATCAATCTTAGAAAATAACTAAATGATAAGCTTTCAAAATTCTGGTTGCAAAGTGGTGAATATCCTTTAAATAATATTTTTTATAAGCACATTTAGTTTTAATGACAGTAGGAAAGTCTTTTGGATATGTCTCTATAAACCTACCAAAATTGGATTTTGTAATTTTGTCTCACACTTCTTCATGAAAAACCTCAGTCAAACAGGAAAGGATCTCCCACAGCCTTCTCTAGGCAGTACACAGAGTATGTTTTTTTTATTTTATTGAATTAAGGTGTAAGATCTGAAAGGGACAAAAAATTGTAGGTATCTGGCCCCATTTATTTTACTCTACACCCTGGCCAAAGTCCCTGTGCCCTCTTTTCTGATTTGTGTTTTTTTTTTTGCCTGATGAGCAGTGCTTGCTTTATGCAAAACACCATATTTTATACTATTATATACTGTGACATGAAATTGCATTTGGCCTTTCCTGATTTCCTTTGGAATTTTAACACTGAAAATTTTCATGTCTTCAAATGAAGTGTAGTTTTAAATAGTGTATTAAAAATTAATTTCACTTATCTAAAGAACAGGGTTAATGTGATATTTTTTATAGCATCATTCTTCTTGACTGATCTTTTTTATCCAAAACACTTGTCAGAATTATTAACACCCCTGCATTTAATACTTTGTGTACTCTCCCTTTGTCATTATAACTCTATAGAGGCATTTCTTATAATGTTGAATGAAATGGGAGAACACATATAAATGGATCCAAAATAATTCATCCACAAAAACCCAAATTCTTCAGAGTTCTTGGACCTTAGCTAACTATTGTCAGCTAATCCCATGTTTAGGGGACCGGAACGACAACTGCAAAAAATCGATTCTGTGACAAATTATTTTTGTATGGATTTAGAGGTATGTTTTGGATTATTGTCCTGCTGAAAGACCCAACCATGAACCAGTATGAGCTGCTTAGGTAAAGGCAGACAGAAACTGATCTAAAATCATTTGATATTAGATGTCCATGATGCCATGTATTGAAACAATGTCCCCAAGATGCTTACAAAAGAGAACAGTTCCACACCATCACAGATTCACAGATTGCTTCACACTGGTGCTAAGGTACTTTTCCGCATGAGCTTGACTCATTTATTGTCAAACCCACCTCTGGCACCTGTTGCAAAAAGAGCTCTATTTGGATTAAACTGACAACAGCACTCATAAAATTCCAGAAATGTTTAGAAAACTCCAACCACTCACTTTTGTGATTTGATGTCAGCAGAGGTTTTCTTCCCGTAATTTTGTCAAAAACATCTAATAGTACTTTTGCAGATTAGTGAAACATGATGCAATCAACTGCTGCAACTGTCCAGCCAATATGGCTGAAGAAGGTTTTGTCTCACAAAACATCTTCACCGTGCGTGGATGCAAAATAGGCTTACGTCCACTTCCAGGAAGATTCAACTCAGCTCTGGTGTCTATAAGATTAAAAGCTTATAATAGCTTTTCTTGAAGCATCTTGTTTGAATTATTCATGTGCTCTCAGGTTGATCAGAGAATGACACCGTTTTAGCCAGCAGCTTTATTCATTTCCTCATCTTTGCTACCCTTCAGAGAGCTTGGGCTAGTCTCCTGGTGAAACATTGTTAAGAAGGGCCAGGTAACATTGCCTAGAGGTTAAAATAATATATTTCAAAAAACTATGTGCACTAAGTTCTGATAGACTAACAGTAAGAATTGAGACATTTTTAAAAATGGAGTGTACACTGAATAGAGGTGTATACACTAAAAGAAGCAGACGTCTATCCTAGAAAGAAGCAACTTCACTCCTTATATCACCGAAGACGCGCTGCTTAACTTTAGAAAAGACAGAAAAAGGCATCTACCACACTTAAAAAAGTGCATGGTCTTACTTGACAGGTCTTTCCCAGCCCCATTTCATCTCCCAGGATACAGCCATTCTGATTTGTGAAACATTGTGCAAGCCAGTTCACACCTTCCAACTGATAAGGTCGGAGTTTTATCCCTGTAGTAAAAAAAAGAATATGAATATTTCTGAATGGGCTCAAAATTAATTTGCTATTTTTCAGAAGGGAGATGTGTACAACTGAAGTTATTATTTATAAATGGTCCTCTGAGAAGATGGAATGCATAATAAGGAAGAGAGGAGCCAGCCTATGAGCCCTTTAGGGAGCAGACAGTTTAAACTATACAAATGATTACAAAAATATAAATTATTAAACAGATGATAAATAAATGGCGATATGCCCATGTAAGGTGAAAATCCTCAATTATAGAATACTATTCATACAAAAATTACAAGTCAGAAAGAGACAGGATTTAACTTCTGATAAGCTTAAACAGAACTTAGTAGCAACTGCACTGAGTTTCTGTACAAAGCCAAATTTCCCCTTTGACACAAATAAAGTTCTATCTGCCTACCTGCAGAATCCAGTGATTTACTTTTTCACTGTCACTATAATTTACTTGGGTGAGCAGTCGTCATGGTGACAGGGATTTGAGACTATGCATCCCGATAAATAATTGAAGAATATCAAATTTTTCAGTTTTAACAGCCTTTATAAAACTTTTACATGTACGTAATATGTAATAGCCTGGTCAAAACTCTCAAGGAGAAAGTTTAATTATCAACTTGTGTTTAATTTTAACATCGTGAGCAATACCAAGAACCAGACAAAAACAGTCTTGCCATTTATTTGTTTCCATATTAAGCACTGTGTGGAATCATGTGTTTATTTGTAAAGGTGTTTTTTTTTTCTATGCCCTGATCCCTCTCTGATGATGATGAGACAAAGCAGAGAAATGAAGATGGGTTTTATGCATGGGCATACCTGCTACACAAGTGTCCCAGTCTGGCACTTTGAAAATCTGGCCACCCTATAATTTTCCATCAGAGCACCTCATTCACCTGATATCTGTAGTGGTCACTTGCTGTAACAAAGTTTTCCTTTCAGTTGTTATTTCCAACTAGGGAATCCATTCCCGGACGAGTTAATCCATTCCCGGGAATTCGGGAACCCCGGGCTCCCAGGGATGACACAGTGCATGGGCATGTCACATGTGAATGGTTTTAGAACGACCGACACTTATTTTTAATAAAACTACTGCAATATGTTGACACAAATAAAAGACTAACCTTATGTACAAGCAGTTCATATGCTGTCATATAAGTACATGTATCTTTAGTTGCGGTAATAAGAGCGTAGAAAGCACAACGTCCTCACAGGTGACGCAGTGGTAGTGCTGCTGCTTTGCAGTAAGGAGACTGTGGAAGATTGTGAGTTTGCTTCCCGGTTCCTCCCTGTGTGGATAGCGCTTTGAGTACTGAGAACAGCGATATATAAATGTAATGAATTATTAACGTGTCCAGTGTGCGGCCGTCCAGGCAAGAACGCACCTTTGTGCAGAAGTTCATCAGCCGCTGAGAAAGCATGCTCTGCCTCCACTGAGGTAGGTGGCACAGTCATCAGATACTGATATGATACACTTGTTCTAAACAACGCCCGCGCTTGCCATTGCTCTGAAACACCGCCATTTCAGCTTTTACTAATGCATCCAGTTTCTTGTCATCATTCTGTGATGGCAAGTTTCTTGGCATAGATAATGCGGATGCAATAGACTGACTAATTGCAATTTCAAGTTGCTGTTCAAAGCTGTTGTCTGATGAAGTGCAAGCTGCAGCAATGGTACCACCTTAATTATTTTCAACTATAACTCTGTTATTTCTTGATCGATTTTTACACGCTATATATGCGAGCTTGGCTGTTCCCGTTTTCCCAGGAATTACAGCAGTGGATTCCCTATTCCCAACATTTTTCATAACTGAATACCTTTTCAAGTCCCATTTCATGAAAATTACAACAGCTTGACATGCAAAAGCAAACAACAAATTCATTATAAAAGATCTTTTTAGGTTTTATTAATTGGAAATTGCAAATTGTCACTTTGTATGAATATGAGGTGTGTGTGTTTATGTGCATAAGTGAGACAGTTCCTTATCATGAACTTGACTGCTGTCCAGGCCCGTTTTCAGCCTTTTGAGATAGCATTTGGCCCCTGAAATTGACCAAGACGGTTCTAAAACCAAGCTACTGAAATCAGTCCATTGTATCTGCACAGTCCTCAAATACACCTGAAGACTACACCATGCATACATTATTATAACTTGTTATACAATGCATTATTTGACCCTAAATTTATTTAAGCATTTTACTATATACTTCAGTTACAAGAAAATTCCAACATCATGCTGTTTATTTTCAGATGCTTTATATTTTTCAGTTCATTTGAAGCCCACAATAAAAATGAACCACACTGCTTCTGCTATTCTTTAGGATTTGATTAAGAACTCTAACTATAATCAACATTAGCATTGCAAAGTAATAATGCAGGCAAGACAAACAAATAACAACTGGACCATTATGAAAGAAGAATTTATTCTGGTAAATAGAAGGAAATCCAAACATCATACAAAATAAATTAAGAATATGGAACAAAGTAAGATTTCATTACCAAAAAAAATGCATCAGCCTTCTGTGAAGATTTGAGTGTCTGGATGCAAAGTTTGATTATAATCAAATCCAGACTACAGCTGTCACTTTCACACTTTTAATTCTATAGATCTATCTGTAATTAATATAATAGAATGGTAGGCTTTCTATTTTACCAGGCAACTATGTATCATCTTTTACCGAACAGGTACATATTTTGTAGACATTCTGACCAGGCAGCAAAACCTTTTTCTATTTTTTAGTCATTTTTAATTTGCTGTATAAAAGCACCTGTGGTGGCAGGAAAATTATACATAACCTTCAGATGAACAATGATAAGGATGCAGTTAGAATGTCAAGTGTCCCATGTATTCTAATAATAAAGGTCTTTACTCAGCTGCGCTCATTTTGAACTTCTACCGTCATTTTTTGAAACTAAGAACATAGTGATTAAAGGTCTTTTTTAAGAAGCATCCTGTTCCTCTGGAACAAATACCAATGTTAAAATACATTGACCCAAATTCTGATCTTTATGGTTTCTGTCACAGGGCTTGCTTTTTTATATTTTAATAGATTAAGGAAGAATGTCAATCATAATTGCTACAGTTAGAAAGCCTTTTGAATGAGAGTAAATTAAAAATACCTGATTTGCGGGCTCATTTTTCTGGTAGGATACCAGACCCAATACTAATGCTACCCTATATACTTTCTAAATGAATCTTCTAAAGAGAGAATAAAGCTTGTTTCTTCCTCACTTCTGCTAAAAAGTAAACTCTTCCTTGATACCTGCTTGAGCTTTCTCAGGAAGTGTAGTCTTCCACTAGATGGCAGTATATGCCGAGACTTAGTTTACTGATTAATTTGTTTGTTTATTAACATCAATATTTTTCTATACACATATTTTCCATACTTGGCTTAGTGGAAGTCATTGTGTTATATGAAATAGCATTTTACCACATGATGGCACATTAGTGCAGTGGATAGAACTGCTGTCTTGCAACTCCAGAGTCCTGACCCAGGCACAGTCTGTGTGGAGCTGGCACGTTCTTTTATTGATTTCATTGAAAGTTGTACTACACTTCTTTTTCCACATCTCAAAAAAGTGTGAGGTAGGTTAAATAACTTAGTTTTGGTGTGTGCACAAGAATCCCCAGTGATGGACTGGCAACCAATTCACAGTTGACTCCTGCCTTGTGCCCAGTGCTGTTGGGATAGGGTCAAGCCCCTAAACCCTAAACTCAATTAAGTAGGCTCAATAATGAATGGGTTGATGAATTTAAATGGTTTCTCAAGCTTTACACTTCACATTTTATTTTTGTAGATCTTATGAAAATGCGGACATACAGGCTCCGTGCCAGCAGACTACACTCAAGTAATATGTATTCATTACTCCAATAAACAATAGTTACAACATTTACTATTTCCTATCAGATGCCAAGTTTATTAACCATAAAATGAGACAATCTTAATTTTTATGTAGCAAAATTAACAAACCATAAAATCACAAAGTGGAAACAATAAATCTAAACTGAAGTGTTCCGCATAATATATGGAATGCAAAGTAAGAATCTTCTCTCTGTGGGAAAATTCTGTTCTATTGAGTGTCAGTTTGGGCAACATATCAAATACTTGCAAAAAAAAAAAAAACATTTACAGAGCAATTATGTTCAAACTAACAATAATAGATTTCACTGAACTAACAGCTAAGTTTAATGCATACCGAGAAATTTATTTATGAATCACCCTGTCTGCATACTTGCATCCTGATACATACTGTATATACAGTACAGTTGGATAGACGTCACTCAGAAAGTGGTCAAATCATATTGGGGTGGCTAATGTGTATACATGTAAGATTTATTTTTCTTTTATAAATCTGGTTATAATATATACAAACCAATTAAGGTTGGTTGGGAGCAGGAGATTATATATATATATATATATATATATATATATATATATATATATATATATATATATATTATACTAAAAAGAAGAGGGGTTTTGTTTATATCTCATAAGTATCTCTAACTGGCGGCGTGTACTAAAATACAAAAGTTATGATTCTCGCTTTCGTTGTTCAATATTTTCATAAAAAAAAACAAAAAACATAGCAACCTAAAACAAACGATATTTTTACTTCTTATTCATTTCAGATCTCATGACTAACCTTGAAAGACGGAGTGTCATCGATGTGTCCTGGTATGTCCAGAATATACTCGTTATCGCTCGATGTTGTCAGGTATGCTGGGACTACCAGTAAAGCCGATCTTTTTTATTTATTAAACTAAATCATTGACTTAAGGATAGACATTTTGTAGCGCTTACGGCTCATAGGATATTTTATATTGGTAAAACACAAGCATGACATAAAGAAAAATAAAAAGGCAAAAACAATAACTGGAATATGTTAAACCTAAAGACACATTATTAACTTTACTGCAAAAGTTTCATACACAACAAGTGTCATAAATTAAACTAGGTATTAAAGTTTCAACAAAGATAGTTAATTAATTGTAATACCACGTGGCTCTAAAATTACTGATGGTTCGTTAGGTGACCGTAAACGATGAGCAGTGAATGGGCATACATGTACACTAAATTGGCAAATGCCTGTCATCGCCTTCACTTCCTGGATACCCCAAACCCGTAAATGCACTGAAATCAAAGAAACCGCGCGCCAATTCAGAGAAGCTACGAAGAAGCAGAAAACACACTGCGTCCCAATGACAGCAAGCGACCAACCTGTCAACCCCCATTTCTCCAAATTTTCTGACAAGAACACCTGCTCCTTCTTCTTCGGCTTAATTTCACTCTGAACATCGCATAAAAACTTTGCCATCTCTTCTTAGGTCTGTTCGAGAGTGCAGCAGGACATTCGTGTACATCATATCCGGTTAAGGCGAAGTTGGCGAATTTCGTCGCATTTTTGTGATGTCATTCGAATTCTCGACCCAAAAAGCGCATAGTGCGAAGATGTCTAAACCCTCGGGTATCTATCAGTAAATTTCATGTTTTATTTTATTTTACACGCACAGGTATAGACCAGTGGATTTTATTTATAATTAATCTTCAATTGATTATGGGGAGATACCACATCCATAATGAATTCTGCACCAAAAATTAGTTTAAAATAGAATTTTGGAACTTTATGTTAAAACCATTCGCAATATTAAAAAATAAGAAAGCTAAAAAAAACAATTGACATGTTAAATTCTATTAAATTGTTTATGTAAATTAGTTAAATACCTCTGACCTTGTCTTATATGTTATAAGTTGTATCACTGTTACTTATTAGATAGATAGATAGATAGATAGATAGATACTTTATTAATCCCAATGGGAAATTATTATTACTATATGCTGTATTATAAGTTTAATTGTGTATTGTTAATTGTTTATATTATTGTATTTTTTCTTATAAATAAAACCTTGTGAATTGCAAAGAAAGAAAGAAATACGTTATGCGAGGACATGAAGATGAATTTTACAATTTTAGCCATGAATATTTGGTATGTTATTACTATTAAATAGGGTATTTGACAAGAAGTGTAATACTTTTATTAGATAATTATTAATACATTCATACAAGAGACTCTTCTTTGACATCTCAGAGGTTGAGTCAACAAAGGAATTTGCTTTTAGTGTGGACTGTTTCCTATGGATGTTTTCCTTGTAAAAAAAAGCTGGTAGAAGGGTTACAGAATTGAACAGATTTTCCTGTCACGTTATTTGTTAAATCAATTGAAATGTTTTGAACTTGAAGAGAAGAACTGATAGGGAAATCCATCTTTAATTTTATTATGTTCAGTTTTATTTCAGTAATATTTTGTTTAGCCCAGATGAACATTTCATGATTAATCAAGCTACATTTTATATATGCAAGGTGAAGTTTTCCAGAAAGTTACAATACACTACAACATGAGTGTAAAGGAGCATAAAATGTCAACAAAACAAAGTAAATTTGACTTTTTTGTTCTGTTGAGGGTTTTCAGGTTTGATTATTTATTAATTGTGTTAACGTCCCTTTTTTGTTTTGTTTTTTGAACATTTAATATTTATGTTTTGTGAAATTAATAACTTCCACATGCTTGATTTTTATTATATCTCTGTACAATATTATGTATTTTTTATTGTACAACACATTAAATGAAATTTTTTAAAAAAGAATGTTTGGTATGTGGGGAAAAAAATACAGAAAATGAAAAACTTTTTTTCTGTGAAGCACACTTTTAAAATTCAGACTGATCTCAATGTCGTGTCATTTGACATCGGCTGAACATGTCTCGCTTGACTAAGCTTCATTTTACAATTGAAGCTCAGTCAGGCCTGCAAACCCAAAGTGTTCCGTTTTAACTCAAAGGCAAGCTTAGCAAACTTCAAATATGCATGCATTTCATATTTAGAACATCTAAAGCCACAGGAAGAGATTGTAATATCAATAAATGGAGCTTCTGTGAATTTAAAGTCTGAGGCTGATGGGATGCGTTGTTTATTATAGTATGGAACGTTTAGAATTGTATTTAATTATTATAAAACAAAAGAACATGTAAGAGAAGAGTGGCAGCCATTTCGGTGGCTTAAGAAGAAGCAGTAACAATAATAATACAAAAGAGGAAATGTGTCCACTGTTAAGAAATTGAGAGAGGCTGCATGGCAATTAATAGCAGAATGACGTGAAATTAACCTAAGGTTGTGAATGTATGCATTGTGTAATTCACGGCTTGAGTAATAACATTTTCCTTAAATGGTCCCATTTGACTTTAAACATTCTAGTTTGTAAACGGCAGACTTTAAGTCAGAGCTTGGTGGGCCGAATTATCAATAATGACTTGTACAATGCAGCGTATAAGAACAAAGTGTACCTGTGAACTCTTGCAACCTAGCACATGTTAATGACTAACATTACCCATAACAACTCTCGCAAACATATCCAGTTTTTAATACCTGGAAAAGTTTTGGGATTAAAATGCTCAGAGATCTTTATATAGACAACATATTTGCATCTTTTGAACAATTACGTTCCAAATTCAGCCTCCCAGCTACACATTTCTTTCACTATCTTCAAATTAGAAATTTTGTTAAACAGAAACTGCCCGATTTTCCTCACCTAGTACCCTCCACAATGCTGGAAAAAAATACTGCTCAATTTTGAGGAATTAAACACCATTTCCGCATTATATAAAATCTTATTAGAGTCCCTACCTTTCAAAGACCCAAGAGGACATTGGGAAGAAGATCTCTTAATCAATATATCAGAAAAGAAGTGGAAGGTAGCAAAGCAGAGAATTCACTCAAGCTCCATATGCGCAAAGCATAGAATTATTCAACTAAAAATTTTATATCGAGCTCATCTGTCTCGCTTAAAACTGTCCAAAATGTTTCCAGGGCAAGATCCAACCTGCGAACGCTGCAACTAAGCTCCTGCCTCACTGGGTCACATGTTTTGGGCCTGCATCAAACTAACATCATTTTGGACCACAATCCCTCCTAACCCATTAACAGCTGTGTTCGGTGTTCTTCCAGACGGACTTGAAGTGGAGAAGGACAAGCAAACGGTGATTGCATTCACTACACTTTTGGCACGCAGACTTATTTTGTTAAATTGGAAGAATCCTAACTCTCCTCTGATAAGTCAGTGGGAAACCGATGTTTTATATTATTTGAAATTGGAAAAAATCAAATTTTCAGTTAGAGGATCTGTACAGAATTTTTTCAAAACCTGGCAGGATCTAATCAATATTAGTTTAGAATAAGAGAAATAACTATTACCACATTTATTTCCCTTCTCCATTTTTTATTTACCTATATATATTTCTTCCTTTCTTTTGTTTATTGTTGCCTTATTAAAAAGCCCTAAGCAATTCTCCTTTGGCTAAGTTCTCCTTCTCAGGGGTGGGGTTTGATTTGTCTTCAATTTTTTTTTTTGTTATAAATTGATCTATTTGTATGGAATGATTACAATAAAATTAATAAATAAAAAAAAAAAAAAAGATTAACATTACCTTTAAAAAATAGATTCTCCAGGAAATGGTTTAATTTACAACATTTTAATTAAAGCTAGTAAGTGCAATGGCCAGATACCAGTAATAGAGAAATTTATTGCTTGCTTATGCACAAACTGTTAATGTCAACTGAAACAATGGTCTTTGCAGCTGTTCATTCATTGCAAAGATTTCTGTCTGTTTATGCTTCTATGCTTGCTTTCACTAATTTTCCTTTGTGTGAAGACATGCTCACAACTGTATGTGATACCAAATAATAATGCCATGCACATAGCATGCTTGCAAAGCCTTGGAACCAGATCCTGAGGAATATGCAGTCTGTAGAAATCAAGCAGAGAAACTTTAGGTAAACTTAATTTTAAGTTCACTTCTGTAATACTGTTCAGTTACTTCCAGTTCTAAGATTTCTGGAACCTTGCTCACAAGTAGAGATGAAAATATTACAAAACCTAGCCGTGCCTAAAATCCTGAAATCAAAATTCAAATTCACAACAAATGACAGTAATCTGAGCTGGTATATTCCACATTTCTGTCTGAATGCTGATCCTTAAAATTGAGAACATTAATAGGTTTTGAGTTTTACAACTGGCTCCAATTATTGTACAGTTTGAAGAATGGAGAAAAAGGTAATACATTAACAGCTCTGTACTAAAATTGAAATGAGCTCACCCGTAGAGCTATAACAACCCCTCTGTTCTGACTTGGCGATAAAAGTGTTTGAAAAACATACATGAATTATGGTGTCATTGGCAATAGCTGCATTTTACCCCCATCTCACCAAACACACTTGTAAGTACAGGACTAATCTATTCTGGTTGATCTGCACCTTTGTCCATGTAACTACCTTCTTTCACATTTGTAAATGGGACTCTTTAAGTTGATTTGTGCACAGACCCAGAGTCACACCCAAAATTCCTCTTTCAGAGGTGCATCTGCCACCCAATGTCTTTGCAAGTAAGTTTAGCAACATGCAATCAAATTCTTTAAAATTGCTCACTGAGACCAAGCAAGCAAGTAGTGTGGCATGAAAAGCTCTAATGTAGCCTGCTTTATTCTTAACAGTTTGTATGACAAAGTTTTGCACCTTCTTCTCCTGTCTGCATGGGTTTTTCTCTGCATCATTCTAAAGACGTACATATTATTTGGAGTGGTGATTCTATGTGCATGTAATTGTACCCTGCAATGCAATTAAATACTGTTCTGGGTAGAGACCAGCATTTCTGGACTTTTGTTACTAGAAGCAAATGTCAGCTTTGATGCGATCAGTACTTCACAAGGGAACCATCTTCCTCTTTATTGCTTCAATGTGCTATCAAAAGGGAATGTGAGCATAGTGGTGCACCAATGAAGCTGGAGTAAGATGGTTTTGGAATTATCTGTTTATTGCTTCAGAACCATTTTGGTACTGGTCCTGAGGTCCAAAAGCTGGTATCAAAACTGAAGTCAGAATTTTAGTTCCAATCCAATACTAGTTCAGGCTTAGTTCATTCTTTGATAGACTTTGACCACCAAAGTCTCTGGATTGCATTAAATCGGTTTGAAAATGTGTTCTTTTTAGTCAACTAAAACTATGATATGAAAGGAGGATGGTAACTATAAATAACCTAGATCTAAGTAGGGCATGAGAGATAATTAACTGGCTTTGAAATGGCAAAGTTGAATGTGAGGAAAGGACAGTATCTGATTTGGCCAACCCACACAGCATGATATTGCATTCCACCCAGGTTATTTACTGTATCTTTGGGCAAAGGTTACGTGTTCTGTGTATTATATCAAATGTCTACACCATAGACCAACAAATAAGACACCATACTTAGGATCAACAGTCTTTTGGAAACAGCACTACTGCGCCATAGCTGTGCTTTTCATGTGTACTATAGCAATACATGAGACACACTGTATTGCAGTTTTACATATTCTGTTGAGTAGCCAGAAAATATGACTGTACAATTGTGGAAGTGCATACTTACCTGGAGCTGTCATGATTTTTGTAGCAGTTAAGTTCCTCAGTATAATAGCACATTGAAAAAACGTAGAATGAAACAAGCCTCCCCTTAATTTTAATAATTTGTCCTTTGGAATGGCTGAAACCTCCAGCCCCATATTTGTGTATATCCCAAGTTAATTTATTTCCTTTTCCAGTTCTCGTCACCATCTCTGTATAACCTGTGACTGTGATGCTCCCTTTGGAGACTGGCCCCATTCTACTCTGTCCAGAGGAACACCACCTTGTACCCTTAGAAAACCTTAAAGAAATATAAATACAAAAGTTGAGACTCACATTTGTGTGTTGGCTTTCACACTCACAATCTGGCTTAGCAGCAAACCAGCAGCCACTGATTTAATGCGAGACTCATGTCTTTTCATGTGGTCACCCATTAAAACCCTTGGAAGCTGTACAAAATTGATTGAGTCTGCATTTATTTTTATTGAAAATATGCTGCCTCTTGCCAAGCCTCAGTTCAGAGAATGTGAGCTTCAGTTTTACAGGGAATGTGTGAAAACCAGCAGTGGGCCACTTATCAAAGGGATTATTAGAAAGGCATTTCTAAGAGGGTTAAAAAAATAATTGCAGCTTTGCTGTCCTCACATTAAGTTTGTGTGAAAACAAGGCAATGCACACAAATACAGGAAAGCTGCAGCAGTAAATGCCATGCCGGTCCTCTATGCCGGTGGCCTTATGGATTCTGCCACTATTGCTTTGGAAGTAGGCTGTCATTTTCTGTGTCTAGCTCATTTTGGAACCTTTGCGTGCACCTCTAGTTTCTTTTGCTGTAAATAGCAGAAGAGGAAAACAAGTAGTTGAAAGCTAGCAAGGTTGTCATTTGGACCACTGGTATAGTTTGAAATGTTCTAGCAGACAGCTAAATCCAAAGAAATGGACAAGGTTTGCAGTTAAGGAGATACAGGCAGTGGCCGAGTGGATGGAAACACTTGAGCAAATGAGAGACAGAAGGTTTACTGGAAGGAAATGTTTCCATTCAAGCAAACATGCAAACTAACTTATTACTTCACTATTATATACATGGTGCACAGGCCTTGTTAGCTATAGCAGTAGAGTGTTGTACTGTGTTAGCCATAGATTGATACAGGAGAAAGTAGGGTGAAATGACACCTTTTATTGGATAACTAAATAGATTACAAATGCAAGCTTTTGAGGCAGCTAAGGCCCCTTCACCAGGACCTTGCCTGATGAAGGGGCCTTAGCTGCCTCGAAAGCTTGCATTTGTAATCTATTTAGTTAGCCAATAAAAGGTGTCATTTCACCCTACTCTCTCTTGTTAGCTATAGTGATGGTTAGCTAGGTTTAGAAAAATAAAGCACTTAGGAATTTTGAAAGAAGGATACATATAAGCCTCAGTGACAATGACATCCTATCTTGTTCATTTTTCATGCAGAACACTGTGTAAAGTGATGTAAATTTGGAGCTTGGAGGGAAGACCATTATCTATAAAGTGTACTTAAAACCGTGATGGCCTTTTCAAGCATTCTGAGCTTCACCAAGCAACATCTTCTGTTCCTAAGCAACATTTCTTGTGGAATTGTTTGCACTTTTTTTCATCTAGCCCGCTACAATCCTGAAACCCTTGCCTGATTATTACAATATTTAGTCTGATGTCATACTACATGACTCAATACGATTTCAAGTTGGAAAGCATGTCATATTTAACATTAGCCGTTGCTGAATCTTGTCAACCCTGTCCTCTGTTTGCCCAGTCTAAAATACTTCACTTTCCTTCTTCCCTTTCATCCACCATTATTCTTCATGTTTGTGAGCATTATATGCATTATGCCTCAGGTTGAGTGCTGTTAAATTTTGCAGAAACAAGGGCCATTCCTTGACTGGCAACTCAATAAGGGAAAATCAAAACATTTAATGTGAGGCAGAGAACATCATGCTCAGGTTTCTGTGGGTGATAGGACACTCTGTCAATGTCCACAGCTTGCTGTGATATTCATAAGATTATATAAATTAAGTCTACAACTGAACTTCCTAAGAAACATAGTGGGACACACTGATTTAATGTAAGCAGTTAACACTTGCCCACTGGAATCAATTCCAGCATCATTAGGTGCATGACGAAGTCTGGAAAACTGTTAATCACTGATCACATTCATGCTAATATTTAAACTCATTCATAGTGGGCCAATTTTAGTTATGAATTGCACAAACCTACACATCTTCAGAATGTGTCAGGAAGTTAGACTAACAGAGGCAGAAACCCATGAAGAGACCATTGAAACTACTGTATGTATAGCATCCAGTCTCCACTACACCATTATGCTCAGGTGCAATGATGTTATTCAAAATTTTAAAACAGAAAAAAAAAATCATAAGAACATAAGCAAAATTTTGATGATAGTGGGCCATTCTGCCCAAGTCTGTATTCTCTTCGAGTTCATGCACTTTGATTCAGCTGACTCTAGGGTATCTGCCATTCTACCTCTTTTTATTGTCGTCTACAAAATTAATAAGTTACATTTTTAAGTAGACAATTTGTATAAAATAAAAAGAGCAGTTGCTCTAGCTTTAATCTTACAGGACCCCAGTTTTAACATCATCTAATACCAAAAAATGTTCCCCACATTGTAACACTTTGCTTTCTGTGTTTCAGCCAATAATTCCCCTACTCCACACACACATCTTCCAGTCTGCCCTCTAGTCTCTCGTGTGGCACCTCATTAAAAGGTCTTTGAGTATTGAGATCATTCACATCTATACATTAAAAAATGTCCTTTAATTAGTTCATGCGATTTATATATATGTTTATTTTATTTATATATATTTTATTTTAGTGATAATTTGACTTTAATATTTTCTAATATTAAAATCTAGGTTTAAACCAAAACAACTATTTTATTCCATAATAAAGTCAGAAAATAGCTGGCATTGAACGTGGTGATGAGTCCTAACAGCAGGTAGCAGCATGTGAAGCTGTTAGAAGTCCATGTTTTGTCTATAGGTGACTCAGCAGAGTAAAGAATTGACATTGGGTTCAGAAGAATAGATAAAAAGCTACAGATTGGTGCCAAAACATAATCAGACCGAGCTTGGTGGATCCAGGTAACGTTCTGCTATCACTGCTTCACAATAAACTTGGTTTAGTGATTCAGTTTGTCAGAGCATTATCAACAGATACAGAATGTTTTATGTATTTGCGTCAAAGTTTCTGGGTTTGTCTGAAGCTAAATTCAAAGGAATCTGATATTAAAAGTCATTTCTGATGCAGCATTTAATGGTATGATAATCAACCTGGAAGAAGAGGCCTGGGTACCATTCAAAAAACAAATTTCAATGGTTTTACGTAACAATAAAGTTCCAAATTACACTACACAACAAAGTTTTTGCTTCTTGAATACTGTTGGGTGTTTCTTATAGATTTTTGGGTGCTGATCACGAATATCACATCAAACGTTACCCATCATGTACCATTTCAGAGAAATCTTCAGTTTTGTCATAATTTTTTTCTTATATTTGTATACAAACATTTTCGCTCCCGTAAGTGACTTATTAACAACGGTTTGTGCAGCCTGGGCATGTCCAGGCCTGGAATCAGGCCAGGTTGGAAGCTGTTCACAGGAAGTTGACATCCTGGGCATGACTGGGCAGGTCTGAACGAGCTTGACGCTGTCTTCAGCATGCTATAAAGGTGGCTTGCATACAGCGATCCTGCTCATTTGGTTAATATAGATAGTCAGTGTGTATGTATAGTAAAGTATAGTATCTGTAGCAATATAACAGTAAGTAAGCTTGATGCTATAGACGTTTTGGTGTCGGCGATATGTCTCATCAATGTCATAACAGCCTCGATACATTCTGCTATATCTGTGGTGAATATACACTTGCGCCTCAGAGACGTTGGATGACTGCTCTCGTGAAGAAAGCTTATCATTTGTATTTCGGCTGCAAAACTGGTGATCAAGACAAGGAATGGACACCTCACATTTGCTGTGTGACATGTGTTGTCAGTCTGAGAGCCTGGCTCAGAGGCACTCGAAAGATGATGCCGTTTGCTGTTCCGATGATATGGCGAGAACAGAAAGACCATGTGATGGACAGTTACTTCTGTTTGACTAATGTGTCTGGTTTCTCTGCCAAAAACAAGAAGTCAATTGAATATCCTAATCTGCCTCAGCAATGAGACCCATACCACATGATGACAGTCTTCCAATTCCGAAACCACCAGAGGATTGGACCTTAGACGAACCAAATGAAGAAACTGCAATGCAGGGTACTGACAGTGACACTGACCCGGATTTTGAACCGTGCTCATCAGGCGATCCACATCTGATAACACAGTCAGAATTGAACAATTTGGTCAGAGATTTGGGTCTGTCAAAAGCAAAAGCTGAGCTTCTGGGTTTGATACTGCAGGAATGGTGTTTGCAGTCACCAGGTACGAAAATTTCTGTGTTTCGAGGCCGACATCATGATATGACCAAATTTTTTGCACAAGTCGACAGTCTCTGTTTCTATTGTGACATTGATGGATTGTTCTCAGCCTTGGGTTGTGATCACAACCAGGAAAGAGTGACGTCTCTTCATTGATTCGTCAATGTTAAGCCTGAGAGCTGTTCTGCTACACAATGGCAACGCTTATCCTTCAGTACCTGTTGGCTATGCAGCACACATGAAAGAAATGTATGAGAATATGGAACTGTTGCTGAAGCATGTCCAGTATAGCAGGTACAACTGGAATATCTGTGGAGATCTTAAAGTCGTTGCTCTGTTACTAGGACTGCAGCTCGGCTATACAAAGTACTGTTGTTTCATCTGTGAAAGAGACAGCCATGCCAAAGAGTCGCACTATTCTCGACAGAACTGGCCACTCCGTAAAAAGTTAGTTCCAGGACAGAAAAATGTGGCACATGAATTGCTTGTCGACCCGGCAAAGATATTTTTGCCTCCTCTTCACATAAAAGCACACAAGACAATGAAGTGCAACATGTCACTCAAGATTCATTTCCTCTACTCACACTTGGACTTCTTCCCCGCAAATCTCGGTGCTGTGAGTGACGAACACGGTGAAAGGTTTCACCAAGACATTGCTACGATGGAGAAACGATACCAGGGCAACTGGAATCCGTCAGTGCTTGCTGACTACTGTTGGACACTGCAACATGATGCACCAGACATTGAATACAAAAGAAAATCAGGAGCAAAACACTTTTAATTCTGTTGAATTTAATAGCTTATGTGAAACATAAACGTGACTAAATGCGTTATTGTCAGTAAACATATACTGTAAATGTCTATTTCTCAGAGTTCATATGTGATGCAGTAAAACCAAAACTACTGTATATTTGTGCATACCCAGTAGGTACCTGTCACAATCAGCAAAACTTTTAAGGAAGCAAGACTTTTCAAAAAAAATTGTTGTGCAGTGTTATAAAAAATGATGAAAAATATATTAGTTACGTTTAATGAATTTGGTTGCAACACAAGTCTCAAAGTTCTCTTTTTGGATTTGCATTTGGATTTTTTCCATGAAAATCTTGGAAGTGGTGAGTGAAGAGCAGGATGAATGATGCATTCAGAACATCAAGGACATTTAAAGAAGGTACCAAGGATGTTGGGATGTCAGTATGATAGCAGACTACGTACTGCTGGATGATTCATATGGATGCACAAGTGAAAAGGTGTACAAATGACATGCCACCAAACAGAGTTCAGGATCAAAAAAACTAAGAAGTGACAAAAACTAGAGACGCCATATGTAAGTCAAGGAATATGTATCATTGTTCTGTTTACCTGTATGTTTAAAAAATATTAGATTGACTAAAGATTTTCATGTTACATTGATTTAGAACAATATTATATACATGAATAAACTGTTGTTAAATTTCTTTTCAATTTTGTACCTATAGGAAACGTGGCGTGATGGATTTAATTTGTTCATGAATGAAAACAAAAATATCCACAATTAAAACAATTTTTTGAGTTTAATTGTGCATACCTGTGTAATATTTAATGCACAATTAGCATCAAATGTTTTTGTGGTTTCTTCACAAATTTGAAGTGTTTATGAAACAAAATCTCCTTTGTCTCAACCCCTGTTGCCTGCTTTTTATTACAGCTGTCCTTGATAGGTGGTGCTCAAGCTTTTCCTTAATAATTACTTCTTTAATTTAACTCGGATACACATGAAGCTAACTGGCCCACAGTCATCATTTATGCAGTGGGATGACATTTAGTAACTTGCAGTCATGAGGAATGTTGCAAGTATGCAGTGATGTTTAAGAAATGAATGTGTCACCTTATTTCATTTTATGAGCGCTTACAGGCTGAGCGGTGTAGGAACTTTGAAAGAGTTTGAAAGTTTAGATGAGATACTAGCTTACCTAATGAGACAGTGGAACATTAGAAAAACTCAGCTCAGCTCAACATAGCTCACCAGTACAATTCACTTAATTCCTCCAAAATAACATCAACTCTACTTATGAAGATCCCTAAAATTCTACTGTCTTCCGCACTGCTTGGCAGCTTATTCCATGTGTCAGTGGTTTTGCGTATGAAGAAAAACTGTCTAATGTTTGTGAGATCAAAACTACACACAGTACTCCAGATTAGGCCTCACCAGTGCGTTATAAAGCTTGAGCAGAACCTCCTTGTACTTGTACTCCACACATCGTGCTATATAACCTAACATTCTGTTCTTTTAGCCTTCTTAATTGCTTCTGAACACTGTTTGGCAGTTGGTAGAGACAAGTCCACTACAACTCGTAAATCCTTCTCATAAGGTGTATTTTTGATCTTCAGACCTTACATTGTGTATTCAAACTTGGTATTTTCACTTCCTATTCATATTATTTTACATTTACTTACATTAAATTTCATCTGCCACAAACCTGCCCAAGCCTGTATGTATGCTGTCCTGTTCTCTCTGTAATAATTCAATGTATTCTGGATTATCTGCCAATCCACCTAGCTTGGTATCATCTGCAAACTTAACCAGCTTGTTACTTATATTCCTATCCAAATCATTTATATAAATTAAAAACAGCAGCGGCCCTAGCACTGACTTCTGTTTGATATCACTCTTAACATCAGCCAATCCTGATGGGGTTCCTCGCATCATAACCCTCTGCGTCCTGTGTGTGAGGCAAACATGTGCCTATGTTGTAAGGGAATCTACCTTGATCTGAGATCATTACTGCATTGGTGCTGATACGAAGTATGAATTCACAATTAGAGTATTTCATCCAGGAATGGGTTAGATAGGGAATAAAAGGAGTGCTCCCCTATGCAGAGACAAGTAATAATTTAATTGCACCCACCTATCTCAGCCTGCAGAAATCAAAATGGCCTGCCATTTTATCAGCCATTTACAGATCTTCAATTTGGATGGATCACATTGCAAGGGTTAAAATGCAGCATCTTTTTTTGGAAGCAGAGGAGGAAGCTGAGAGGAGATAGTATTTATTATTACAGCAGCACGCATCTGGAGCCAGTAGATTAGACTCCTGTATTAATGTCACATCGATTAGGAGGTGGCAGAGGAGGTCAAGTATACATACCTGCAAGTCCAAGGCCTTGACATTCCATGAGGTTATATTAGGTTTAGCCTTGGTCCTGTAGAAATTAAGATAAAAATTGAATGGTATGGTAGATAGCAAGTTAGTTTCCTCACATAACCATAAGCTACTAGGCTGTAAAATTCAACCCACAACCCTTTGCAGCTCACCTCTAACCACTGAAAACCATCTTCATGAACCTAAGGGAGGAAGCCTCCTGCATTTTACAAAAATAAAGGAAAAAATCATTGAGAACAGGCAGACCTCATAAATTTAATAGTGAGAGAGTGAGGTCCAGCAGAGTCTGGCAACCTCATATATACATGATGAGAATACATTATGTCCGAACTGAAGTTAGAAAGGTTAAGGGTCCATTTAGACCTGGGGTACTCAACTCTGGTCCTGGAGGTCCACAGTTGCTGCTGATTTTTGCTGTAACAAAATTTTTAATTAGAACCCATTCATTTACTACTAAAACAATATGGGTTTGGGGTTTAATTTTAGTTAAATTGTCAGTTATGATTCAGAACACTTAATGGCCTTTTTTAGTTTTAAACTTATGCATTAAGGTTTTTCTTGTTACCTCCTTTCTTATCCAGTCATCATTTAATAATGAAGTGCAAATGACAAAAGAACCACCAGCTCTCCAACTAACATGTTTACATTTAAACCTGTGTGTATGCATCATGAAGTATATATGTTAATGCAATGTTTTGAAATAAATGAGACAGAAGGGAAAGACCAAAAGGTACAAATCTGTTCTAGGCCACAAAATATATGAGTATTGTTCTCAGAAAATTAAAAATGTAAAATAACAAAAAGAATTGTCTTGGATGAATGAATGCACTAACAAGCCACATAACTAAATACCAAGTTTCATTATCTGCTAGAGATGGCTTCTAATTACAAAACTGGTTGGAATGAAAATCTGTGTTAACTGCAGACCACAAGGACCAGAGCTAAGTTCTCATGAGTTAGATCATGTTTCAGGAAATAAAAAAATTGAAGCCCTCCTTCAGACCCACAGGTTTTAAATTGAACCTACCAAATTCAATTCCAAGAAGTTAACTTCACTACTTGAGACATTTTATTTGATTCATTTTGACTTGAGACACTGTAGAATGACACATTCAAAGGTCTTGAATTGTTTTCAATTGTCTTTCCTTAATGTTAGTCAATTTGTCTTAAACGTATGTAAAGCTAGCCTGTACAGTACTATTCAGAGTAGACATATACCAAAGAAGCAGTTTCCTCATTGAATCCTAGTAGGACCACAATGTTGAAGTTTCTTGGTTGAATTAAATTAAGTGGAACAAGGCCTCTGGCCTGATAAAGACATTTCAGAGGAAGTTGGTGTTTCATTTTAAAAATATGACTTTAAAACAACACAAATGAAAAAGGCTGTTTGAAGATGCACCCCGTGACTCCCCAGCATCCTGTTTTAAAAGCAAGAACTGCTGAAAAAAATGTCTCTCACTTCAAGAAAGTACATGAAGAGGTAACACATTTCCTATGACCCATTTATTGCTTTTTAATAAAACTCACTGTTCTCTGTAGCAAATACAGTTCAAAAGCACAAATAAAATTTTCAATATTCATACTTGTACAGAAACCACATAGCAAAATCCATATTACTGTCAAATTTAAGGAAAAGAACACATTTATTCACATTGCTTTTAGGGCAGGAGCTAAAAAAAAAAGGGAAGTTGCTGAGGAAACTAGAGCAAGCGTGCGTGCACACAGAAAGGAAACAACACTAGACGAGAGACCAGGCACCTGCAAGTTGGTAACCATGTATGTACTTCATATACCATTTAGCATGACACAGTGTTGGGAATGTCTTCATACAGTTACAGAGGCACTTGGAGGGGGAGAACAATCCCATAAAAGAAGTGTGCCGCAGATCTCTCTTTGTCTGGATTTGTCTTTCACCAAAGGTAAAGCCTGAAGGAGTCAAAGCATAAATATTGGGAGAAGCTGCTTGAAGATAATTGCAGTTCAATCAATTGTTTTCAGCTTCATTCCCAGGCCTCATTGCTCACTGTCCTCCATGGAGCATACACAAAGATCTCAGCTCTCTGCAATTAGCCAGCTAAACCATGATGCTGAAAGTGTGCGGTGCCAGGAATGCACCTCAATGCCTTGTGTGGAAGGTAGAATTCCCTGACCAGAGTGGTTGAATCATCTGGACAGTTTTATCATTTCTCTCAGTGACAAAGGTTCAGACGTACTTGCTTTGAGCCATTTCCTTTACAAACACTCCATCGTGAAGCATTCTCAAGCTGGTCAACATACACTATGGATCAATGGAATACTTAGGTAGGTATCAAGTACAGCTACATCCACTGATTCATTATGCTCTCATAGATACATTGCTCCAGAAGGGAATGTTGTTTCCCCATGAACATCTTTGCAAAATTTAACACCAATCTGTACCAAGTATTTATACCAGAAAAGGAATTTTGTAAAATGGTGACAGCTGGTAGTCTAACAATCACTCAAAATAGTTAACAACTAGAAAGAAAAATGAACACCGCCCCATCACATCTGTCTCTTGTTCTCTATGGCTACCAGTGTGCAGCCAAACAAAAGGGCTTATCCTCTCCCTGGTTGCCACTGAAACTTTTCCCCCATTTGGAATGCCCTGCCTTTCAAAATGAGTGGGAAGGTACAGAAGTCCAAGTGGAACTGGCCAGTCTAATATGAGAGTGCTCTTCTGGTGCTTCCAAGGCAGCTGTATTGGATCCCTGGAGAACAATGGATGAGGTTGAGGAAGTGGGGCTTCCTGAGCCACGTAGCATCTGGTTCTGAGAACACCCGGCCAGGGTGCTAGCTGAATTAGAGCCATTCACTGTGCAGTTGCTGACTGTCCAGAGGCATGGATACTGGCTGTTAAAAAAAAAAAAAGTTAACACAAGGAAAACAAACGTATTCCATGGGTTTTGGAGAGGACAATTATAAAAAAATTTCAACCTTATCAGCCAGATTGGACAATGGCACATCAGAACACATTTTGCCCTTCAATGCCTTTTATCAGATTTAGATGATTGTCACATTCAAGAAATGGAAACTCAAAGAGTAGGGGCCTGAAAAGAATGATGTATTGTAAGCCAAGCAGACAGCAAAAGAAAGAAAAACCCAAGATTGGATGGCTCAAAGACACCAAGAATAACCTCAGGAGGATGGCAGGGAGGAGGTTAGAGGTTTAGAGATGAAGATAGAAATCACTGGTATATAGTTGTGGAGGATGCCCAAGTTCTACAAGGACTCTAGCATAGTGGAGTTAATTAGTTAAAAAGAAAACAGCACTTTTTGGAGGGTTTTAGAGCTGTGAACTTCGGACAATGTATATATCATTTCTGTATGGGGAATACTGCCATACTTAGAGGTGCTGGATAGACCATGTTTTGAAAAATCAATATAGAGTGTCACAGGTACTCAGAAAAGGACAATGAATATGAGGGCCTTGGTATTGTCAAAATCAGTGTGTTCATTGCTGTATCAGAGTAGGAGGTGGGTTGTGTTAGTATAAGCTAGTACCCTTACGTGGTAAAAGTTGGTAGAGTACCCTAGAGGACTAAGCAGGAGAGTGGTGTTATGTGAATAGTATGAATACAGATCAGAGGCTTGTGCATCACTTGTGACAGTTGGTTTGTAGACAAAATGCCCCACTCTGCCATTTTACAATTAGCTTAGACTAAGCAGAGTCTGCTCTAATGCGCAAATGTAAGATTATTTTTGCTCTACTTAAACTTACGTCACATAAGTATGCATTTACTCTGGGGTGATTCTATCAATCAAAGACAATTTATTATCTAATTATGACATGTTTTTAAACATCTATATATTTTCTTTAAATAAGAAATTTTCCCTTCTGTGTTTTCACAATGTACCCAAAATAGTTTAACTATTTATCTAAGCCATTCATTTTCTTTTACTGTAGATAACTGTATTCTCCTGATGCAAAATTCTCAAGTTTAAACAATTTACTTAAGGTTTTTCAGGTTGCCTGAGAAATGGAAGATCACAAATATTAGTGTACTTTCACAACATGAAATATTGTGTGGCAATGCTGATGCAGACATAAAATGTCAGATAGGCACAGTATATGCTGCCTTTTTAATTACTTAATATTGCGAATGATAAAACAATCAGCCTACACAAAATCAGACTTTTACAGTGGCCTTGTATTATTCATGTTACTATATAGATAAGACATGTGATGAGCAACAGAATGATTTAGAACATGTGTTTCATCAGCAATATCCATCCATCCATTTTCCAACCCGCTGAATCCAAACACAGGGTCACGGGGGTCTGCTGGAGCCAATCCCAGCCAACACAGGGCACAAGGTAGGGAACCAATCCCGGGCAGGGTGCCAACCCACCGCAGGACACACACAAACACACACTAGGGCCAATTTAGAGTCACCAATCCACCTAACCTGCATGTCTTTGGACTGTGGGAGGAAACCGGAGCGCCCGGAGGAAACCCACACAGACACGGGGAGAACATGCAAACTCCACGCAGGGTGGACCCGGGAAGCGAACCCGGGTCTCCTAACTGCGAGGCAGCAGCGCTACCACTGCGCCACCGTGCCGTCCTTCATCAGCAATATTTAAAATTAAAATCCTGGATAGCAGATATACTATAAGCAATAAAGGCATGCAATTTGGGTGACATGGTCAATCAACATTTGCTTAAACTTCAACACCTTCTTCATCCACCATGTGACTACAATGTCTCTCTTTTGGAAACCTCTTTAATTAAAGGGATACAAATATAAGACTAAAGATCAGATGGATGCCAACCTTGAAAACAGACTTACTTGACAATAAACTCAACCCTTTCCTTAGAGAAGAACTGCCATAAAACAAGCAAGTCTGGTAAAATCCAATCACATAATGTGTGAAGGGCGGCACGGTGGCGCAGTGGGTAGCGCTGCTGCCTCGCAGTTGGGAGATCTGGGGACCTGGGTTCGATTCCCGGGTCCTCCCTGCGTGGAGTTTGCATGTTCTCCCCGTGTCTGCGTGGGTTTCCTCCGGGGGCTCCGGTTTCCTCCCACAGTCCAAAGACATGCAGGTTAGGTGGATTGGCGATTCTAAATTGGCCCTAGTGTGTGCTTGGTGTGTGGGTGTGTTTGTGTGTGTCCTGCGGTGGGTTGGCACCCTGCCCGGGATTGTTTCCTGCCCTGTGTTGGCTGGGATTGGCTCCAGCAGACCCCCGTGACCCTGTGTTCGGATTCAGCGGGTTGGAAAATGGATGGATGGATAATGTGTGAAGAAACTGTGAGAAGCCTAAGGCTTCATATTTCAGATTTTAAATCTTTTATTCCTCCTCTTTCTCTTTCATTCTTCACTTCCTGTGTTTCTTTTCTCGTGCAATAATTCTTTAAATTTTATACCTCCCTGTCCATATCCATGGCTACCAATGTCATACCAGCTTGTAAGTGGAATTACCAATAAATGGCATCTATACAGAACTTTTGTTGTTTAAAGTAATCTTTTAAAATTAAGCACCATTTCTGTGAACTCCTACAGCTGTCATTTGTTGTGGTGAAAGTACCTGAACTTAATACTTCTTGTTATTCCTCCTTCTGTCATACATTTTCGACTTGTTAACTAGTTGGGGGACTAAAATTCCAAAGCATGGGTAAATGTTAATGGCCTTTTGTCTTTGGGAAGGGCTGTTTAATATGAAATGGGTTAGTTTAGGGGGCTTATGCCCAGTGATAACTTCTGAAGGAGAAGCTTTACTATAGTAAGGCTTTGAGAGGAGGATGATATCTAGAGCCTTTTTTATTTATTTCGTTCTGAAAGTATCTTTGACTGCAATACAAATCTGTTTAAATAATACAATATTAATCAGAACAAACATTACATATTTTTTTCCAACTCACTTTATCCATTTTAGGGTGGCTGGGGGCTTTAACCTTTCTCAGGAGCATTTAAAGCACCTGTCATTTCTAGCTGCATGTTCCCAGTTTTTCAGCATCTCTTATTAAACCACTGGGATAGTGCTTCTGATTCATATTTGTCACATTTTCATATATTGCATAAAAATATGCAGGATTGTGTTTTTCTTACCTGCTGTTTGAGCCTCCACTAGCACTAGGTGTGACTGGTAACATACTGGCATGAGGAGGGGGTGTCAGGGTCGTCCAGTTGTCATGCCCAGTGAAAACTTGTAGGCTGTTTGAGGTGGATTCTGTCAGTGTCAGTGCTTTGACAAACAGAAAAAGAACACATTGTTATTGTACAGACAGAACTCAGTAAGTTAATGATAACTATCAGTTTTAAAAAGTGTTTTAAAGCTTTCCAGAATATAATTGTCTGAACATAATAGTTGATTTTGAAATCTTTCCATAAGTTATCTTAGGTCTCTCTGTGTGGTGTTAAGCAGCCCTGCAGCTCAGCTGGATGTTCCGAGTGCAGACATTGGCTTGATGTGTTTTTTCTGTGAACCAGAACACTTTTCTCTCTTTTGATAACTCAGAAATATACAGTAAAATAAAAAACAGAATTGGCAGTCTTGGAACAGTTTTTAATGGTTTTAAATCTGTCTTGAATGTTAGTCAAAAATCATTCGTTAATCTGACCAGTGTACTTACTATATAGCGTGAAGAAGATGAAACCCCTAAAAGGAAGGTGAGTAGGAGTCCTATATTTCCGGGGACAGTACTATACATTATGGTGCAAAAAGTCTCACAAAGATTCTGTATGAATAAACATTTATGTACTTTTTGTTTTGGAGTTGTACATTATAATAAGTGGCACTTAAAACATTATGACTTATGATTTATTTATTGATAATTTCAATTAAAAACATATAATTTTGCAATAAAAATAAGTCAACATAAAGCCAAAGCTATCTCTGCAGATTGATCAAACATCTGTAGTCTAATATGAATTTTTTATTTTGGCTAGTCCTATTGTATACACTTTAGCTAGTGAAGGGTTGCAGTAGTTGCTAGAATCTGTAAATAGTCACCTGATTAGAGACTTATTTACCTATACTTCATAAAAGACACAGTATAAAGATGTTAGAGAATATCTTAATTTTGACTGTCAAAACCTAGTTTCCATACCTTGAGTTAAAGAAGTTGAAGGAGGCTTGGTACTGCTAACAGAATTATGCACTATTAAAATTTGATCACCACACCATGCAAATAGATCTCAGTGTTGTTTTTTTATTTATTTTACTGACTTTTGACAACCGTTCCAAAGCAGAGCGATTATAATGGCTAGCTACCAGTTAGACTAAGCTGCTGTTATACCTTGGTATAGTAGTGGCTGAGTGTGTCTTCACATTGGTTTGAGTTTCTCATACTGTATTAGTACTTAGGAAGGGGGTGACAGCTGGTGCTACCAAACAGTATCTCCTAGAGTTCTAGGGGACCACTGATCTGTAGTCTCATGGCTAAAAAAGGCAAACAAGGGATTTTCGTTGTGTCTCCTGACCACCCCCAACCTTATTGTGGTTGTTGGTTTCATCCAATCAATAAAGAGATAAAAACCAATGAGAAATTCATGGCCTTTTTTATTAATTCGCCTAATTTTGCCCTTACTCTGCATGTCTACAAATAGGCTTTGTAATGTTTAACAATAACTAGAAAATTTTGTGCAGTCTGTGTTTTTATTACAACTTCTTCACTAAACTCTCAAACTTCTGGTTCTGTAATGGCATTTTACTGGGTTGTGTGGTTCCTCATAGAACCATTGCTTGAAAAAATTTTAAAAAATAATTCTGGGAAGGATTCCTTGCATCTGAAATTGGTTCTTTGCTTCTTTAAAAATATTAGCAATTTGTGGACAAAACAGAAATATTTAACATATAGTAGGCTACCAAGCAGAATAATAACAGATCAAGAAACCTTAATTAAACTCAGCCTGTATTATTGTAGGCAACAACAGTCTTTTTTTTAAAATCATGAATCCATTGGTATTTCACAAATCTGTTACCATCTCTTCATAGTTATTTATGGAGACTGTTACGGATCTAAATAAATAAAAGTACTTTCTGGAACCTTCATGTGTGTGTCTCTTTTGGGAACCAAAACTGGTCCCCTATGGCATCTCTCTGAAGAACCATTTTATCACCTTTATTTTTAAGAGTGTTGGTTAAACATATACAGAAATGTGAATGATACTGTGGATTGTTTTCATTCTTAATCATACGCTGGAGAATCTTTTATACTGTTTGTTTATATTTTTTTGTCATAAGAATTCTCTTTTCGCTTAACAGTTTGCTTCCTTAATTTCTTCAGAACAGTTCTGTACATAATGACAATTAAAAGACTATGGTGCAAATGCCACTGTGCCCTAAGTGAGAGAAGCTCACTTTTGAGCTCATTATCAAGCCTCTTTTCCCAAAGTAGATGTTTACAAAGATAAAACAGAACAAATGCATAAGTATTCTCATGAGGACAAATTTGTTTTTATTAATAAAGCACAGAAACTTTTGATACATTTCTCAGAAAAATAAAGCAAAAACTGTTTTCTGTACTAAATCATCAAATGGCCTCTGTTTAATGAATTTATTACAAAAAAGGGGTATATTATATGTGAGGCAGGGCAGGATGGACCTGTGCACTGGGTTTGGAATGACTTGTCTAGCTGGCAGGACTCTTGTGAGATATGCCTGTATGTACTAAGGCTAATGCAATATTGCATTTTTTTTTTAAATTTTAAAAATATCTTGTCTGTTCTTACAATGGTGCCAAAGGGTACATGAGTCCATACATGAATGAAAAAAATCCTTTATACTTAGAGAATATGTCCACTTTGAAGCAGCAAAGGTTTTGAATGAAAAAAAATAAAACATGCCTTTTATGTTTATAAGGTATCCTTATACTGTATCCTTAAAATAAAACTAGAAATAATTATTTTGTCACAGATTTTTGAAACTTTTTTTCTTGAAGTAGCAATACATTCCTGTTTGCTTGCCTGCTCACAACCTCCATTATGGGAGAATTTATGACAACTCCAACAAGCCGCCAGCATCAAGCTATATTCTACTTATTATGCTACTTTTGCTTCTGCAGTTCTGTTTCTGCAGCGGTTATGCTCTGCTTTGGCTTGTAACAAAGGACAGATGCATGCTCATATAACTCACTCTGCGATGGACTGGCACCCTGTCCAGGTGTTGTTCTGGCATAGGCTCCAACTGCCCACAGCCCTGCCCTGGATAAAAGGGTTAGGAAGATGGATAGATTATTACTATCATTACTATTGCGGCCATAGTGGATAAAAATGTATGAGCAGATTTCTTCCTAGTGTTTGTCCAGCAGGGTCTGCTTCTCGGCACGTCACTTTCCACTTGTTTCAATTCAGGACTTCTTTGTGGGGTGGCATTAACTTTGTGCATATTATCCTTCTACTAATCAAGACAGTATTTCTTTGGGTGCCCGCATGGTCCCTGTCCCTGTGGTCTGAGATACAATACTGTCTGTGCACCACCGACTGGTCATTGCTGCAGATCAAGTGGCCATACCGTCCAGTGCTTGCTGGGATAGGCTCCAGCTCCCCCTTGACTCTGCTCCAGATAAGGGGGTAAGAAAGATGGATGGATGGATGAGTAAATGGGTGCCTATCTCGTCAGTTCTTGTCACCTTATTACAAACTATATGCTTGCTCAATATTCCCTCTCACTGAATGACATACATTCATTAAGTATCTAGCGACAGCAGGCAATCTTTGTGTCATAAATAAATAAGCTTCCAAATAGTGAATGAATAAAAGTGATCATAAGTGTGACCTTTTCAGTTGCGTTTGTCTAGTTGTCTTCAAAACACATATATGAATTTGCAGCTGTGCATCAACAGTCTGTAATGTCAGTAACAGGTGCTTGGCAATGTATTTTCCAGGTGGATCCACATCCCTTGGGCCAGGTTCTTTCTCTCCATTCTGCAGGCTGCACTGATGACAGTAGGACTGAAATATTGAAACTGAGGAAGTTGAATGGGTTAGCTGGCAAAATGATGCATATAGCCAGTCTCTTTTTCAAATGCCTGAATCTCACCACAATGGTTTACTTTTTGCATTTTTACCTTCTTAAAATAACATGGATATTCTGTATTGCAATATTTGTGTAATTTCAAGATGCAAATCAATACTCAGTAGCATTTTTGGCTTGAAAAATTAATGTATTTGGTAAGATGTAAGGCTTTTTCATTTATCTATGGACCCATGTACCCTTTAGCCCCATTTGTAAGCTGCCACAGCAGACAAGGTGTATTTGAAATTTATAAAAAAACAAAAAAACGCTTCACTCTAGAACACAATTTTATGTGGCCAATGAATATATGCCATGATTGTGAAGAAATAATTTTGACTTGAAATATACCAAACTTATCCCTTAATTGCCCTTTTTTCCTAGCCTGCTGCTTCTTTATTTGAAAATCTTAGTGATGATTATCCTGAGAAACAGTATTAATGAAGGAAGTGTACAAGCAAACCCATATGGCTGAATTGGCCAGAACTACGGCACAAAATGAATTTCCCATATTGTTCTTTTTCTTGTATTACCTGGGGAGTGGTTGTGGTGGATATAGGATGTTGGATAGGGGCCAGAGCGATGGGTGCGCAGCGGTGGGTACCGTTCATAGCTGTGGTGAGAGTGCCTGGATGGCAGTGTCAGGGGACTGCTATACTGGTATCCAGGGCTTCCAGGAGCACACAAAGCGTCAGAGTTGGAGATCAGCCAACCACCTACTAAAATAAAAAGTTATAAAATGAGATTAGTATTAAATGTGAATAAAAAAATTATGTTATTTAATCTTGAAAGGATTGTGCAATAAAAAGACCATCCTAAAATGGTAATATGCTATGCATATGACAAATATGGTATCTACAGTGTATATAAACATATGATATATTGTGAACACTAGAGGCCCTCTGGAGTCCAGATTAAAGCCAGATTAAAGCCAGAAAGACCAGAACATAAATAGGTTTAATAAAGATTACAATTATTACATTTAGACATAACAGAGGAGTTAACAAAGAGAATAACAAATACAAAATAAACACCTACTGCAAACCTTCTTGGCCTTGCTTATTCAACTATTTAACCATTATCTAATAGGTAGGATTAGTTAAGCTCTGTCAAGGAACTTGCCCAAATACTTCCAACAACTCTCTCTCTTTTTTCTCTACACACTAGCCTCTCTTCATTTGCCAGGTGATCCTTTCTACTAAATTCACCTCTCATCTCCATGGAATGAAGAGGTCATTTATGGTGAATCATGGCACAACAAGCTAGAATTCTGGACCCAGCATCCTTGAATCTTCTGTTGCTCTTTAAAATTCAGGTGTCTTCGGCTGCTCACTTTCAGCTTGATATGTTATCAGGATAGCTAAATCCCTCATATTCCCTTTTGGGACTGTGTGCCTTTTAGAGTCCAAGAGTAACTGCCATCTCTGGTGCTTACTTTTCTGGCCTCAGTCTCTATTTAGGCAGAAAGCCTTGCCAAATGCTGGGTTACCTGCTCTTTGGAGTTCTGGGGAAGCATTAGGTACTTCCACTCAGACCACATCTCTTGCTTATGCCCATGCTGGGAGTCCCTGCCTGTTGTCCTCATGAGATATGTTGCACACATAAAAGGTGTACTGTTCTCTAGTGGCTTCTGGTTTACCACAGTGGCATGAGTAGGGTCTTTCCTACTGCCAATGTAGCTTTCAAAAACTTAGATTCTGATTATGTTGTATATGTGAAATATGAAGTAGGTTATATTCATAAATTTCATTCTAACTAGTAAAATAGGATTGGCACTCCAGCCACCATAAAAAGCCTGACACTGTTCCAGTGTGATGCTGACGTGTCACCCATTGCACTCGGGTCCCAATCCAGGTGGTTTGTCATCTGGTGGGTGTGGCAATGTGCTATCAGCGCATGCTCCCAACCTCAGTAAAATACCATTAACTTTTAAATATATGAATGTGTGCCAGCTCATCATAACAGTAAGTTCTATGTTACTTTATTTTACTTTGCCGCAATCCTTATGACAACCTAAAGACGAGGATAGAACATAAAAAAGTGGTATTAGTTTAAAATATGAAAGCATATATTAACCAGGAATAAATAGTGACATTCTTCACTTTGCCTCATGTTCATCTTTTAATATGAAATCTGCATAAGAATTCAAAAAGAGATTACAGCATGAGGAAGATCAATAGCTTATAAGCTGATGAAGGTGAATGCTTCTATAAGGGCCCTGAAAAAAAGAGACTTGCCTTCTGATCTTGTTGACATCAAATAATTATGTGTCTGTTCACCAAAATGCCTGGCTGACTGTATGTTGATGTCTAACTTAGAAATGATCTGGAAAGTGAATGACTTGCTCTCATATCATATTTTTTTACTGGTGTGCTTATTTACAGCATCTTGGGCATGTCAGGCTGCACTAGCATTGAAGCTGCATGCTTAGTAAGGCAAAGCACACATTTTTCAGTGAAGGAGTTTTATAGATAACTTGGATTTAAAAAAAAACTACTCCTGCTTCAAGGGCTTCCACTTAGGGCAGAATTTGTTCAGCCCTTCTGGCCAATATTTTTCCAGGAAATAATGGTGAGGGTATAAAGTAAAGAGTTAAAAATGGGCTTCAAATGTGCAGCTACAGTGGTTTGCAGAAGTATTCCATCCCCTTGAATGTCATTATAATTTTCTGGATAACAAAAGATTTGTACACATATTTATCCATTCAGTGTTTTTATGTGAACTCCTATGCTGTAACAATACACTTCCAACCATCCATCCATTATCCAACCTGCTATATCCTAACTACAGGGTCACTGGGGTCTGCTGGAGCCAATCCCACCCAACACAGGGTGCAAGGCAGGAAACAAACCCTGGGCAGGACGCCAGCCCACAGCAGGCAGCGCACACACACACACACACACACACACACACACAAACCAAGCACACACTAGGGACAATTTACAATCGCCACTTCCTAACCTGCATGTCTTTGGACTGTGGGAGGAAACCCACGCAGACACGGGGAGATCACTCCACGCAGGGAAGACCCGGGAAGCGAACCCGGGTCTCCTAACTGCGAGGCAGCAGCGCTACCCTCTGCGCCACCGTGCCACCCATCAATACATTTCCGAGGTCAAAATAAACTAATTTCTGGAAATATTTAAATGAAGAAGATAAAAGAAAACGTGAGTGTTTGCATAGGTATTCAAGCCCTAAACATTAAAACTTTGTCTAGAACACTTTTACTACAATAACGGCCTTGATTCTTTTAGGGTACGTATGTACCAGTTTTGCACATTGTTCAGGAGTGATGAATCTTCTCCCAAGCCGTTGTTTCAGAGCAGACTTGAACAAATTCTTCAGCAATATTATGTGGTATTTGTGTCCATCCATTGTCCCTTCAACTCTGACAAGATTCCCAGTCTCAGCACATAAAAAGCATCCCTGCAGTTATGGTGTTTCTTGAGACATGGGCAGTATTAGTTTTACGCTATACATATGTCTTTGAAATCTAGTCAAAAAGTTCTATTTTGGACTCATCTGATCATAAAACCTCTATCTACATCTTAACTGAGTCTTTCTCAAGCTTTGTAGCAAATGCCATACATGCTTTTATGTGGACTTTCTTAAGGAATGGATTCTTTCTTGCTACCCTCCTGTAGAAACCTGTTTTATGGAGTGCTCTTGAAATTGTGCACCCATGCACCTTCACTCCAGTTTCACCCAAAGAGCACTGCAGACTTCTGAGAGTGACAGTTGGATATTTAGTAGCCTCTCTCACCAGTCAACGTCTTGATCTGATGTTTACTTTTGAGGGACGGCCTGTTCTAGTAAGAGTCTGGGTGCTGTGATGAACCTTCCATATACAAGTAGTACCTAATTATGTTTAATTATGATAACATGATTGTAACCTTTTTGTCATTTGTGATTAATTTGTTATTTGTGTACACCTGGAGCTTCCAAAGCACAGAGGGTTCAATACTTATTAAAACACTAACCTTCTAATTTTTATTCTTCAGTTAAATATCTACAGAAAATGGTTTATTTTGACTTTGGAAATGTATTGTGTCCATATGTGCATTTGGGAGACAGTTTACAGGCTCAAATAAATGCAGTTACCTGCTGAGCTGGGGATTGGCGCTACCTTCTAACTCTTCTTTCCTTTCTCCCAGCAGAATTGAAGAAACCACCCAATAACATCACTTCTGGTTCCAACCCTCAAGATCACGCCTCTTCCTACACATCACTTCCTGCAGACCCACCTATATATACTACCCTCATTTTCTTTAGTGACAGTTCCTTTTTTTTTAACTATTTTTTTGTGTTCGACAGTATATGGGGGAATTCCCCCAAACCTATAAATATGCAGAATAATTTCTCACTGTATAATATTAGTTTTTAGGACTGAATCTATTGTAGGCACTCTGCTTCAATGTCAAGTGTGTACTTTCCTCAAATCATCCTTCAGATGATTAATTGTTATGTTATGTGGGTCTGTTAGAATTAAGTAAGTGCTATCACATACTGCATTGATGATTATAACTCACAAAGAATTTATGTATCACTGTTTGAAAAACAAGCATGTAAAACTGAACACAGGGAGGTTTGCAAGCACTCCGAGTTTATATTATACAGAAGTGAGTGAGCTCAGGAGAGGGCAGATTAAATGATCAAGGTAGTTAAATGTGTGAACATAGAAAGAAGTAAGAATAAGCAGTGGAATATGTTGAACTTCATATTATGCAGTATATGAAGAGGGGTGAGCAGGGAAAAAAAAATGACTGCACACAGTAAAGAGGCTACAGAAGAGTATGAGAACAGGCAGAGGGGTGAATAAATGAGTGAAAAAAATGAGTAGATAAAGAAGAAAAATGGGACTAGGTAACAGAGAGAGAGAGACAAAAAAGGGCAGGCAATATACAAAAATGAAGTAGTGTGATCACTAGTAAAGAAATGAGAGTTAAGCTTATTTGGAGGCAAAAGACAATCACAAAAGGCCAGTATTTGACAAGAGTTCCATAGATTTAAAACTACTTTGTAGCTGACACTTTGTACCCTACACAATCTATTAAAATCCAGAAATGGAAACTTACAATGGGAAATGCCCATGTGCTGATTGTCAGTAGGGGTTTCCAAGATGTCTTTGGGATGATTTCTGAAGAGAGACAAAAGGCAGCATTAATATATGGCTCATGAAAATCCTTATGGTATGAATGCCTTACTGTTCAGTAGCAGAGTCTTTAAGGAGTTATATTAAATACTAGTGAATGAATGCGTCAACATTAGCCCACACGGTACAGTATCCAAAACATGTTATAATGAGGTAATGTGGTGTTTGATCTGAAATATATCTGTTACTGTGAGCTAGGCAGGGTTAGGATATTGGATTAACTGCTTGTACAATGTGGCTCTGTTTTACAGGTTAAAGTTACACAATCAGGGAACCCAGAAGAAGTGAGTTGCTCTCACATTTACTCATTAGTGAATGCAGTATTATTTTTTTTTTGTTTGTCTCTATTGTACACTAACAAATAGTTCTTGTTTCTCTGGCTCTTCATATTGGCCACACAACAGCTCTTTTAACTCCTGCAGTTTGCTGTTTACATTTTCATATAAAATGCATTTTTAGATCCTGGCACTAGAACTAACCATGACTCACTAACTTGGCCTGTCTTGAATACCAGCACAGGGAGCTGAAGCTGCACCCAAATAAATTACCCAACAAGTACAATAGTGACCAGCTTTTTTTAATGAACTTTTCTTTTCCATTTATTCTTTTTTTCCATTAAGCCAGTAAAGTTTGTAAGTTTCTGAGCATTACTTAGAATTCAATGCAAGACAAGACTGACCATCTGCAAGCAGTTCTGAAGAACCTGTCAGGGTTGCAGACATTCATGAATTGAATTCAGAATGCATAATAAATTGCAATTCAGTTCCCGAAGTTAGATTTGGAATTGGAATTGGAATTGCACCCAACTCTAAGGAAAAAGAATTAGAGTTGCATTGAAATTACAGGAAACATACATGAATTCTAGTAAATTACATGAAATTCCCCTTCAAAGATAGGTTGTTGTGACTTAATAAACATTTTAACTTAAATAAAAGACAGTTAAATAAACATATTATATCATACTAGCTGTGTAAGCCGTGCTGTAAAAAGCCCGGGGTCCTAGAAACTACTGAAATTGTCAGAAAAAAATTGAAATGCAGAGATGTCAGGTAATTGAAAGGAACTACTCTGGGCATCTCTCTCTTAGGAGGTTTCATTTTGCCAACGAGCTTGCATCGCTTGTGCGTTAGCAGCTAAGTGACTTTGTCTTTCTTCTGAGGTTTTGTTTCAGAGGTTTCATTCGCCTCACTTGTGTATTAGTGGCTGGAGGAAAAGTAAAAGGGATACTGTTTTGCTGTCGTTCTGGCCTTGCTTCTTTATTAGTGGCTAAGCGTGTTTGTTTCCTCGGAGGTGGAGCCCTTACCTCAACTTCACCACTAACTTCCAAGCTGGACAGACAGACACAAACGCTACCACTTGTAGACGTTTATATATAAGAAATGTCATGCAGGATGCATTCTCAATTCATTATCATTTGTCAATTAAATGTGAGTTTTTTATTTTCATTTGCAAAATTATTTTCCTAAACAATTTTAATTTGGAATTTTAGTAAAACAACATTATCCAGAAAAAACATCATTGTGCTGAACTGAGTCAAGATTATTAACTTTAGGAGATTTTTTTAAAGACAGAAGGACAATTGTGTACGTGTTTTTATGTGTGAGACTTGTGATTTAATCTCACTTGGAAGAAATTGCTTGACAACTGGATCGTTCTTTTACATGTTCCCTTACTGTTTTATTGTGTAAGGTCCTATTGTGACCCCATTTTCCCTCTTTATATTCTTTATTGTGTAGCCCTTAATAAAATGTCTAAAAATCCATACACTTACTACTCTGAGATCAGGTACTTTAGCACTTCCTCCTCCCCTTACCTTCTACATCTTTAACCACAGGAAATTAGACAGCGTAAAGAACCAGGCAGGAGTTAGGTTACACATTTAATTAAGTATTATTGATAAAAATAGTGTAAAATATTAAGGAACCAGAATATAATGTGAATATTAGCATTATATCCTTACAGCCTAAGTAGCAGCGCCTCTTGAGCTGAGAGACGGCTTTCAGCTCATGTTCAGTCTAGCTTCCTTTGCTATCACATGGCCTTTAAATGGTGTATTGAAACAAGCCTCAATATGGCTGCCAAAATAAAGTTGTATCTTCATCATGATCTTCTCTTCACGGCCAGATGGCAAAAGAGAGAGAGGTAAAGGTGTGGTGACCAACTTTACACCTTTCTTTCAAAAAAACACAAACCCATGTAGTACATAATAGATGCCAATTCAAAACCAATCATAAACAGCCATACTTTAGACAAACAGAATTCAGGTACAACTCAGCCACCAGTTGCTTTGTTTAGTCAGCTTATGGCCTTCCTGCCGGTGATGACTTATAGGCACTTAGTCCAAACCCAGTTACCCCTGCCAAGCTGGTCTGATGCATGCTCCATTCCCCTCATCATAAATTCCTCATCCTGAGTTGGTCCTAAAGGCTGGGGGTTGGTTAGGTAAACATCAAAGCACTGTTGTTTTCGTCAATTATGTAAAACATGCATCCTGAAACACTAAAATTACAATTAATTTTGCTATTGTAATTGCTTTACAAAAAAGACATATAAAATATTTATCAACTTATATGCTAGAAATCAGTCCATCACACTTACTTAGCACAGCAGCTAGCTATTCCTGCTTCACTGGCACTTATACAACACATTTTCATTGTTGCTGCCAAGATATCTGAGCCAGAGACATATAATCTTATTGCTGAGAAATGTGATGATGTAATGATGATTTATTGCAATGAAATAGGTGGAAACACATAAATTAAAGAAAAGGTCTGCATCAATAATATACAAATTATTGCATTTTTAAGTTTGTGGCAGCATATATTATGTGATACTGCAGGTTACATTTACAGATATATTTTTTTACAGATATTCATGTAATAATATCATGTAACTATATTGTCACACGTGTGTGCTTGGGAAGCAACCAATGGGTTAAGGTACGTGTGATTTACCGCCAAGGCATGAGGGGGCACTGTCTAATAACACTCTCTCTTTTCTCTCTCCCTCTGCAGAAAGGAAGATTGACAACACTCCAACACTGATGTCCCTTCCAGGGTCAGACCACATGGATTCACCCTTTCCTCCCAGAATTCCTCTTAGAAGGGACTGACACCATCTTGTCAGCAAAACGTCTTGAGAAAAGCATAAAGTCAACCTTTGTGTAGTACCACGCATTTCTTTTCAAGTCTTTTATATACTTTAATATATGGGGTTTGCCTTCGGGTGCCCAGACCCTTTATCTATGCCTTGTGTCTTCCTACTACAGTAATCTCTCCTCGATCGTGGAGGTTGCATTCCAGAACCCCCCGCGAAAGGTGAAAATCCACGAAGTAGAAACCATATGTTTATATGGTTATTTTTATATTGTCATGCTTGGGTCACAGATTTGCACGGAAACACAGGAGGTTGTAGAGAGACAGGAACTTTATTCAAACACTGCAAACAAACATTTGTCTCTTTTTCAAAAGTTTAAACTGTGATCCGTGACAAGACAGAGATGACGGTTCCGTCTCACAATTAAAAGAATGCAAACATATCTTCCTCTTCAAAGGAGTGCGCGTCAGGAGAAGAGAATGTCAGAGAGAGAGAGAAAAAAGAAAACAATCAAAAAACAATAGGGCTGTTTGGCTTTTAAGTATGCGAAGCACTGCCGGACAAAGCAGCTGCAAGGAAGGGAGCAATGTGAAGGTAGTCTTTCAGCATTTTTTAGAGGAGCGTCCGTATCCTCTAGGCCAGTGTGCGAACAGCCCCTCTGCTCACACCCCCTCTGCTCACACCCCCTCTGTCAGAAGCAGAGAATGTCAGAGAGAGTGAGAGAGACAGAGAAAAACAAACAATCAAAAACCAATACATGCCATTCAAGCATGCGAAGCACCGTGCGGGAAGCATGTCGCTTGACAAAGCAGCTGCACGGAAGGGAGCAATGTGAAGATAATCTTTCAGCATTTTTAGACGAGCGTCCGTATCGTCTAGGGGTGCGAACAGCCCCCCTGCTCACACCCCCTCCGTCAGGAGCAGAGAATGTCAGAGCAAGAGAGAGAGAGAGAAAAGCAAACAATTAAAAATCAATATGTGCTGTTTGATCTTTTAAGTATGCGAAGCACCGTGCGGGAAGCATATCGCTTGACAAAGCAGCCACATGTAAGCCCAGCAAGGAAGGGAGCAATGTGAAGGTAATCTTTAAGTGTTTTTTGAGGAGCGGCCGTATCCTGTAGGGGTGCGAACAGCCCCCGTGCTCACAATATATTTGAGGAGTTTTATTTAATACGTAATACGCGCTCTGGTTGGGTAGCTTCTCAGCCATCTGCCAATAGCGTCCCTTGTATGAAATCAACTGGGCAAACCAATTGAGGAAGCATGTACCAGAAATTAAAAGACCCACTGTCCGCAGAAATCCGCGAACCAGCAAAAAATCTGCGATATATATTTAAATATGCTTACATATAAAATCCGCGATAGAGTGAAGCCGTGAAAGTCGAAGCACGATATAGCGAGGGATTACTGTATATATATATATATATATATATATATATATATATATATATATATATATATATATATATATACTTATTTCTGTGCTTCTATGCTTTCTTTATTTTTCTATTGTCAACTTCAAATTTCATTTTCATTTCATCCACTTTAAATGAAACATTTTCATATGTCAAATACCATATTAATAGTACCCTTAACATTCATTATATTCATTACTGGAAAAATATATCACTGTGTAATCTGAGATATGTGATAAGAAAGAACAAAAAGGAAGACATTTTACAGAATTTCATTGAATTAAATTCAGCTTTCAAAAATCCCCATTCACTTACAATTCTCTACATATGGGATTTTTAGAATTTTATTTCCAATACTTATTTCTAAGTTCAATTGAAACCGATGAGTTCATTCATGAATAACCCTCAACTTTGGCACCCAGTATACCTTTTCCAGTCATTTTTGAATATGTATGTGACAAATTACTCACCTTTCTTTTGCATCCAGGAATGCTTTTGCAAAAGGATTATACTTGATCTTCAGGGCTGTAATCTTTAGAAGAAAAGATTAGTATTAATGTTTATGTTATTGTTCGACTCACTTATACTTCAATGTGTCCATGTCAAAAAATTTTTCATAAGACTAGTGAAAACTATAAAATCTAAAATGTGCACCATGTGCACCATAATTTAACAGGCTAATGAGATCTAACAGATACTGCCAAGGACAGGAAGGTATGATAGAAGGCTACAGTCAAGTTACTGGTATATGGATGTCCAAATTCCTGAGCAGATAAATAGGCAAGCCACAGAATGATGGTGTCTAAGATAATAAGATAAAGGTGGCTAGTTAAGGAAAAGGAACGCTGAGCTGCTTCTTGGAGGTGAGACCTGCCTTTCCTATACTAACTGAAACCAAGGAGAAATCAGGACAAATATAAGGAATAAGACTGAATTCAGCTATTATTTTGAAATCTGCTTTATAACTAAACTTGGGATATAGGTTAAAAGTAGATGTGACATAATTTTTTTCACAATTTTTTTTCACACAGAAAATCATAAAGCTTTGGAGCAAGTCAGCTAGCAATGTGACTTAATGTAATATAATACCATGGGACGTTTAAATCTCAGTTCATCATCATTTTGGAAACAGGAACTGAAAAACTATGCTGTGATTAGTGGTTTGTGTTCAGCAAAAGGTGATTATTATAAATGAAAAATAAAATAAAGACAAAACTATTAATAAAAAACACAATATAATAACTGTCTCTTATAACTACAGGAATCCTTTAATACTAATAAATAACACAAAGGAACTGGTTTCCCTCAAAAAAACAATATTAAAAAAAAACAATTTTTTATTACAATGAACTAGGAAGATAAAGAGCAAAAATGGTAAATACATGTATATCACATGCAATATGCATTACACATTGAAAAAATAAACAAATTTATCACAAGTCATAGACCTTTTAACAGTACATACAAAAAGGTCAATTACACAATCATCAAGTGGCTTTCAATTAGAAGTCCAGTTATGTAAATACTAATTTGCCGACATGTTTTTTTGGAGCCACACGCCCTTCTTCAGGGCTTTTGAATAACACAGCTAAATAAACTACCAAAAAAGTTAAAATTGTTATACAGGTAATGACAACTGTTATAATTTACAAGTTTTTTTGAAAGTTGTATTTGTAAAAGTTAATTTATGTTCAATAATTTATATTAAAATTCTAAGTTTTTGTTTTTGTCTTATTTACAAAATTCACTAGAGTCAACATACCTGAACAGAATGGTCGTTGACAATGAAGTAATAAAAACCTCATACATTTACTGAGTTGGCTGTATCTCAACAGAAGTACAAGTAAACTTTACATGTAGCTTAATGGAAGTGCCCAGAGTCAGCAAACTGGTAAAAAACAGCCCGTTAATGTATATTTTTATTGTTTTTAATGTATGTTTATTTCATTTATTTTTATTATTTTTTTATATTTTTTCCTGAATTCACAGTGGAAAAAAAATTATGTTGTAAAAATAATTTAGTGCCGGAATGTTTTAAAATATTTTTCTTCCCTTCCTTTCATTCCCCCTCTCTGTAAAAGTATATAGTTCAAGGATCATATTTTTGTATTTTCTGCATTTGACATGTCACATGCTGTTTCTGTGTTTGTTTTGGGCCCTCCATTCTCTCTTTTGCCTGCTCTTTCTGTCTGCTTATGGACTGCTTGCTGGTCTTGTGTAGTGGCTATTCAAGTCTTGGTTACCCCTAAACCTTGACACTACACGCTAGTTTTTCCTGTGGTTGCCTCAATATGGATAGGGCCCAACCACCAAACAATGATTCAAGCTCACAGGCCTCCTATCCCCAAAATCCCTACCTGATTTTTGTGGTCATATCTGTCAGAACACAATATAGTCAATTTTTCTGATTTTTCATAACTTTATCAGCCTGCATGTGGCAGATTTCTGCATATAAACTTTCTCTCACTGAGATAGCTTAAACGGGTAACATTGTTAGTTGAAAATGACAAAGCTCTGTATAGGATTTTTTTAATACAACATTAATAGTGGCAATAGTAAAAGTGCATTGTCTTGGAGTAGGGTACAATGTCTGCTGTACAGATTTAGGGTAAAAACAATAAAACATAAAATTGACATATAGAATCATCAGAAATTACCCTATCACCTGTGTCTGGGAAAAGAAAAAAAAAAAGGTTAAAAAGTTGTAATAATTAGAGAGCACATAATGCAAGACAGCAAACTTAAACACTTTAACACTTTAGTGCCTTGAGCATAGGAAAAGCACTATATAAATAAAATATTATTATTATTAACACCATATTTGCAAAGGGCAACATGTTGGGTCAAACACAAAAAATTAAGTTTAAAAAGTTAATTTGTTCAGTAAAACTGGCAGGTCTACAAGGTATGCAGTCATTCAAAATATTTGCTGCTTCTCTCAACCCCAAATTTAACATGTGCCCCATGAGTAAATGTTATTGTGGAACTGTAGAAAAGTTAATTGTGTACTGGAAAGTTATACTTTGCTTTAAATGAAGTAAATAAAAACAAAACCAACCACATGGCACAAAATGTTAACTGTGATTTGGTGTTTGAGAAAGAAATTATGCTCCTGGGTACTGAAAAATTATTGCTAGAAGAAGATAAATAATGAGATGCTGCGCACACAGGTCTCTTTTTAAAATTGCTGAATTCTCATAATATTGGTGTATTTTTGTTAAAAAATGACATGTATGAATTATTTTACAATATGTGTAATTACAAGACGCAGCTCAATACTCAACAACTGTCTCAGAAATATTAGGTTTGTTTTTTAAGTTTCTATTTTCTGGTGATACCCCAGGCCCCACAATTTTACGTGACAAATGCATATATACCATGTTTGTAAAAATAACCTTGACTTGAAAATACCAAAATTATCCTTTAATCCAGCTAGATTGATTTATTTGCATGCAAAAGTGCAGTTTGTTGAGCACAAATAATAAAAAAATGAGCATCTTATAAAATTGTTCTTATTCAGTATCTGGTTTGTTTTTCTCTTGCATTTTAACAGAAATTAAAGTTAAACAAATATCTAAATATATTAAGTCTGCAGTTTTATCTGACTCTTTAAGCATACCATAATCACTAAAACTAAAATTAAAGCTAAAATTAAAAGTAAATATGCATATATATATATAAAATAAAAATGTTTTTGTGAATTAAAAACTGAACTAAAACTTAAAATATATTAGAAACAAAAACTAAAACTGAACTGAATTTTCAAGTAAGATCAGAAATAATATATAAATTAAAACTATTATAAAATGCAAAACTATAAAAACCTTGGTTCAGCAACATATTTCATATGTTCCTATGTTGTTATGCTAATAGTTAGAAGTCCCTCTTCCCCCCAGCAAAGAAATATTGCATTTGAGATTAATTTGAAATTATGTACAGTAGAAAACACGAGGGTGAAAACAGTGTGGAGTAAGAGAGGGCAGGTCTGTTACACAGTTACAGAAAACTCCCTCTAAAAAGTTTCTCTGCTTCACTCTGTTAGGACTGCACACCCATTTTGTAGGAATTAGGGCTTACGATACAGGGATACTTTGGTGTACATTAAAAAAAAATATTAGATCTCCCAGGACTTTCAGAGAACATTTCTGACCCTGGAAGTGATTTCAGTGATTGACTACTCCATGTGAACTCATCTGAGCTTGGAGGGGGCATTCTGAGGTAAAGGCTTCATTTACAGGTGTTAGGTTTCAGCAAGGGATTCTCCAATGGCCTAAATTCATATTCCTTTTTTATGTCTTTTTTATTCATTTCAGTATCTGGTTATTTCCTCAAACCTTTATGGGTGGTTGAGGAAACAAATAGTCCCTTGCAGTTCATTGCATGCAGTGGTGTTGGTAAGTTTGTAAGATTTTTTTGCTGTTGATTTCTTATTTTGGATTCATTGGATTTTGAACTCTTGCTCTATTTTTTTACCTCTCTTTGAATTTGTGTTTTTGGGACTTGTTTGTTACTGGATTGCCACCTTCAGGCAACTAACTCCTTCTGGGCCTTTTGTGCTTCTCTGAGCTTTAACTGTTACAGAGCATTTTTGGAAAAGAAATATTTTTATTTATAAGTATTCTTTAACCCAAGCTGAAGATTAATGAATCCTTCCACTTGTGGAGCTTTTTTTTTTTTTTAGTTTTTTGGGACTTTGTACTTAGGAACTCCCAAGTTCATGACAGCAGGGAAGTAGCACAGTCAGAAGTAATGTGGTTTTGGGTAAACCAGCAGACCTTTTGAACTGCTACCTGAATCTGGATAACTAAGCTTAACAGGGCAGTAAGGGTTTGATTCGTTTATGGTTTCTTTGTTTTTAAATTTTTGTGGTGAAATATTTGTGAACATCAACAAAACATTTTTTTTAGTTAAACACCCCCACACCCATGTACATACTTTAACCAAGCCCTGTGTGAAAAGGCAAATATAAAAAGAAGTAAAGAAAAAAGAACCAAGATATGTATGATGGGATAGTATGTGGTTTGAAGGTCCCTATGTCGTTAGGTCCCTTGGCCAACCCAGTTACATATAGTGGAACTGGATGATATGTTGTTTGCAATTCATTGAATCTGAAAAAACATTGATATAAAAAGTAATTCCCGAGACAACAACAGACAAACACTTAAAAGAGATTTCCAATGAGAGACCAGTGCCAGCATAACCGCAAAGGTGCAGAGAGAGAAAAAAGTCCAGGAGAAGAAAGATATGAAATGAGAAAAGAATAACTATAAAGGGGGTCAAGGAAAAAGAGTTTTAGATGATGCACCAGTAGGAAGAGCTAGGAAAAGAAGAGAAAAAGTGGAAATAGGTGATAATGGCCAGGCACACACCATAAAGCTTTCAGAGTATTAGCTAAAGACCATGTACATACCTAAACTAGGTATGTTGATTATTAAGGTTTTTATAAGAAAGAGAGATATTTTTAAAATAGTGTTCCAAGACAAAGTGTCTGAAACTAGGACCTCACACTTTTATACTGAGTATAATGGTAAAGGCCTGACAGTAGCTTCATACAAGGCAAGTAACAGAAGAATGTGACATGTTTTGAATTAGGAGACAGGGATCAAGAAAAGTCAAAAAGAGGGTGGGATGGAAAAGGAGAAGACAGTGGGGCACCACATGTCAAAGCACAGAGAAATAAAAAAACACATGAAAACAAAAATGAAGAAGTCCAGAGATTCTAATTCTACCTGATTAGCTTTTGTCTCACTAGCACTAGTTTTAAGTTTGAAGAAGAGACTTCATTCCAAAGATTGGACACACTACTGAACATTCTGAAGAAGTGTGATGTTATTCTAAGGTCACAAACCACATTACTTATAATAGAGGTTGTTGCTAAAACAATATGGCATTGTCCATGCAACTAAATCACAAAATAGCAATGTGCATAGAAAAAAAGTAAAGAAAATAGTGATGCTACAAATACTATAACAAACAAATTCTTGACAATAGGTATGTTTTGATTAATAAAAGTATTTTTGATAAACAGCTCCTTCTTAATAAATATAACATACATCTGTACAAACTAACTTGATGGACAACTAATTAAATGGTGCAAACACAGGATTTGGCCACACTACAGAATGTTCCTAATTACAGTTTAATATTTGAAAGCAGCAGATACAACCTTTCAATTCAACCTGTTATTAACTGACAAAACCAATATCTGGTTACTTCATTGAACCCTTTTAAGGCCATGAGTGTCTTAAACATGAGGCTTGTTTTTTGTACTGCAATGTGGGTGCTTGCATTATTTGTCTAGAAAGTGGCTTTGCCTGTAAGGGTCTTTTGGGTCTTGCAAAAAGGTTGCTGGTACAGTACAAGCAATCTCTGTACAGTGGTGTCTTTCATACTGCACATCCATACAAAAAATTAACATCTGGAATCAGTGATGCAGAGAGGTAGTTATAGGCTAATCAATGCGTTTGACAAGCACTGCCTTTTCTTGACAAATCATTTCCTCTGAAGAGTATACCATTTTTAACTTTGTTTTTTTTAAACGATACTAGCCAACCCGCGGCGTAACATACGCCGCATAATTATGTATTGATGGGTGAACACTTGCTGAACGACACAGTTGTCCAAATGGGGTGGGTTTGTGGATACCACTGTGAGTGAATGAAAAGATGGACCTCTGGAGAGAGCAACATACCATTGTCCGTGACTGAAAGCGGGATCGTCTGTGACGATGGAGGCCACGCTGGTGAAAGTTACTTCGTCGGTAGGGATAAGTTTCAGCACTTGTTCATTAAGGTGTAGCGAGTCTTCGTTGTTGACGCTTAATATAGCTTGCGTACTGAGTTGTTCCGGAGTCACAGTTGAGAAACACTTTTTTAATGTCTTTTAAGCACAGGGAAAAAAATTAACATGTGAAACATCCGTAATGGAATAAGCCACCAAGAAAAGTAACATTGCAACAATGCACGCTACGATCCGATCGCTGTAAACAGAAGTGAAAACAAAATCGAGGCCGGTGCATTCTTTAACTGCCTTGTGGCGCAGTGGTAGTGCTGCTGTTTTGCAGTAAGGAGACTGTGGAAGATTTTGGGTTCGCTTCCCAGTTTCTCCCTGTGTGGATAGCGCTTTGAATACTAAAAACACCAGTATATCAATGTAATGAAGTATTATTATTCTTATGCGTCCAGCGCTCTCTCTCTCGCACACCTGTATGCATGTGTGTGTCGCTCGCTCTCTCTCGGTCGCTGCACGTGTTCCTGCAGGCATACCAGTAAGTGAATGAAAAGATGGAACTCTGGTGAGAGCAACATACAACTGTCCGCGACTGAAAACTGGTTTTGGCAGATACATGCACATCTTTTTGAAAGTTTGGCCCTGTGCCTTATCAATTGTCATTGCAAAGGCAAATCTAACAGGAAATTGTCTTCGTGTTAAAGTAAAAGGCAAATTATCCGCAACAAACAAACTGTTTTACACGCTGCATACCAACCCGCGGCGTAGTATACGGCGCATAATCATGTTTTTTAAGCAGAGTGAAAAAATGAACATTTGCAAAATCTGTAACGCCGCTTTCAGTAAGTACAATGCACACGCGTTTAATTTGTCAGCCACTTTTTGCAAGCAGTATTTTCTGGTTTGGGCTGCTTTTGCAGTGTTACCGCTTGTGCATATTAAATCTTGAAATCCTTCGAGTAAGTAATTAACTAACTAACACGCACCCAGCTTGTGAGAAAAAAATGTGCCCGTTCTTTCATCATTTTGTTGCAGCCTATCAAAGACTTGCTGATCATGTTTTCTAGACTGAATATACAGTGGAACCTCGGTTCACAACCATAATTCGTTCCAAACCTCTGGTCGTAAACCGATTTGGTCGTGAACCGAAGCAATTTCCCCCATAGGATTGCATGTAAATACAATTAATCCATTCCAGACCATACGAACTGTATGTAAATATATTTTTTTAAAGATTTTTAAGCACAGATATAGTTAATTATTACACCATAGAATGCACAGTGTAATAATAAAAACATTGAATAACACTGACATAAACACCCAGGCTCCCTCCTCAGCTGCATGGCATGTGCAGTGCATGCGCAGGCTCTCTCTCTCAGCAGCATGCGAGCCTCCCCAGCCCCCCACCCTCTCTCTCTCTCAGCAGCACGCGAGCCCCCTCCCCCTCTCTCAGCAGCATGCGAGCCTCCCCAGCCCCCCCTTTCTCTCTCTCTCAGCAGCACACAAGCCTCCCCAGAACCCCCCCCTCTCTCTCTCAGCAGCACGTGAGCCCCCTCCCCCTCTCTCAGCAGCACGTGAGCCTCCCCAGCCCCCCCTCTCTCTCAGCAGCACGCGAGCCTCCCCACCCCCTCTCTCTCTCTCTCTCAGCAGCACACGAGCCTTCCCAGCCCCCCTCTTAGCAGCACGCGAGCCTCCCCACCCCCCCTCTCTCTCTTTCTCTCAGCAGCACGTGAGCCTTCCCAGCCCCCCCCTCTCTGAGCAGCATGCGAGCCTCCCCACCCCCCCTCTCTCTCTCTCAGCAGCACGTGAGCCCCCTCCCCCTCTCTCAGCAGCACGTGAGCCTCCCCAGCCCCCCCTCTCTCTCAGCAGCACGCGAGCCTCCCCCCCCCCTCTCTCTCTCTCTCTCAGCAGCACACGAGCCTTCCCAGCCCCCCCCTCTTAGCAGCACGCGAGCCTCCCCACCCCCCCTCTCTCTCTTTCTCTCAGCAGCACGTGAGCCTTCCCAGCCCCCCCTCTCTGAGCAGCACGCGAGCCTCCCCACCCCCCCTCTCTCTCTCTCAGCAGCACGCGAGCCCCCTCCCCCTCTCTCCGCAGCACGTGAGCCTCCCCACCCCCCCTCTCTCTCTCAGCAGCACGCGAGCCCCCTCCCCCTCTCTCAGCAGCACGTGAGCCTCCCCAGCCCCCCCTCTCTCTCTCTCAGCAGCACGCGAGCCCCCTCCCCCTCTCTCAGCAGCACGTGAGCCTCCCCAGCCCCCCTCTCTCTCTCTCAGCAGCACGCGAGCCCCCTCCCCCTCTCTCAGCAGCACATGAGCCTCCCCAGCCCCCCCCCTCTCTCTCTCAGCAGCACACAAGCCTCCCCAGCACCCCCCTCTCTCTCTCTCAGCAGCACGCGAGCCCCCTCCCCCTCTCTCAGCAGCACTCGAGCCTCCCCAGCCCCCCCTCTCTCTTTCTCAGCAGCACGCGAGCCCCCTCCCCCTATGTCTCTCAGAAGCACTCGAGCCCTCTCTCTCTCTCTCAGCAGCACGCGAGCCCCCACCCCCTCTGTCTCTCTGCTTCGGGGTATTTCTCCCCTGTGTAGTGTGTGAGCGAGTGAGGAGAGAGAGAGAGCAAGCCAGTACGTTACAGTGAGCGAGAGTAGGCTCGAAGGCAATGTGTTCCTGTGGTATAGCGGGTCCATAGCTCCCCTTCAAAAGGCCATTTTTAATCAGGCGACTGACAGTAGTGGAGTCAGGAACAGAGAAGGTCAGCTGCAGAGAAAGCGTCTCGACTGTTGCAGGGCCTGAAGCAGGTGAGACGCTAATGAAAAAGAGGCACAGGGCTTATTGGTTTTTAAACACTGCTTCCTTCATTGTGTTTTAACTTCAGTTTTAAAGGATTGCGCGGCTCTCTCTTGCGCTGCCTGTGTGTGCCTCTGTCTCTCTCTGGCGTTGCCTCTGTGTGTGTGTGTGTGTGTGTGTGTGTGTGTGTGTGTGTGCGCGCCCCTCTGTCTCTCTGGTGCTGCCTGTGTGTGCGTGGCTCTCTCTATCGCGCTGCCTGTGTGTGAACCAAGGTTCCACTGAGGTTGACTAATGAAAAGTCAACGTGGCTCAGAGCTGCAAGTGTACTGTGGCACAGACAAACAGAAATGACGGCATGTTTCCCTTGGCGTCGTGTCCGAGTTGGTGGGCGTGGCTCCTTCCTGCGTGCGCCATTGGCATCTTACTTGTCGGCGGTTTAGTGAATCCACGCCCCTTCCGGCATGCTTTCCATGGTCGGCTACTTGTCTTCTGGGTTAGTGAATTATATATATAGATTTTGGAAATTCTTCTGACATAACATAATTAGCAAATTTGAAGGACATAAGTTGCGGTGGGTTGGCACCCTGCCCAGGATTGTTTCCTGCCTTGTGCCCTGTGTTGGCTGGGATTGGCTCCAGCGGACCCCCGTGACCCTGTGTTCGGATTCAGCGGGTTGGAAAATGGATGGATGGATGGAAGGACATAAGACAGAATGTCAAGTTGTGATGCCCACAGCAAGCACAGTGTATAATTGTACAGACAAATTTAGGACATTTAAAATAGAAGAGGCTGCATTTACCAATAATGTGATGAGATGCAAGAATATTTGTTCAAATATAAATATGTTTAGTTGTGGCTCAATCACATTTAGAGAGGCCGTGCTCAAATGTGAGAGGGCAATTCAAACATGAGAGGTGGATCAATTTTGTTCAGTTTAGAGATGTTGAGCTGAAATATGAGTGAGAGCTCAATTAAAAGAGTTGCGTTCAAACACTTGGGGTGCCTGGTTTAGATATGGCACACTCAAACATGAAAGGAAAATCATTTGGGAAAGGTGATACTCAAATAAATGAGGGTAGATTTCATTTATAGATCTATGTTCAAAGTATAAGAGATCTCATTTGAATTACAGAGAGACTCAAAAATGGATGTCAGTTTCCTATTTACTATATTACTCAATTTAACATTAGGGAAGTTATTCTTGTGCAAAAGGCATGATAGAAAGTTTAAAATGAATAAAATTACAAGTCACACATTACAGTCAAGCTGTTTTGGCCTACTAATGCTCTTTAAGTATATGTGAAATAAATGAGAACCCTTTTAATTCAAGCAGTTCAGTGAGGTACTGGATAAAAGAGTGATTTAGTTTTGACTTTGGGACATTATAATTCAAGAATGTACAGCATCTGCCTTTATGTTCTGTAAGTGTTAATCAATCTATTGGTGAATATTATAATGTGCCTTTCATACTAGTAAGTAGAAATCAAGAAGACCACTCTAAAGAAAATTAAACCAGGGCACACCTGGAGGAGCCGCAGAAATGAGAAAAGTAAATGAAAGTGGAAATCAAAGGTCCAACATGCATTGATCAAATTTACACAACAGACAATCCCTGTACAGTGGTGTCTTTCATACTGCACATCTGCACATTGACGTATGGAACAGGAGACAAAGAGAGGTGGTTGTATTGAGTCGCCTAGTAGCTGTACACAGATAAGGTGCCAATGGAGCTACACCATTCCCTTTTATAAGGCATAACATCACACTGCAAGGCCAGGCTACATAGACAAGCAACCCCATAACTGAAAATGTCAAAACAGCAGGATCAACTAAAAAAATGAAAGGCAGCATATTTATTTACTGTGCTGCCTGGAGGTTACTCAGGAGGAGGAGGAGGTTAGGAGCATGTGCTGATACAGCGTCTTGCCGCACCCACCACATGACAAACCACCTAAGGATCCCAGATTAGGACCCAAGTGCAGCCATGCAATGGGTGACACCTCAGGACCACACTAGTTCAGATGGAATGGAAGTGTTAGTTTTTTTTTTTTTTATGGTGGATGGAGTTCCAATTCTGCCACCAACCCCTGTGGCACCCGGATGGGGCTCATGCCCAGCCGGAACGCCCCGGAAGATAGGAGGAGGGCTCATTCCTCCTCCAGACCTCGAGGGGGCATCCACCCTGGTTGTATTGGGGGCCACGGGTACAGGGCTTGGTCCCCTGCCTGAAGGACCCTGGACCCCAGTACTTCCGCCACACCAGGAAGTGCTAGGGGGAAGAAGAGAGGGAACACCCGGAGTGCTTCCGGGAGGACAGCCGGCACTTCAGCCACACTGGGGCGTGTCCGCAGGATTGCCGGTGCACACCTGGAACACATCCGGGTACAAATAAAAGGGGCCGCCTCCCTTCATTCGAGGCTGGAGTCGGGTGGAAGCAGGACAAGGTGCAAGAAAGAGGGAAGGAGGCGGTCTGAAGAGGCAGAGTGGTTAGCCTGGACTTTGGGGAAGATTGGGGTTTGTGGCACAATAATTGTAAATATTAGTATAAATAAACGTATGGTGGTGATTAAAACATGTCTGCTTGTCTGTGTCCGGGTCAAGTTCCACACTGGCGTAGTCGGCAGGATGCTCCGCCTAATACAAGGTGGGGACCTGTGTTTAAAAATGTTGTGGATGGCCTGGCGCAGCAGGGGAGCCCACCCATGTGCCGCGGGAGCGGCGTGCCTACAACCCTGCAGAAAAATCTTGCTCCACGGATCGTCAGCGGACCGCGGTCACGAGGTTCTCTCCTGGTGCGGTGAAAAATCGACGGGCCTTACTTGGGTGCAGCGGGCTCCAGTGCGCATGCCGTTACAGAAGGCACCCGGGACGGCGCGGTGTCGAGAGAGGCCATGCCGGGGATGCTTCTCCGGACAGACAGGACCCGTGAGGTGTCCCGTGAGTGCCCTGCTTGTCGGCAACTGGCCCTCTGGGGCCGTGTGTGTTCTATGTTTAGCAGGCAGGGGCTGCCCGAATCCTTGTCGGTGGCAGACTCGCTCTGGTCTGCGGGGCTTCCAAGAAGCGGCAGCAGCAGAGGCTGTGGAGAGGGAGACGCTGCAACTCAAAGTGCCAGCTTGTTACTGCACTAGGAGGCGAAGAGCCAAAATGGCTGCGGACCGGATGTCCCTCCCCGTGACAGGCACGGGATTGGTCGGTGTGTCTTGTGTACCCGCCAATGACTGTATAGGGGTGGGACCAAGGAATGCCAGTCTCGTGCCGGGGGGAGACCCGATTGGGCCGGAGGAGGAGGCCCACAGGAAGCAGTCAAAGCAAGGGGCTGACAGACAGGTAGGCTCTGCGTGGGCTGACTTCCTGTCTTTGCCAGTAGTGCTGCGTGTCTTGAAGGAGTTCCTTCAGGCTGCAGCGCCGCTGTTACAGATACTCGGTGCGCTCCGTGCAGACCTGCAGGAGCTGGAGGTGAAGGCGGGCACGTCATCACAGACGCTGCATGCTGTGGTAGAAAGGACGCGTCGCTGGATCCTTTGGCTGGTGTCGTACGGCGGGGAAGGTAGGTAAAGCCGACCCCGTACAGCATAAAGGAGAGCCCACCGAAATTGGCCATGATCCGAATGAGCGGTATCAAGTAGGGGGATCTCTGACAGCGGATGCGGCGGTGCAGGCTGTTCGCGAGGTGAGGGGAGCAACATCGAGAGGGCAGGCAGGACAGGGGCTGATGAGTGCCCTGGGTCCTAGCGCCCGACGCCCCTAGCCTGCGACAGTCTCCCGTTGTTCTGTATGGACGCAGACGGGCTTGGATCTGCTTTTCCCATGCACAGACCCAGACCGTTGGGGCGTCCAAGAGTGATAGGAGGAATCGAGGGGTGAATGCCGGTTCCTCCGATAGGAAGGGACGTGCAGCTGGGTGCACACGTCCAGAGATGGGCCGATCCCCAAAGTCAGCGGAGAAGGAAAGAATGCAGGCAGTCTGGTCAGTATCGTCATCAGGAGGGACACAGAACCCGCGGAGGGGGTGCCGAACAGGCAAGTTCCAGGGTCCCAGTCAGAGGGGGGAGCGCTGCCAGTACGTGGCACAGAGGGACGCCAGGGAAGGGTGTCCAGGCAGCGGCTCTGCCCCCTTGTTTCTGTGTGTTGCAGGACCGGACCCGGGACGAGCAGTAGGACCTGCTTCGTGGGAAGCCAGCCCTCATCCGACGGACCGTCTGGCAGGAGGACACTTTGCTGGCGATGGGGCAACCCCACAACCGACGGAGGCTACAAAGGCGCGAGCAGCGCAGAACAGAGGGGCGCGAAGACCTCGGAGAGGGTGCCGAAGAAGAGAGTTCCAAGATGCCGGATTGAACCCTGGACAAATAGTAGGACCCACTTCGGGGTTGAACTGCCCTCACGGGTTGTGTCGCTCAGACCGACGTGTCTTCGCTGGCGATGGGGCACTGTGGCACCCGGAGGGGGCTCATGCCCGGCCTGGATGCCCAGGAAGACAGGAGGAGGGCTCATTCCTCCTCCAGACCGCGAGGGGGTGTCCGCCCTAGTTGTATTGTGGGCCATAGGTACAGGGCTTGGAAGCCCAACCCTGTAGGGGCCCGTGGTCACTGCCAGGGGGCGTCCCCCTGCCTGAAGGACCCTGGACCTCAGTACTTCCGCCACACCAGGAAGTGCTGGGGGGAAGAAGAGAGGGAACACCCGAAGTGCTTCCGGGAGGACAGCCAGCACTTCCGCCACACTGGGGCGTGTCCGCAGAATTGCCGGTGCACACCTGGAACACATCCGGGTACGGATAAAAGGGGCCGCCTCCCTTCATTCGAGGCTGGAGTCAAGTGGAAGCAGGACAAGGTGCAAGAAAGAGAGAAGGAGGCGGTCCAAAGAGGCAGAGTGTTTGGCCAGGACTTTGGGGAAGATTGGGGTTTGTGGCACAATAATTGTAAATACTAGTAATATAAATAAACATGTGGTGGTGATTAAAACATGTCTGCCTGTCTGTGTGTGGGTCAAGTTCCACACCCCCAAGATATCCCATGCAAATTAACGTCATACCCAGGACGGTCAGGCTTATGATTAAATTATGACTCACATACAAGTGTTTATTTTTAATTTTCTTTTGGCTCTGTACCTGAGTATCCTTCTGTTTCAGTACAAATAGTATAGTTGAAGAGCCGTGTTTTATATCTTCCAATTTACAATTGTTATTTCTTTAAAACTTTTTGAAGCTGACTCTGGTGTTCTTTGACAACTTTGTAGCCAATTAAATTATGTAAATTCAATACATTGCTTTATATCTTTGGATACAAAGTCATTTTGGTAGACATATTTGTCCCTCCCAATATACTTGAATTAAATTTGCTTTTAGCAGTATATTTATCATGATTGCTATTTTTTTTTTTGCTTTATCTGTTTCTCCTATGCTACACTAGGCTATGGATTAATATTATTATTGTTGTTGATATTGTGGAAATTTTATCGGAGTTGTAGCCTATAATTTTTGACCAACCCAAGACCCCCTATATAAACTGTTAAAAAAAATCAAAGGAACACTTTGAAAACACACCAGATCTCAATGGGAAAAAAATCATGCTGGATATCTACTGTATAGTGATATGGACTAGGTAATGTGTTAGGAATGAAAGGATGCCACATTGTTTGATGGAAATAAAAATGAATCAACCTACATTCACAGACACCCCAAAAATCAAAGTGAAAAAATGATGCGGCAGGCTAGTCCATTTTGCCAAAATTTCATTGCAGCCACTCAAAATCGTTCTCAGTAGTTTGTATAGCCCCCACATGCTTGTATGCATGCCTGACAACATCGGGGCATGCTCCTAATGAGACGACGGATGGTGTCTTGGGGGATCTCCTCCCAGATATGAACCAGGGCATCACTGAGCTCCTGGGCAGTCTGAGGTGCAACCTGGCGGCATCAGATGGACCGAAACATAATGTCCCAGAGGTGTTCTATTGGATTTAGGTCAGGAGAGCGTGGGAGCCAGTCAATGTTATTAATTCCTTCATCCTCCAGGAACTGCCTGCATACTCTTGCCAAATGAGTCCGGGCATTGTCGTGCACCAGGAGGAACCCAGGACCCACTGCACCAGCATAGGGTCTGACAATGGGTCCAAGGATTTCATCTCAATACCTAATGGCAGTCAAGGTGCCATTGTCTAGCCTGTAGAGGTCTGTGTGTCCCTCCATGGATGTGCCTCCCCTGACCTTCACTGACTCACCACCAAACCGGTCATGCTGAACGATGTTACAGGCAGCATAACGTTCTCCATGGCTTCTACAGACCCTTTCATGTCTGTCACATGTGCTCAGGGTGAACCTGCTCTCATCTGTGAAAAGCACAGGGCATCATTGGTGGACCTGCCAATTCTGGTATTTTAATGCATATGCCAATCAAGCTCCACTGTGCCGGGCAGTGAGCACTAGAGGACGTTGGGCCCTCAGGCCACCCTCATGAAGTCTGTTTCTGATTGTTTGGTCAGAGACATTCACACCAGAGGCCTGTTGGAGGTCATTTTGTAGGGCTCTGGCAGTGCTCATTCTGTTCCTCCTTGCCCAAAGGAGCAGATACCGGTCCTGCTGATGGGTTAAGGACCTTCTACGGTCCTGTCCAGCTCTCCTAGAGTACCTGCCTGTCTTCTGGAATCTCCTCCATGCCCTTGAGACTGTGCTGGGAGACACAGCAAACCTTCTGGCAATGGCACGTATTGATGTACCATCCTGGAGAAGTTGGACTATCTATGCAACCTCTGTAGGGTCCAGGTATTGCCTTATGCTATCAGTAGTGACACTGACTGTAGCCAAATGCAAAACTAGTGAAAAAACAGTCAGAAAAGATGAGGAGGGAAAAATGTCAGTGGCCTCCACCTATTAAACCATTCCTGTTTTGGGGGGTCAAGTCATTGTTGCCCCTGTAGTGCACCTGTTGTTAATTTCATTAACACCAAATCTGCTAAAACTGATTAACAACCCTCTCTGCTACTTAACTGACCAGATGAATATCCCAGAAGTTTCATTAACTTGATGCTATACTCTGATTAAAGTGTTCCTTTAATTTTTTTGAGCAGTATATATTTCTGAAGGGTCAACGTTCATGAGAAAGACACTTGGCATAATTGTTTCATCTTTGTTAGAGATTTCACTTATATTAAAATGATCTTCGTTTATTGTATTATGATTCCTATAACAAGCCATATTGTGCCATTCTGTGGGCTGTATTGTATTGTGGTGGCGGTGATAAAGTCATGTCTGTGTTGTTTTGGAACCACATCAAAGTTATCATTCCAGCACAGTTTGAGGAGAGCAGGTCATTACCCAGGTTTGGATACATGAATGAATATTATCACAATGCTTTCACTTGATCTGTGTACAAATTAAGGTTATAGCGTGTATAGTATTTGTTACTTGATGCCACAGTTCTATTTCAACTGTCACATCAATAAATGCACTGTACACTTTTTATGTGTTGTGATTTCATTCAATTAAAAAAAACCTACTGAGGTATGGAACTATATAGTAAATGTGGTTATATGGTGGTCAGACACAAAAGTAAAAAACCCTCAAAAAGAAATTGCCAGAAAAACTAACTTTATCTTGCTAGAATCAAGATAATTCCTTTATTAAAAAAACATAAAACAAAACATTCAGACAATGCAGGTTGCTCATAAATATGATGGTCACCAAAACTGCCTGACCATGTCCCATTAACATCATACACACGCACACACACAGGACATTAGTGGAACTAAAATTCCAAAATGGCAGAGTGATGACATCATTGTACAATGCTAAAACATTAACAACAAATAATGATAAAAAAGGCTGAATGATGTGATTGTTCCTTAAATAAAAACTGCAAGTAATTCTGAAGATTTGCTGGAAATAACCCCAGGAAAGGTTTTAGGGTTCAAAGTATCCTTATATTATGGCCTATGTTAAGGCCTAAATGAGTCAGGAAGATAGTTGGGCAAAGACTTCCTGGGAAGAGAGTGATGTCAGGTTTGAGAGAGGGAGAGAGACGAAGACATAGACAGAGAGGACTTTGAGATTTGAGAACAAAATGCTTTGTTTGAACCACATCACTGGATAGGCAAAAATTTGAACAACTTTAATAAAGCACAGACAGAGATAATACATTTTTTTGCTTTTGTTATTCTTTTGGTAGTGTATGTGTTCATTTGTGAGAATCAAGTACAATCTTTATTTGGATGTGGTGAAACTAGTAACTATGTTATCATCACAGAAAAATAAGACATTTGCTAGGTAACCTATTTGTTTCCATAGCCATGACACGACATTATGGAGACTGTGTTGTATTAGATTGCTTTGAAGTATTATAGGAAACTAAACTTTGTCAAAATAAAGAGAAGACTTTGTGAGCAACTTAACACTTGCGCAAAATAGTGTAGAATCTGGTTACAATTTAGCCTTATGAAATGACTTTTGTGGTTATTGCTGCCTCGTGATTTTTTTTTTTACCAATTTCAGCTTCAATCGTACTGATCTCTGCCAAGCCTAATGACCCCCTAATATACCCTTATAAGAAAATTACAACAAAATCTCTGTTGCTCTGCTAAGTAACAGTCTGTGAGGACATCATGAAAAGTTCTCATCAGCCACGCCATATACAAACAGAGTACTATGTAAAATGTTTATTTCAGGCTGTGATAATGAAAAAAGTTGAGCCTGTATGTGGCCATGTCAGAGAGAAAAAGGTTTGTGGTACAGGTGGTAAACTGTGGACAGCACAATGCACTTAACTCTGTCCTGTTGGTATTTCTGGTTTAACACAGTGCGGTCAAATACACTTTGTGCATATCAACATGAAACAATTAAACAAATGCTCTATGGTCATTTATTTTACTGTGTTTCCCTTTTACTTTTATGATTTTGAATGGTGTGTTGATGCTTTGAAGAAAACAAATCAAACTGTACACACTTGTGAGTACATTAATACATTATTATCTAACCTTCAAAGCCTTATATGCTCAATTATATATTTCCTGTATATTATTACGTGGGCATCAAAGAATATGCAGAACTTTTTCAAATTATAGACAGATAGTCTGGGCACCATGTAAACCTTAAAGCAATCTTGGTCACATTCTCTAACTCTTTCTAAAATTGTCTAAGCAAGTCTTGATGTTATCAGAAAAATCATCTAAGCAAGTCTTGATGTTATCCGCTATTATTGATTAAGATATTTACTAATCCTAATGTAGGCTTGTAAACAAACTCACCTATTACATACGCAGGGCATGTTTTATTATTGAAGGGACCAAGGTGTAATACTGCTGGTTCACCTGAGAGGTATATGTCCTCTCGTGAGCTGGCATAAGTGAAACTATAAAGACCCCTGTAATATTCTCAAAATTATATTTCATTCATTGAAGGGGGATGGATCTTACCATAGTTTGAAATAATAGTTTCTTGATTTTCTTTCAATTATACAAAAAGTGAAGTATTTGTTTCTTCCACAGCTTTGGAGTCAGACATAGATGGGAATAAATGTGAGGTAACCTTCTGTACAGCTATCAAGACCTGAGAAAGCATCTGCTTGGCATAAACTGTATAAAGGGTATGGGACATCTAAAAAGCTCAGTCTTTCTGGAACTGTGCCATTCTGTTTGCTGCCTGACGGTAAAAGGGGACACCTGTGAGAGAAAGAGTTTGAGGATTTTCAAGGGTTGGTGTTAGGTGCCAATGACAGGGCATACACATGTCTGAATGGCATGAGTCCTGGCAAAGGTAAAAAGTAAAGGTAAAAAGACCAGGTCACACCTAGTATGGACAGGTTGGGCATCCATAAAAGGTACAACACTGGCAACAGGCAGGCTCGTCGTTAACAGGCTAAATTGGGCTTCTAGCTGGTGAGCCAGTAAATAGGTACCACTGCTTCTAGAATCCATATTGTATGTCCTTTAAAGTTTTGATGACTGAAAGTTAAGTAAGGAATTATCATAGAGGGCTGGGTTGGCGGTTTTTAAAAAGATGAAAAAAAGTTATTGAAAGTATCCAAAATTATAGACCCAAATCATCAGCTTTATGGACGTCATACTGTATAGGTATGGGGCAAAAGTTAGCTGCTGAAGGGCACTACTGGATGTACTGAATAGTAAAATAGGGATTGCTGGATTTGTTTGATGGATTGTGCAAGTAAAGATAAGAAAGATTGGGATAAGGGACTTACATTTCTGAAACTGAAGAGGACTACAGCACATTGCTGCACCCACCACACAACGAAGCACTTGGATTGAGACCGAAATTGAAGGATGAATAAATTAAAACGGACAAGTAGAATGTGAAATCAAGTAGGTAGGTAGGAGTACAGTGAGGAGGTGCAAGTAAATTAAAACAGGTGAAGAGATGATGTGTCTGTTCTAACTAAATGAAAGAATAAGACACACAATTTGAATGCAGTTCAGATGATGATTTTATTCCTTGTCCTCAACCTCTCCTCATCCACCTAACCTGAGATCTCATGAAATCCAGTAAGAGGGGAACTCATCCACTCTGGTCTTAATCCCCAGGGTCTAACCCTTTACAAAGTGACAGTGCCCTGGCTGAGCTTCAGTGAGAGAAGAAAAAAAGAAAACAAAATTGATTTTCAAGACTTGGTCAAATTAGTGCCAGGGACTGTATTTATTAAGTATCTCAGAATCACTCTAAAGACTTGCACTAAAAGTCACACTAGGATAAGAATGTGTCCAACCACAGAGAAGGACATAAGAAGAAGCTATAAAGCACCCTAGTCCCAGTATCAGCGAGGAGTAGAAGGCCACAATTGAAAATACATAATAGTTTTACAGCACCTCTTGCTGTAAAAGTAGCACTCAGGATGAAGTTTTGTAGTTTTCTTATACTAAAGCTGAGTCTTCATGACAAAGATAATAATCTTTATATATAATATGCTACCGTGGCTGTTCGTTCGTCTGTCCAGAATTTTAAATCACCTGTAGCTTGCAAACCGTTTGACCTATTGACCTGAAATTTGGTACACATATACAACGTGACGTCTACTATCTGCTGTTGACGATTGACCTCCAAGGTTATTCCTCTTTTTATTTTTATTTTACTGTATTGTAGAATCAACTCGCGGCAGTGTGGCGCATGTGTATGGGCGCCGTTCTCATTCCCCCCCACCTTCGCCGTCACTTCGCCTACCTCTTCATATCTTAAATCATTCTTGAGGCAGATTGAAGGCTTAAGTGCCAGCTTAAGTGAAAAATGAAAGAAAATGTACTAAGTAATTGCAACACAAATGCTGACTTAATCAGTTTTAACGCAAAAAGATGCAGACGAAAGAAGAGAAGAAGCGGGCCACTAGAGTGTAGAAAAGAAAAGCTGCTGAGGAAGCAGCAAGCACATCAACGTCTGAACAAACGAATGCTAAAGGTACAGAGAAACAGTATGAAGACTATAATTCAAGTGTATTCACTGCACATTATCGTGCAGTGTGCTGTTACTGGTAATAATAATAATAATAACAACAATAATCACAGTAGAAGAAAATGAAAGAAAACATAACAAAATTGGATATTGTGCTAAACAGCACATAATGGTCGGCACTTTGCAACATCATGAATAATATGGTAATGAACACAAAGATGAAAAGATTGAGACACACAAACTGAATGAGAATAAAGTCTGATAATGGGTACATTTATTTAACAGTGAATGCTTCAGGGATTGTTCCTGCCTTGAACCCTATGCTTACTGGGATAGGATCCAGCTTCCCCCACAATCCTGCAAAAAATGGATATATGGGTGGGTGATCCACAGCCATGCTTTCGGATGGATCACCTGCCTGCTGTTTTGCCAACAGAAAACACCTCATAATGTAACAGTTTTACTAAACATAGACACAGTTTTCTTGTGTTATTTCTGCAGTCACGTTCAATCATCCAGTGTTTCCGATTGTCTTCAACTGTGTCATTGCATGCCTCTCTCCATGATCCTCTCCCCTTATGTTTAGTTTGGGTGTCTTTATCCAATGCCTTGGGGGTCTCTGCCTGCCTTCTTGAGCCTCACTGGGCTTGTAACCTTTAACAGGAATGTTCCATGGGTTTGTGGAATGCATATCTCAGTATATCTGTGTGTAACATTTTGCTGTCTATCACCCATTCAGCCCTGCTTATCTTCAGGGTAATTTATGGTCTACTACACTACAAATTGGCCATATGTGTTGATACTGTGCTACTGCTTGTGATTTACATGTGGGTGCTCATCCACACTTGGGGCAATGATCTTTATGTGCATGTTGATTTGCATGAATACAGCTTGCTTTAATATTTCCTCACGTGAAGTGGTGGGGAAAAGTAAAAACCTGCAAATTACCTCATGTGTTAAAAGGGTGTTTAAAGTTTAGTGCAAAATTTGAGAAATTTTGGTTTTGACATGCACAAATCATTGCTAGTGCAAAGCTGCATTTTACATGTAATGTCACACATTCATTTCAGCAAACAGTGCATTGCTTTTCCATGTACAGTATTTGGAACAATCCCATAATGTTGAAAATTTGTGATGAATATTATTCTAATTACTGTGAAACTGATACCTTTTTATGTATTCATTGTTGCAAGGCATTTCTAAAGCATTCTGCCTTTCCCAGGATGTGGATGCTGATCTCTGCCTGAACTCCATCTTTTGGTAGCATCTAGTGAGTTGGGATAGCGCACAATCTCTCCTGAGTCCTGGTGATGTTAGGAGTAGTTTCTGAAATTAGGAAAATTGATGAAATGCTTTTACTCCTAATACTAGGAGTAGGACAACATTTCTGCCACTTTTGAGCCAGTTAAGACCTTTTCCCTAATCTGAGATGCTTGGTAAATATACTGTAGGCACAGATTTTAAAACTGCATGTGATAATGTTTGGTATACTGTTACAGAAATTATTATTACCCATGTGCCAATGGGTATATGGAGCAACATTTTAAAGCACTGCTTGTACAAACTGCTTTAGGAAAACAATTAGCCTTTGCCAGGCACTAGTCTGTATGATGTAAAGAATTTGCAGGGTTTTTTTTAATCACCTTAGAAGAGGTTATTCCTAAAATACATAACTATTCAGTGAATGTGGGGATAGGTTAAGGGATGTGTTAAAAAAAGAATAGGATGAACACTGGAATAGAATGAATGAAGCATTTGAAAATATTCCTGGGTGAAGCTAATTGAAGGCCTCTGTTTGTTCATTTCTTTCTTGAAGATCTGGATAGCTAGACTGTATAAAAAAATGTCTTGTGCTGAATGGGAGAAAACACAATATAGACTGCACAAGTACACCATTACATTTAAAGCATATAAAAAGTAAAGAAACAGCAGGAAAGGATTTTATCTATACAAACCTAATATTTCATATGACAGCCTCAGGGTTACTGTAGTGAAACCTGACTTCAGTTATCTCTAGGACTCCAATGTTCAGGAGCAGAGTGTGATGCTTGTTTTATTTGTAAAGAACAGAGTCATTACAAGAAAGGATGTTCCTAGAATGTTGCAAGTTGCACATCTGGTGGTTTCTTTACACTATAAATAAACTTCTTTAACCCAATATGAAAACACAGGGCAGCAGTCATCAGCTTTATCAAAGTTTTTTCTGTGCTAACCTTTTTTATTCTCTCTGCTCCGGAAACCTATGTCACTGCACAAGTTTGAGGGAAGGCTACTAGATTTACTAACAACACTGGGAAAGCCACAGCTCACATAAGAAGCATCAGAATTTTCTATGGCTCCCCCTGCTGAATTGCTCTACTGTTATGATAGAAGTAGAAGGAACACCTACCTCTGTCCTTGAAATTCTGAGCATTCATATAAAATTAGACCCACTGCAAAATGACCATTCTTTTCTGTTTACAAACAGAACTCTAGAAAACCTGCTTTGTAAATGTGTAGTGGCAAGGTTGGCACCAGACCACACAGTGGGCATCTTGTAGTGCAGGACCAAGATCAGATTTGTGAGTCAGACATGGAGATACAGACACAAAAAGTCTTAAACAACCTTACGCCAAACTACATCAGTGACCTTCTCCATCACTGTCCGCCCACTAAGATCCTCTGATTCTGGTAATCTTGTTGTACCCCACACTAATCTACACTCCATGGGTGACAGGGCCTTCAGCTGTATAACGCACAGACTCTGGAATGACCTACCGAAATTAATTAGATCAGCTGACTCCATGAATTCTTTTAAAAAAACAAATCAAAACTCATCTGTTCAGAAAGGCTTTCAGCTCTACCTGACTTTATTACCCTTCTTTCAGTTTACCTCTGTGTCAAGATGCTCATGTAACCTGTGTGTGTGTGCTAGACCATCAATTATGTTGTCTGTTAGTAAATTCAGAGAAAAGCCTATCTTACTCTTCTTTATTTATTTATCTGGTTTAGTACAATGCTATATACTGTATACCCTGCCGTTCTTTCTTAAACTCTGTGAAGTGCCTTGTGCATGGGAAAGGCGCTATATAAATAAAATGTATTATTATATTTACAAAACAAGAGTGGGTTTATTTACAGTTTCAACAAAATAACAAAAATAATAACCCAATCAAAAACACTGAACACTATATACAGTGAAGTTTCCAGCCCCCAAAAATGAAAAATAATGACAAAAATGTATATACACAAAAATTGGTTGTCTCCCTAAATGAAGAAAACGAGTTCAGGAAGAAACTCCACAGGTAACAAAGTCCAAAGAATGCCAAAAATATTTACAAGGAAAAAAAAAGCAGTGTATATACAAGAACAAAAACAAAGTGCACCAAAACCTATATAAAAACCTCCACCAAAATAAAACTGCACTATGAGATGTCTATAATACACGAAATTTACAAAATAAGGCACAAGCCGCTGTTTGGTATACTTAATGGAAAAAAAAAAAAAATTATACTAAGCACACCACCGAGTCTAAAGTCAATCCTTAAGAGGCAGGAAGTACCACTTATAGTCGGGGCACAAATCTTTACCCAATCCTGCGACACGTTGCTCCTTTCCACCAATCGCGACAGCACCAGGTGCTTTCTGCACAGGTGCTCCGCTCAACCTTTGTGGGGCATGTAATAAATAAGGCTAGCGGCCTCGCGAGTGAGGACGAGCGCGAACTGGAGCGCATCCCGATGTGTTTCTTCAGAAGAGCCGGTAGGCCTATGCACTACAAAAGGAAGTTTCTTTTCTTTGACAATTCCCTCCTCACACTAATGTATGCATGCACGTTCATAACTAAAACGCTTCGCACCTCTCTTGGCCAACGGCAGGACTAAAGAGACGCTCGCCTTCGTGACAGGATACGCACAGCGTCCTCCAGCAGGCCTGACTTGTAAGCGCGCCCAACCTCTCTCCGGCGTCCCGCTGCGTGAACTTGCATAAGACAAAGTTAAAAATGACCGCGAAAGCGCACCCTGCACTCAATGACTTAAACAGGTAAGTGATTTAACGTTTATTTTGAAAAGTCGACTACTGTATATCCTAACCATAGGACCTTTTCCTTTAAAGTTTTAATGCCTGGTAGGGGAATTACCACAGACCTCTGCAGCGTACCCCCAAAGCAGTGAGCCAAGTAGTTAAGGCATGGGTCTTTATGGTTCAGGCTTCCCTTCAAAAATATCTTCTTTTAATTGTTTATAAGTGACCACTTAAATTTTGAGTTATGTGAGTAATTGTAGTATGTGTAGTATGTATCTTATCAACACATTAACAAGGACATTGCCAATGTGTGCCAGTTTGATCCTGTGGCCCTTGTCCACCTTGCATATCTAAATGCAGCTGCTGATGCTTATTTGAAATTAACCCTATCATATTACTAATCCATCACTCTTGGCTTTCTCTGATGCATCACCACTTAGCATTTCACTGTGATTCACTAGTCAAATATGAGCTTGCTGTTTTATGGGATCCTTGTTTAACTATTCAACACCACCAGGTTAGGAGTCCCACCACTATTAAAAGGCTATCTTCAGCAATCTCCTTTCTCACATAAATGAAAATCCTGAACTTATTGTAGGTGGTTCTTCCCATTTTCTCTTCCACTGGAACCTTGTTGTGTGGGTAAACCATCTATACTTCTATTTATTGCATTGAATCCATTTGCCTGATTTCTTTTGGTTTTGCCCAGTCTGGTGATTTATCTGCACTTTCCTGAGCAAATATTCTCACTTGTAGTTGTCATGACATGTTGAGATTCATATCAAATATAGCCACATAGTGACTATCGTTTTATATGCAGGCCTTTTTCATTCTTCAGTTGTTGTGAACTCCACTGATAGAACTGAAGACATCTTGGAATGCTTGGCTCATTACTATGCCAAGAAGACAGCTCTATCTATTATTGGGCCTATTGAGTTATCTGGTTTGTCTGCCACCTCCTCCCTACATCCTGACCTTGCAAACATTGATGGGTTCTAAGAAATTGCACCCCTCTCAGAAATATAGTTGTGGACTTCAAAGGGCTGTTTTTTTGGATGATGCTGATAAACAGTGGTGCTCCACAGATGGTCACACGGGGGTAGCCCAGTCTGTTCTTTAATGGCTTTTATCATTTAATGGTTGTAAGGAGGAGAACATCCGTGTTAATCAAACATGATATGCACCTGGGCACATCACCCTGCCATAACAAATTTGTGAAAATTGTATGAAATGCCCATTATTTAAATATCATGCATACCTGCCACAGACATTCCCAAACCATGGGAACCTTTTTCATAAATGCCAGTACATTTTGTTCAGTTATCGTGATTGTAGAGCTGTTCAGGAAGTAGAGACAGGCAATCGCTTGAAGAGGAGCCAATACAAAAACCATAGATAAACATTTTGCACATTTCAGGATCCCTTTTAAAATAGCTAGTGGCAGTTGCATACATTTTGTTTGTAAAATTAGTCAGTGTATGTAAGAGGCTATAAATTCACCACCACCTTTACTGTACTTATTACTCACAGCTGCAGAACAAATTAATGCTACTTTGCAAAGAAATGTGACAAAAAAAATTCTGCAATGAAACAGGACTCAAAATGCTGAAACTTCAATCCTTATATTTTTCAGGATGACATCTACATCAGTTATCATCTCATACAGTCAAGAAGACAGACTATATCTATTATCTCAAAGGACACATTTCCATTCTATTGCTTTAACTAGACCTCTAAGCTCCGTTCACTTACCAGTTAAAAAGGTGCTTTCCAAAGCCAGCTACTAGGGAGTGCTATTCCTTCCAGCCCAGAGACTTTTTCTACAGAAGGAAATCTGCCATTGATCCTCATTGGAAGGGACCTTTCCAAGCAGAACTCACCACTCACAATACTGTGAAACAGCAAGGGCACTCATTCTGGATCCACGCCTCTCCTTATTGTCTAGCACCTCATTTGGATGAGAGGCAGATGGCATTGCCAAAGACAACTCATTAAAAGACTGGATTTCATGACAAATGTGCTCAGCATATCTTGCTCTGTCCATCATGAAAATCATCATAGTACTATTATGTCACTATCACTACCACTATCGTTGTCTCTTGATGGGTTAATGTTTACCTTCCTGGGTCAACCAAAAGAAGTTTACTTCTCTTCTCTGTTATGTTAAACTTCTCCTTTCAAAATATTGATGATTTCTACAGAAATACAAATCACATAGCTTTAATAGTTGCATCTTGTGCAAACATTGAAACTAGTCTGCAAGGGTGGATAGAATGATTTTCCATTGCTGTCCAGAGGTATGCGTCCTGTTGCATTTCAGGTACCACATGTAACGCTCACTTTACGCAACTATGCCGTAATAGGAAGGAAAAGGGTTGTGATCTCAAAGGCAGAATATTGGTTAAGGGTTTTCAATTCCCCATGCATTGTCCACATATCATTCATGTGGCATCACCATTGGAAACTATTGGCAATTCTAAAGCCTCTGCTACAGAAGTATTTAACTGGTAGATTCCTCACTCTTCCCATTTACTTTGTTAAAGCCATCTGTCTACTGTTTTCCCGAACCTTAATTTCTAATTACCTTTACTTAGCTGGTTCAGATTAAACTAAACTACATCAAGATAAGGAGATCCACTAGGACCTGAATGGGCTTATGTGAAGGAATATGTGAACCTTAATCAAACTTTAGGCAAGTAGCCTGTGCACATTGTAAACCTTTGTCAAGCAAGCTTGATTACATTCTGTATCTCTTTATAAACTTGCTTGAGTAAGCCTTGATGTTATTAACTTTTATCAATCAAGTTATTTACTTTCTTTCTTAAGGATCACTGTGTAGGCTAACAATACAAACAGGACTGTTGTTAGTTGAACTATAAAAACTGCCTGAAACATCCTCAAATTTACATTTCATCCATTTAAGGTGGACCTCATTGTGGGTTAAGATATAGGTTATGGACTTTTCTCTTACCTATAAAAAGAGTGAAGCTTTGTTTCTTTCACAAGAAAAAATAGTTTTCTTGTGCCTTGCATTACAGGATCAGAAACCTGAATGCTTCTTGACTAAGGAAAGTGCACAGATAATATCTTCATGTCCAGTTAGTCAAACAACTATATGCACTTGTATGAAATTTAGCAATCATTATTTAATACTACAATAATTTTGTAATCAAGGGTTAATCCCATTTCTCAGGAAAGTTAAATTTCAGATTAAAATTCAGACATGTGCTGGGAATGGAGTCCTGGCCTGCACAATACATAGATGATTAATGAGCAAACTTGGCAGACTTAGTGAGGCTGAGTGTCATTTTATTAATCAAAATCCTGCACTCAAAGTCACTAATGGGGAACTATTGTAGCCAAGCTTATTGTTTTCTTATTTACACCAAATTATTTAAATGCTGCAATGTACTCTTTGATGTAGTATGTCTTTGGAAGTGGAGTTTAGGCCTTTGTGAAATATGTTTACAATTTATGTAATCTTAAACTGTTTGGTCCCCAGTCAGACATGTTTGTAGGATTCTAGCTAAAATTGTAGTCCAGAGCCTACCCTGATAGCATCAGGTATGATGCAAGACCAAACTACAGATGGGATTCTAGCCCATTTCTAAATGTTCACATGCACATACACTCATACCCACTCATATGGGATCAATTTAATGTCAATGTCAACATCAATTTATTTATAGAGCACATTTAAAACAGCATCAGTAATGCTGTTGCCAAAGTGCTTTACAATAAAACCTACAATAAACATAAATAAAATAAACAGAATAAAATACAATAAAACCAGCAGTAAATTGCAACAAACAAATGACTCGTAAAGGGAAGGATACCATCAGAATCACTGAAGGTCACTGCAAGCTACAGAATAGAAATGTGTCTTCAATCTAGTTTTAAACAGTTCAGTTAAAGTTGACTCCTTAATGTTATTAGGTAATTAATTCCACAGACGAGGTGCAGCAGATGCAAAAGCCCTGTCCCATTTAGTTTTGCACTTAGTACGAGGGACAACAAGAGACCACTGACCAATAGATCTAAGCTCTCTGGATGGCTAGTGTAAAACCCACAATTCAGATAAACAGACGGGAGCATACTCGTGTATTGATTTAAAAACAAGTAGCAAAATTTTAAAATCAGTTCTGAAACTGACAGACAGTTCGTGTAGAGTGGCTAAAATTGGAGATACGCAATTAAACTTTCTTGTACCAACCAAGCAACAAGAAGCAACATTGTGAGCAAACTGCAACCTGCATATCAAGGATTTGCTAATCCCATAATGCGAGTTACGGTAATTAAACGAAGAAAAGATAAAAGCATGAACAACTATCTCACGATCCTTACCTTTGACTAAAAGATGAAGCTGGAAAAAACAACACTTGACCACAGAATTAATCTGTTTCTCAAAAGGGAGGTTACGGTTATAAATAATCCCAAAATTACGAACTTGAGGTTTGCAAAAATCCATGAAATAGACAAGGAATTAATAATCAGTTTGAGCTTTGGCTGCAGGACTAGCTATCAGCACTTCCATTGTATTTCGATTAAGATCGAGACATCTGTCAGACATCCAGGAGCTTAGTTCAAGACAGTTGTTCAGCTTATTCATTGCAAACATGCACTCAGGAATATAAACCTGTGTGTCATCAGCTAACAGTTAAAATAAATATTAATCTTCCTAAAAATGGCTCCTATAGGATGAACATATATAGAAAATAAAATAGGACCCAAAATGGATCCCTGAGAAATACCACATTTAACTAGAGCTGGAGACAAACAAGAGGAATTGAAATTCACTGAAAAGTGTCTACCAGTAAGATATGACCCGAACCAGTTAAGAGCAGCCGCTTTAATGCACAATCACAGTAAACTACAAGACTTTGGGATATAGAGAAATCTGTAATACCCAGCATAAGTTCATGCATAATTTTCTAAGGGAGAAGTAGTCACTTTAACCACTATTTCCTGACAAAAAAATTGAATGGAAAGAAAGTTTCTGAAATATTCACAACCTAAGTACAGTATTTGCTTTTTCCTTTTGCTGGTTGACCCTTGTTATATCTACAGTTATTGTTTTCCTTATTTAGCTTGTACTTACTCCGTAGCTTTCTTTTGTCCAGTTACTGTACTCTGAAATTATTATAAGCAATAGACTAAATAAGCTTGTTAATAAATAGATGTTTTAAATCCTGTATAAAAGCACTAAAAACGAAAGGCACAACACTAAAGATTTCATGATTGAAAGTACTAGTCACTAACCTCTTCATTTTGGTATGCTGTGACTGCAATAAACTGGGTTTCTGGAAATGACAGGTTGGTGACCATTTTATGACTTCCTCCAACTCTCACAATGTGGATCTGAGGCTCATATTTATGCAGGGAATTCAGCATGATCTACAATGGAAAAAGAACAAGGTGAGGACTTGCAATTTCAGTTGTTTCCCTTTTTCTCAAAATTGAATTATTATATACAAATTTTGAAGTAAGCAAACAAAAATTAAGTGGAAATAAGGGAAAGAAAGTCGAATACAGCATGCTTGCAGCTTTTGAAACCGTTTTTAGAGGAGGAATGTTTCAAAACAAGGCTATTGGTTGAAGGAAAGGGTCAATGTGGCTATGTGTAGTTCATGAAACACAAAATAGTTATGACAAATTCAGGTGGCACACAAATGGACAATGAAAATACAAGGGAGTTTTTTGATCCTTCTGTAATATTTCTACCAAAAATGCATCAAGGAAACTGTGGACGAAATTTAACATCTTATTAAAGAAAGAAACGTCCTCTAACAGGACAATTCAGTAATCAGGCAGGAGAAAAGCTGTTCATTGTATCTTTTAATTACTCCTCAGCAAAATGCCTTGGAGGGAGCATTCTTCAAAAGCAGTCCGTAACAGCATGGTCAGAATGGTCTGAGATACAATAGAGGTTAATTTTATAAACTGTTGAATTTACATACAGTGTCAATCGATGCATACAGTTTACTCTGATTGGTTTATTGGTTTAAACCCAAATGATTTATATAAAAGAAAAGTTTTATTATGTTCTGGTTCTTCTTGTACCTTTTGAGATGAGACACCATCCTTGAAATTTCTGTGCATATAACAACTGTCCATTCTAGTTTATAGGCAATCTGCTGATTTCTTAGTCATCTCTTAGTCATCCTTCAGTACATTTTGTATATTACATCAACCTTTCTTCTGGTACATTCTTTATTTAGTTGACCATCTCAGTATTTTGGCTAAACCAATTCTTCTATTTCAGTGTACATTTTGTTGTTCACTTGACCTTTATTTGGTTTCCCACATTTATTAACCCTTTATGCTATGTTACCCAAAAAATATTTTTCCACAAAACAATATTGTGTAATACTCTCACCTGAACTTTCAATGTGTCTATAGAATAGAACAGTGACATACTGGTTTATGCTTTCGTAGACAGAAAATATATTTTGTCATCTGCTTTTCATTAATTAAATCTGGCAAGGTCTGCAAATGATATTTAATAATAATAATTTTTTGCATTTATATAGCGCTTTTCTCACTACTCAAAGCGCTCAGCAATTGCAGGTTAAGGGCCTTGCTTAAGGGCCCAACAGAGCAGAGTCCCTATTGGCATTTACGGGATTCGAACCGGCAACCTTCCGATTGCCAGTGCAGATCTCTAGCCTCAGAGCCACCACTCCGCCCTTTCAGCATGGAACCCTGGCAAATTACAATAAAGGTGAAAAATATCTACTTTTGGTTATGCACATTCTGCACCCACTTATTCAGTAGTGAATCAGTACAGAATTGTGGGGGGCAAGAGCTAATTCAGGTGGCAAGGCAGACACCAACCCTCAAAGGGATATTAGTCAATCTTGGGGCAAACTCACTCTTGCTCATACATACATACATGTGCGCAATCTATAACTGCTTAATCTCAAAATTATTGAGGCTATTTATCAATGACCATTTATTTTTTCAAATAAAATGACACATCACACTCACTGCTTTACTGTAAAACAGATACACATTTTAGGATTTGTCCTCTGCAGGCCAGTACTTTACTATCTAAAGTACACATCTGTAATGCAGGTAAAGCATAAGCTTTCTGTTCAGCCCATTAACATGATCTACAGAAAGTACTGTCATGGAGTGGACCTCTGCACATGATATAAAAACACAGAAAAGTTAATAACAGTATAATTGCTGTTTTCCCCTGGAGGAGTGACAATTATGAGAAGACTACAGTTGGCAAGCAGTATTTTCACATTGTCAGTAGCTGAACTAGAATGTCACTGTAGGCTCTTTACACTACAAAAGGAATCTACTTGATCTTGCTGCCACTTTAATGGAAACAGTTTTGAGTTTAGGTTTGCTGAACTCAGAATGTGTTATATAAACACAATGACCATTTCAGTTTGGTTTATTTTTATATTTAGTACTACTGTTTAGAAGGTGGGAGTTTCATTCTGGTTTACAAATATAGGCATCCATTTTCAAACCCACTTAATCCGATTCAGGGTCATGGGACATGTCAATCAATCAGCACAGCATCCCTTAACAAAGATCTATAGTACTGTTAAGAAAGACAACCGAAAAGCATGCCCCTTACAAGGAATTACACTGATGCCACCTAGACAGATACTTCTATAAAAACCAATTAGATTCTTCCATTTTCTAAAGGTCATGATTTGGGTGTCTTGGAACATGCAAAATTTAATTCTGCACATAACTGTTGAATCAAGTTATTGTTATATGACCCATTTTGCAATCTGATTTTTGGCTGTCTTGAATGACAAAGCCATATTGTTTATTCTTGCTATGCTATCATTCCTGGCTTATACAAAATAGCAGCAGGCTACTAATTTTGTCCAAGTTTCTGGATACTGTGTGCATTCTTGCAGTACATTTAGCTATTTAAAAATCAATTTAGGCAGTTAGGTTTTTCACATGCTTTTTGACTTTAGCTTTCAGTTTTCAAATAGCATTTTGTTATTTGATTCATAGCGTTTTTTGGCTTTTGACCCTTAATTTTCCAGACTGCATTTGGTTCTAACTTCATTATCCTTGTAGGTTTCTAATTATGTGCCCTTTTTGAGAATTTTGGCAGAATAATTTAATAGCGTAAAAAATAGCTCAATTATGATTACTGTATATTAAGCTAATGCTGTTATGAATGGCCACCCTTTGTGTTTTTTTCTGTGTTTAGTAAATTTTCTTATTTAATTGTGCCATACATGTGCGCTTAAGAGACAACTTGTGGGCTCATCAAATCTTAATTCCTCCCCAAGTCGAGAGTTGTCACTGTTGCCTAATGTTTCTCCTCCTTTCTCCCTAACAGATCTGACGATCAGCAGTAGCTGTTACATTACTTCCGGTTCACAAATGCCTGATCCTGCCTCTTCCACTCTGCCTTCTTTTAAGGGGATCCACTGTCATCGTGAGTCAGTCTGAAAAGACATTCTTTGGATTACCGACTTTTTTGTGTAGTGACATCAAATATACAGAGTTCACCTTACACTTCCCCACCTCTTCATAAACTTTCTGTTTTATGTTTTACACCTGTTAAAATCTATAAGGCTTAAAAACTTGTTTTTCCTGCTTTATTTATTTTTGGACAGATTGTTTGAATATATCATGTTATAAAACTTCCACGTAGCCTAGTAAGTGTTTTTTATTCATCCATTTCCATGCTGTCTGTCACTATTTGGTATTTACTACACCTGCTGTTCAGGTGTAGGTTAAATGGTGCGACTCAAACCACCTACACCTGAACACCAGCAAAACCAAGGAGCTGGTGGTGGATTTTAGGAGGCCTAGACCCCTCATGGACCCCGTGATCATCAGAGGTGACTTTGTGTAGATGGTGCAGACCTATATACTGTATACCTGGGAGTGCAGCTGGATGATAAATTAGACTGGACTGCCAATACTGATGCTCTGTGTAAGAAAGGACCAAGCCGGTTATACTTCCTTAGAAGGCTGACGTCCTTCAACATCTGCAATAAGATGCTGCAGATGTTCTATCAGATGGTTGTGGCGAGCGCCCTCTTCTACGCGGTGGTGTACTGGGGAGGCAGCATTAAGAAGAAAGATGCCTCACGCCTGGACAAACTGGTGATAAAGGCAGGCTCTATTGTTGGCATGGAGCTGGACAGTTTGACATCTGTGGCAGAGCGACGGGCGCTAAGCAGGCTCCTATCAATTATGGAGATTCCACTGCATCCACTAAACAGTGTCATCTCCAGACAGAAGAGCAGCTTCAGCGACGGACTGCTGTCAGTGTCCTGTTTCACTGACAGACTGAGGAGATCGTTCCTCCCTCAAACTATGCGACTCTTCAATTCCACCCGGGGGGGTAAACGTTAACATCATACAAAATTATTGTCTGTTTTTACCTGCATTATTATCAATCTTTAATATTGTTTTTTGTATCAGTATGCTGCTGCTGGAGTATGTGAATTTCCCCTTGGGATTAATAAAGTTATCTCTCTCTCTCTCTCTCTCTCTCTCTCTCTCTCTCTCTCTCTCTCTCTCTCTCTCTCGGCCAGAGCTAATACTAGATCCTTGTTGTGAGTGGCTTTTCTTTTGTACTTTTGGTATTTACAGTATACTTTTTTGATAACATTTTTGACTTGAGCTTTGTGATCACATATTAATCTTTGACTCATGATAGTTTATCTTCTTGGTTTTTCTACTTACTGTATGTTTTCATCCCCCGATCTCTACCAGTTTCACGATGCTGTCACAAATTCATCCCATGGCAGCACAAAGGTTAACAGGCAATTAAAAAGAAAACAAAATTACTCTAGTAACACCCTAGTACTCTAGTAACCTTATCATTGTTTGAAGTGCAAGCCTGTTGCATCCAAATTGTGCTATTATCTCAGTACATAACATCAGTCCTAGCTGTCCAAGTTGCCAAACATCTCCTTTACATTATCTGGTTATATTGTCTGTGAAAGTTTACTTAGTGGGAGAAAATGAGGACTAAGGTGTGATACCAGCCAGTGTCATTCTTTGGTGGAGTGTTTTTCCAGTTTCACTCACATAGAGTGCAGTGTTGGGACATTTCATACGGAGAACTAGGTAGACCACATTTGATGATCGGCAGGAAAATTATCCCTTTATGCGATATTCTAGTTGGCAGTGTGGTATAACTACACAACCTACAGTATATCATAAATGTAAAGACATGTTTTACATCTTTTCTGTAGGCAGGGAGATGTGCCATTTTCTGTTGGTTCACTCAGACAATTAGTTGCTGCAGGTTCGGTGGCTGTCTCTATGCCAGGAGGAGTGGTTCTGGAGATACATTTTTCAGTGTTTCATCATTGTTTAGCATTGGCTAAAGTTCTTTTATAATTTTTCAAAGTGCTTCAAAGATGTGGGTTGTAGGTGACATCAAGGGGGATGTGGTATGGCAGTAGCTCTTCTTATTTGAGTGTTTGTTGTTTTGGGGGTATAATCTTGTCTGATAAAATCTTGGTCTAAGCTCCTGCAGTTGTTTATCCTGGTCTGTCGGGTCTGAGCAAACATGGTTGTAACGTACTGCATGGCTGAAAATAATTGAGAACCTTACTGTATATGCTTGGGGCGGAAGCTATCACTTCTCAGGTAAGTCTCTCTGTCTGTCGGTTTGTGAAAAACAGAGGTTACAAGGATGTTACCTTTCCGTTGAACGGTACTGTCAAGGAAGCTGACTTTTGTTTTTGAGAAATTAAGCTTCAGCTTTATGTTGGGGTGGAAAGAATTATATTTATTATGAAAATGGAGGAGGTCCTTCTCACTGGCAGTTCAGATTATGAAGATGTCATCTATGTAATGGAGATACATTTGTTTTGAGATGCTCGTTGACATAGTCTTCCTCTGAATTTGACATAAATAGGTTTGCATAGTGAGGTGCAAACCGACAGCCCATTGCAGTTCCCATTTGTTGCAAGCAGAAGTCTTGTCCAAATGAGAATAAATTGTGTGTCAGAGTAAATTTTATTATATAACTGGCTCTGTGGGTAAGTCATGTTGTTTAGGGTACGTTTCACATGCCAATATGCCATCATCATGGGGGATTGTACAACTAATACTTGTACAACTAAATTCAGGGTTAACTTTAATTTTCAGGTGAAAGGTTACTTGTTGGCAGCATAACTGTACTGACAGCTGGATGCTGTGCGTGTATTTCTTAATAAAGATATTGTCTTATATTTGATATATTGTGAATAATTCATTCTCTGATGTTGGTATTACACTACTGTAACTAGACTGTGAGCGACTTGCAAATAAGAGTCTCATTGTACTGTTTAAAAATGACAATAAACATTAACTTGAAAATGGAAAACACTAATTGAGTATTCCAACCATTTCTTTAACTTTCTTTGTTCATTTTCGGGATGGGGGAGAAACAGTCTGCTGTCACTGAACATTAAGTAGAATTAACATTTGATGGAACACCAGCACATTGCAGGGCACTCACTGACCTGTCACAGTTTTTACTACCATTCAACCAGGATACCAAATGAAAGCCTAAGAAGACACAAGGGGATACACACAGTCTCCACACTGGCAAGAACCAAGTTGGGGTTTAAGACAACTGTAAATCCCTGGACGTGTAAGGCAGCAGTGTTAACTGTTGTTCCACCATGCTGTGCCATGTATGAAAATAAAATATCCAATGTTAGCAATCAAATTACAAAAAGGTCACAAATGATAATGAGAACCCTCTTGCCCTATTACGTGTGACTGAATAGAAGCTTCCTATTCTAACTTTCAGTGGCAAATCTTAATTATTCTACCAAACCATTAATTGGAATCAGTTTTAGTTGGAATTGGAATCAGTCAAGTTTTAAGAGAAAAAGAGTGGGCTTTAACTGGGAACAACACATACTGTTTTCTGTGTCACTTATATAAAATTCTATTAATTTTTTTTTATGTTATTTCTCAAAACTGAAACTATGATTGTGTCCACCATTGAGCAAAGAATAAAAAGTCTTACTTTACACACTTTGTCTATTAAAGGTAGGAGGTTACTAGTCTAAAGTAATAATGTACAGTATATAAGTATGGAAATAAATATTTGAGATAGTTTTTGTAGGTAGAGTTTGTTTCTGCTTAAAGGTTTTTGGTTCAAATGTTATTATTTTAGTAGAGTACACTGAATTCCTTGGTCTTTTGTGTTATATCAGCACCTCTGAGCCCCTGAACTTGTAACAGCTCATGGGGCTACAACAGTTGCAATCACATTTTCTTTTTCTATACTTTGTATATAGTCTATTCTGAGAGATATTTAATAGTGATATTAAAATTAATAAAAAACAGCTGTAAAGAAGAAATACCTACATATGTCTAGAAAATATAACTGACTGCTTACTATTGCTTAAGCGAATTGAAAGTTTGTAAGAACAAATGGAAGTAAACCATTACTTTACTCAAGGTCAGTCACTAAACCAATGGTTGGCATCAGGTAGACTTTACTTAGACTTTTTCTGTGATTGTAAGTACTTGTTTAAGTGAGAGTAAATTGAATATCTGATGTGTATATGACCATGCAACATATTTCCAGATTCCACTTCAAAAAATTTCCAATAGCATGGCTTTCCTTCACTTGTTCTAAAACATTTTTGATTCATCAGCACTGCAAAATGAAATCTAACCATTGTAAGAATTATTGACTTATCAAAAAAATTATATTTTTATGTATTTAGCTTACTTTAAGAAATTTTATGAAGTAAATTTTGATTACTCTACTGGCAGGTGTTTTAGCTAAATAGAAACAAAATAACTCCCATTTAAAGGTTTTTTTTTTTTTTTTGTCTAGATTTTGCATATACATTTTTTTTGCAATGCATCTGAACATTTTAAGTACTGTAGCTTTAAAAACGAATATGCAACAAAATCACCCACTACATTTTTTAGGACAAAACAGAACCAGATTTGGTGCATTGTTTCACTGACATGTTTGTGACCACTCAATAGATTTACAAAATGTTTCTGATGCATGATGTGCATGTTTTAAGGCTGCTTAGTTTTTTTTTTTTTTTTTTTAGAATGAAGCAGAACCAGATATAGGGCAACATTTTAGTATATAATAAATAGGATATGCTACTTAGTAATCTCAACTTTGCTGTCAGAGCAGCCATTTCTTGATTAAATAACTAAATCCTTTAATGAGATTTCAGATTGAATTTTATTCTAAGTTTTTGAAATAAAGAATGCCCTTGTGGGGGGAAGCATTCCTTTGGAATGCAAAATTGATTGACATTACCAGGCTTGCAATTGCTTTACTGGGTAGAAAACGCATGGCCAAAAGGTTCCTATTAGGTATTGTATTGTATATCACTCAACCTGTACTGACAAGGACTATTATAGAAAAAAAAACACCCATCTTCCTTTATCTCCATTATTTTCTTTTTTATCTCTATTTTTCTTCTCTCTATTACATTGTTAGATCTCAGCTTAAGTTTACTTAATTGGAAAAACACCATATTAGCTTCAGCTTAGAAGGATTAGAAATGAGCTGTACAACCAATAATGGGAAAAAATTAAGGTTTACTCAATGGATATCAACACAGGTACTCTTTAAAATATTGTATTGTTAACTGTTGGTGGATACTGCTTGTCTTTTTCAACACCAAGAGCACTATTAAGCAATATTTTGCCTTTTTCTTTTCATCTTTATTTCCCACTTTGTCATTTATTTTCAGGGGGATGGCTAAATGTATTAACAGTTAGGGCGAAATGGATACTATTGTATAACTGATTTAACATGTTATTGGCCTAGATTCTTCTTTTGAAAAAGATCACAACAAATAATATCCTATTACTTAAAAATTAAAATATGACTGGTGGAAAACTGGAAAAATAGACTGGAAGACACAGCGTATATTAGATTGTATTGATTACAGTGTCAAAAGTAAAATACTGATTGGATGTTTTTCCTCCTTATTTGAAATTAATTCTTACCTTCTTACCAAAACAATCTACAATAAACCAAAGACATGAAACTGAACAGTGTTTTTGATATCAGGCCAAAATATAAAAAGATGCACTTGAATTCTATTTTGATTAATAGATTTCATACAATTAATTCAATGATGTAATAATTTTCAATCAACATTATTAATATCTTCATTGAAAGTTTAAAAGGACTGGTTGGTTCTGTCCACAATAATTCAGATCACCTTTACTTCAGCAAGTTATGCCTTCATCAGACTCACCTGACGCCAGAGTTAACTTTGGCAAGTGGAAAACATGTTCCTTTTTAGGTTTACTTCTGTAGCCCTAAGCAGAACAATTTCATGGGTAATGGACACTTTATAAAATACAAGTAGTGTCAGACTATGGTTCCATTTGTAAAGTTCTGTATCCAGTGGAGTAAATTGCCACCGGGGAATGGATTTTTACAAACCGTTTGTAAAAATTTGCAGGCCTCTGGAGGTCAAATTAAGTAAATAAACAAACAAATAAAATAAATTAATAAGAAAGTGATAATAAATACTTAAGATAAAAGTTATCACAAATTAGTACATGTGTTTTCTGTATACAGTTAGGTCCATAAATATTTGGACAGAGACAACTTTTTTCTAATTTTGGTTCTGTACATTACCATTTAAAATTAATTTTAAATGAAACAACTCAGATGTAGTTGAAGTGCAGACTTTCAGCTTTAATTCAGTGGGGTGAACAAAAAACGATTGCATAAAAATGTGAGGCAACTAAAGCATTTTTTAACACAATCCCTTCATTTCAGGGGCTCAAAAGTAATTGGACATTTGACTCAAAGGCTATTTCATGGGCAGGTGTGGGCAAGTCCGTCGTTATGTCATTATCAATTAAGCAGAAAAAAGGCCTGGAGTTGATTTGAGGTGTGGTGCTTGCATGTGGAAGATTTTGCTGTGAACAGACAACATGCGGTCAAGGGAGCTCTCCATGCAGGTGAAAGAAGCCATTCTTAAGCTGCGAAAACAGAAAAAACCCATCCGAGAAATTGCTATAATATTACGAGTGGCAAAATCTACAGTTTGGTACATCCTGAGAAAGAAAGCAAGCACTGGTGAACTCAGCAACGCAAAAAGATCTGGACGTCCACGGAAAACAACAGTGGTGGATGATCACAGAATCATTTCCATGGTGAAGAGAAACTCCTTCACAACAGCCAACCAAGTGAACAACACTCTCCAGGGGGTAGGCGTATCAATATCAAGTCTACCATAAAGAGAAGACTGCATGAAAGTAAATACAGAGGGTGCACTGCAAGGTGCAAGCCACTCATAAGCCTCAAGAATAGAAAGGCTAGACTGGACTTTGCTAAAGAACATCTAAAAAAAACAGCACAGTTCTGGAAAAACATTCTTTGGACAGATGAAACCAAGATCAACCTCTACCAGAATGATAGCAAGAAAAAAGTATGGAGAAGGCGTGGAACAGCTCATTATCCAAAGCATACCACATCATCTGTAAAACACGGTGGAGGCAGTGTGATGGCTTGGGCGTGCATGTCTGCCAGTGGCACTGGGACAGTAGTGTTTATTGATGATGTGACACAGGACAGAAGCAGATGAATGAATTCTGAGGTGTTCAGAGACATACTGTCTGCTCAAATCCAGCTAAATGCAGTCAAATTGATTGGGCGACGTTTCATGATACAGATGGACAATGACCCAAAACATACAGCCAAAGCAACCCAGGAGTTTATTAAAACAAAGAAGTGGAAAATTCTTGAATGGCCAAGTCAGTCACTTGATCTTAACCCAATTAAGCATGCATTTCACTTGTTGAAGACTAAACTTCAGACAGAAAGGCCCACAAACAAACAGCAACTGAAAGCCGTTGCAGTAAAGGCCTGGCAGAGCAATAAAAAGGAGGAAACCCAGCATCTGGTGATGTCCATGAGTTCAAGACTTCAGGCTGTCATTGCCAGCAAAGGATTTTCAACCAAGTATTAGAAATGAACATTTAATTTCCAGTTATTTAATTTGTCCAATTACTTTTGAGCCCCTGAAATGAAGGGATTGTGTTTAAAAAAAAAAAAAAAAAAAAAAAAAAAAAAAGCCTCACATTTTTATGCAATCATTTTGTTCATCCCACTGAATTAAAGCTGAAAGTCTGCACTTCAACTGCATCTGAGTTGTTTCATTTAAAATTCATTGTGGTAATGTACAGAACCGAAATTAGAAAAAAGTTGTGTCTGTCCAAATATTTATGGACCTAACTTTAAATTGCTTGAATGCCAACATTTCATTTTTTGCCATTACAATATTATTTTGACCTCCCCCATTGTCTTTTTGAAATGGACTGCTTATTCTTTAGTCCGTTATAGATGTTACAACTTAGTTGCCTAGTGAGAAATGGGGAAATGTTCCAAATCAAGCACTGCAAAACACAAAGCTAGGAAGCACCGACAACAAGTAGAAACTGCTTGAAAAAGCCATGCCTTCTATCACATAAAATCATAAGCAAGCAATTTTTAAAGAGGCTAACCACCGTTGTAAAAGCAAGCAAGTGTCAGCACAGCTCTGTAACAGTGAAAACCCACAGCTCAAATACAAAGCCATATACAAGTATATCGGGTCTTTTCAAAACAAAACATTAAACCACTATCACACATGTGAGATTGGGAGACAACTGAAGGGCCTAAATGATAGCAATTCCACGGCAGACCAGGGGGCAGTGGGGTGCGCTGACAGTCTGTCTCAATCTCTTGCAGACCATTCACAGGAAATCCTGCAGGGTTCCGGCGCCACTGATGACGTCACTTCCGGTTCCGGCAGAAACGATGACATCACTTCCCGGCTCAACAATGTCACTTCTGGCTCCGATGACATCATTTCCTTTACCGGCCTTTAAAGCTGCCATCTTACCTCCATACTATCAGTGCTATTTTGCACTCAAACCTGTGAACATCTCTGTTCAATATTACTTCAATTTTGCAGCCTGGAAACAATATACGGGTGTCTGCCCCAAACCTTCATGATGTCTGTGACTCATCTTTGTGACACCACCTAAATATTTCAAGCTGTTTTTCAGTGTGGTCCCTTCCAGTTAGGTTTAATGGATCTTTTTTTTTTTTTTTTGTGACTTTCACAGCTAAGATGGAGAAAAGCTCAAACATAAGTTACACATAACCACTACTGGAAATTGTTGTGTAGAAAAACAATCACTTGTACACTCTTTAACAACACAAAAAAAGTTGTTTTTCTGTTTAGCTATTCATCGATAAGAAGACTGAAAATGTTTGTGGTGACCCAGCAAAAGGTGTTTCCAATTCTCATAAAGACTATGAGCAAATAAAGTTGCATTAAAAGTCTGCACACTATTAGAAAACCGCTTATTCATGGCAATATATCAATTACCTAAGACAAAACTTGTAGAAGCAGAAAGGCAGCCCATCAAAAAAAGAGAAATCCTATCGGACTGCTTGATGTAACTCTACTTATAACGAAGCAAGTTGTAGCTTTCAAGGGACACAGGAACTATGTAGGCCTTGGCACCTCATTAGTAAATGAAGGCTTTCAAAGCTAATGACAAATATGAACACCACCTTAATGCAAAGGACAGTGGCAAGTATACCGTATTTGTGCATTAACTCAAAATAATCCAATACTGTATTGTGTCTTGCTGAAAATTTGAAATTTATCTTTACAAAGTTGAGGTTAAGACGTCACGATTGACATTGCCAAATTATATGAATTCTTCTTCTTTTTAAGGTATGTTGATGAAAGTGGAAACAGGATTGAGCAGTTTGCTAGGATAATGGGCTAGAATTCAGTGTTTTAAGGAAAATGTAATTTCTATGTGTTTCTTAGTGTAATGGGCTATAAATCAGTTTTTTAAAGAAAAGGCAAAGTTCCTGGAAAATTCTGCTACCGGTTATTGTTGATGGCCACTTTTTCCGTAACAAAATTAATGATCTAAATAATTCAACTAACATAAATACATCATCTGTTTATATCTCTCCCTGTTTTCCCACTCCATCCAGCTCCTTCTCTAAGTTCTCACCAGTCACATCTGCGTCTGTTAATAACCTGCTTTGTAAGATGAGGCCGACTACTTGTGTACTGGACCCCATCCCCACTACTTAATACCTGCCTTCATCCCATAATCCTGACTATTACAACAATAATAAACTCATCCCTTGACACCGGCTCTGTGCCGCTCACTTTTAAAATTGCTTCTGTAACCCCAATGTTAAAAAAGTCTGGTCTTGATGCTGACAATCTTAACAATTTCCGGCCTATTTCCCACTTGCCTTTCCTGTCAAAAGTTCTTGAGCGTGTTGTAGCTTCCCAACTCACCAATTACCTAACCTCTAATAATTTGATGGAACCCTTTCAGTCTGGTTTCAGGGCGTGGCACAGCTGTGAAACTGCTCTGCTACGGGTAACCAATGATTTGCTTATGGCAGCAGACTCTGGACAAACCAGCATATTAATTCTGTTAGACCTCAGTGCAGCATTTGACACTGTCAGACATGACATCCTATTGTCCAGAATGGAGAACATGCTGGGTATTTCTGGCACTGCCCTCCAGTGGTTCAAGTCCTATCTGACTGATAGGCAAGAGTTTGTTAGTCTTGGCAAGAGCAGATCCAGCTCAGCGCCAGTCACACAAGGAGTCCCTCAAGGCTCTGTCCTCGGTCCTCTGCTTTTCTGTATTTATATACTTCCCCTTGGCCATATTATCCATAGCTATAGACTGGGTTATCATTTTTATGCAGATGATACTCAACTCTACTTCAATGTTAAAAGTGGAACTTCATCAGAGCTTTCTCAGCTCACAACCTGCCTTAGTGAAATTAAAACCTGGATGGAGCAGAACTCTTTAAAATTAAATTACAATAAAACTGAACTCCTGCAAATTGGGACTAAAATGCAACTTAATAAAATGAGCTCTTTCCCAGTCTATCTTGGCGGTGATCTCATCAGACCTGCCTCTACTGTAAAAAATCTTAGTGTCATTTTTGATTCCTCCCTCTCTTATTCTGCCCACATAAATCACATTAAGAAACTTTCTTACTTTCACCCCCGTAACATATCCCGTGTTCGCTCCTCCTCTCCTTTTCTAACACTGAGAAACTTGTCCATGCTTTTATCACATCCCGCATCGATTATTGTAATTCCCTACTGGCAGGTGACCCTTCTAATCTTATATCACAGCTCCAGCTTATTCAAAACTCGAGTCCTTACTCGAACCAGCAGCAGCGAGCACATCACACCCATCCTGCTCCGTCTCCACTGGCTCCCTGTGTCTTACAGAATCGAATATAAAATCCTACTAATAACTTACAAAGCCTTAAATAACCTCGCGCCAAACTACATCAGTGACCTTCTCCATCACTATGTGCCTGCCCGCCCACTAAGGTCCTCTGATTCTGGCAATCTTGTTGTGCCCCTCACTAATCTACACTCCATGGGTGACAGGGCCTTCAGCTGTATAGCGCCCAGACTCTGGAATGACCTACCAAAATTAATCAGGTCAGCTGACTCCATGAATTCTTTTAAAAAACAACTCAAAACTCATCTGTTCAGGAAGGCTTTTTAGCTCTATTTGACTTTATTACCCTTCTCTCAGTTTACTTCTCTGTCAAGATGCTAATGTAACCTGTGTGTGTGTGCTAGACCATCAATTATGTTGTCTGTTTCTTTTTTTTCAGAATTCACTATCTTAATGTTCTTTATTTATTTATCTGGTTTGTACAATGCTATATACTGTATATGCTGCCGTTCTTTATTATATTCTGTAAGTGCCTTGAGCATGGGAAAGGCGCTATATAAATAAAATGTATTATTATTTATTATTATGGCGATCTACAGGGCATAAATATTTACTTGTCTTGCAAAAGAGTCACCTACTTTGAATAATCAGACTGCTTTGATTAGTACTTCATCCACACGCAATACGTTGATACAGAACTGCCTGCTTCCTTTGAAAATTAACAAATTCTGGGGACATTGGTTTCTAATCAGGTACTTCTAAATAGCTGACAACAATGCTGTTATTGAACCAAAGTAAATGTGTTTATACTGTTGTTCCGCAGTGGAAATTGGCATGCACCATTGTTTAACTTATCATCGTGTTGATCTGTGCCGAGACTGAAGAATTTATATACTGTATTTCTGTGTAAATCGGAATAAAGTAGAACAGAGACGTTTGGTCCGAGACTTGTGACTGCTACCTGCTTCTTTTATGCTTTTGACAGCATATGGCGGTGGCTACACCCTGTAGCAACATTGGCTTGTACCTGGCTTGAGGCCGGTAACACTACCACCAGTGAATAAGTGTTCCATGATTTACTGATTAATGCTGTTTGTGAAGTACAACTAAATGTCCATCGCATGCAAGGGCAAGCATATGTTGGAGCTAGATCCATATCAAGGTACCTGTCTGACTTGTAAAAAATGTGTAATGGAAATTTGTAGTCCAAAGGCTTTCTTTGTACATTGTTTTGCACATTGTGTTCAGTCCTATCATTTTCAATTCTGCATTGTTGTGTCCTACAGCAAAGTAGTTTTTAGTCATCCTGGAAACCCTGTTTTACGTTTTTAATTCTAGTTTGCATAGATGCATAATTCTGACAGATGAACAGGTAAAAATTGTAACAAGATTAATCCATTTTTTTTACTGGATTTATCTGATTGTTATTATAAGCAGTATACAGGCAGATTGCAACTTCAACAAACTTAAATTGATGAATGAATGAAATGTGCCTCTAAAACCTGTCTTTATCAAAAGAGCCATAACTGAGAGGATTGACTTTGACCATGTCCTTGAGCCATTTGTAGGGATAAAGAAAAGAAAAATGTACTTTAAACAGCTGCCCTTTATTACTTAGAAGATGCATTAGTAGGTAGACGTAGCCTACCTACTCTTCTCAATCAATTAGTTAAAATAAATTTTTCCAACCTAATAAAGGGCTACTACTAAAATTATATACTTAAGTAGTAAATGATTTAGTTGTCATATAAAGGCAGGGAGCCAAAAAAAAGCCACAAGAGGCAAAAGCAAATTATGCCTTTAAGTGCACATATAAATATAATCTCAATTATGACGTATAAGCCTTGTATGAATTGGATTTTACTACTAAAAGATGTTTTATTTACTGTAAAGAAATTAATTTTTATGAAGAGGAATGTATTTGCAAACTCTTAAAGCAGTGAGCACATCATCACATTAACGAAGGTTAATAACAATATTTCAAAATAAATGTTTTTTTAAGTGTCTATGTTAAACTGTACTATCTGTGCACTTTTGTCACCATGCTTATTTTACTGGCATGCACTTGTCACCACACCCTTTTGTCTGCTCTGTTGTTTTTCGGGGCACTCAACTGAATTGTGACCGTAATGAATGTCCGAGAGGCAAGCTGTTAGGTGTGACGTTGTTCAAGAGAGGGAGCTTGCTGTTTGTTTCCTCATTTTATGTATAGTATTTATTAACAGCTGTTGTAATTGCAATCTTTTTATAGCTCCCTTCATTAGTGTTTTTAGAGTTTTAAATTTGAAAACTAATGGCACCTTTAAATAAAGAGCAAGCTCTAAAAATGAAATAATTTCAAAATAATCAATCAATAGCCTCAGCATCAAAGTTTGCTTCTGTTTCCCACTGAAGTTCACATGGGCTTATTTTTTCTTCATTTATCTCTACATGATGTTTTATTAACTTATTACTTTTCTGGTTCATGGTTTCTTCATGCAGTACACATGAACAACAGTTGAAGAAGCTTGTTCAAAATAAAGACATAACTTAATTTGCATATGTAAGCAACAAGAAAACAAAAAGGAAATGATAGCTGGTATTCTTAACCAAATATTAATAAGAAAATTGTTGCTTAATCCATCCATTATTAAACTACCTAGTGTAACATATTATGGAAAATTAGTGAAGTATATGGTTTTTACTCAATAGACTGTTTTCAATTGTCCAAATGAAATATTGAATCATTCAGTATATATAAGTATGTACAATGCATTAGACAATAAGCATATTAAGTGCAATCTGGCAAGTCAAACATTATTTATGTAATACTGTTCAAGTGCTAAGAAGAGATGGATTTTTTTTTAAATAATACTGAAACTCTACCAATGAAATATCATTGTGAACACAATTGTTCTCTTTTACTATATGTTTAAAATATAAATAATTTCTGCCACTTTTTCTGAGTGGTGCTTTCACTTGCAACGAAAAACCATCTTTCTGCATTTTCCTTTTGTTGAATCTATGAATAGATATCTCGTTTTGTTTCCACACTTTCTCTAATGACTATTTATTATTTCATCAAATGTGATGTATATTGGTCTATAGCTTTATTGTTCTGGGAGTTATAATTACTCAAAATAATTAGAGGTTAAGATTTTTTTCTGCATTCGAAGGTTACCTGAATATACTAATTTCAGTGTAAAATTCAAGCAGTATTATCTGACTGATAATAGAATAAATGTGTGATTTAAAAAAAAAAAAAAAAAAAAAAAAGCAAGGTCATCTGTGCAACTGACAATAACAATATGTCTCAATGTTTTGCCTTACGTCAAAGAGAACATTTGGTTTAATTTAAAATGCTTGGTAAAACAATGTGAAAAAAAACCCTGTCAGACTGGCCCATGCAGAACTCATTGTTCCTCTGTTACCTGTTTAACCACTTTTGTAATTTTTAGTTGTATACCTTGCTAGAGAGAATGTAATTTTAAAGTGAATCTTAGTTGATGTGATCACACTTGTGAAATTGCAGAAAACAAAATTATCATGATATTTTTTTAATATTATAGGGTGCTGTTGTTCATATTATAATGCTCTCTGGGCTTACATACCTTAAATAGTAAGCATTTCTGATGAGATAGAGATGAAATGGAAGGAAATGTAATGTACGATATTTTCTGTATGCTTATTAAGCATATCCTTTAGTGCCACTCAGAGTGCAGTTGGACAAACATAAAAGAAGTAGAAAATGGCCATCTTCTAATGCTAAGAAACATCTACTGCTACTGAACAGGTAACCTTTGTATGCACTGTTCCAAAAAAATTTTAAATACCCCCAAAATATATATTTTTATGCTTATATTTTATATTTAAAAGAATAACATGTACACAGATCTGAAAAAAAATGTCAAAAAAATTCCTTTCCTAATATATTTATTGGCATTAGCTGAATTAAGCTCTTCACCATTGAAATAGCTTAATAATTTTCCTGTTCTTTTTATTGTCATCCTTTCTTAACTGAAAAAAACATTTAGAATTATTTTTATTGAAAACTTGCATTACCAATTCACAAAACTTGTGCCTGGTAATAATGGTGTATATTAGGTGAGAATTACTTAATTATATTACCTCTTATAGTGTTTGTAAGGCAAAAAATGTAATTTCTTCATTTTTCAGTTACTCTTATTTGAGCACATCATCTTCGTAAGTCACTGCATCTGGAAGTACTGGACACAAACCATTAAACAACATTATACAAGGCCAGTACTAATTTATTTGTCTAGTTATGTCAGTCTTCAGAACTGTGTTGTAATTCCAATTATTTCTTCACATTTTCTCAAGGTGAATGGTTTACATCAACGTTGCTTGTAGCTTTTAGTTGTGTAATGTAATGAGTTTGGGGAAATTTTGTTATGAAGTTAGAGATGAGTTGTGTAAATGTGCATCTAAAAGGAAAAACTGTATGAAGGTTGATTTGAAATACAAAAAAGATATAGATATGAGAGAATGAGGAGACAGAGGAAGAAAGTGGGGGAAAATGGCTACACGAGAAGGTCAATGTTGAGGTTTTAAAGTTAGCCACTTGTTTTGGGGTAGGAAAGGTTTATAATGAAAATAAGAATGAGAAATTGAGAATAGGTTTAGGTTATGCATTGCTTCTTTTCCCTAAATGTCTTTGTATGGTTTTGTTTCATTCAATGCAAAACTCATTAGCTATTTAATATATCAAAAAAGAAATTACTTACACTCCATTAGCTTAAATGTGAGAGGGCTCCCCTTGGCAAAATTCATCAGTTTTTCACAGGTAACACAAATGAACACAAGGACTGATTGATTGATTGATTGATTTAAACCTGGGACCTCTTTGAGACCTGTGCACTTCAATGCATATTCTCTTTATGCCTATCACAGTACTGCTGTCTGATGCCAGCAGGCTGTAGTATGAGATTGAAATCCACAGGAGGTCAGAGCTGATTTACACAAAATGACTTTAAATGGTATATTATCAAGATTTACTTGGTAGGCATGTGTTCTCCCTAACACAGGTCAACTCCACATTGCTTGTGGATGTGGAAAGGTTAGAGAGAAACACAGATAAGCTTCAGAGCTTTACCCCCGACTTTCTACCCAAACAGATACAGGAAGTATACATTTGGACACAGAATAAAGCAGGTCCTTTTTTAAGACTACAAAATGAGCATAAAGAGTCAAAGGGTACCCTTCCTGGCACCACCTGCCACACGGCTTCTAGGTCTATTGAGCTTGCTTGCTTTTGCTTACTCTCTCCCTCTTGCCATAGTTCAACAATTATTTTTTTTTGTTAAGAACGTCTAAAAAAACAAACAATTTTCTATTCTAATTGAGAGCTTTACGTCACCTTTAACATTAAAATTAGCAAAAAGCACCAAATGCTCTTCTTTTTTTCCCCAGAACATCTAAAGACTGAAGGCTAAATTGACTTCACATTTTCAAAAAAAAAGGTAATTATCATAATGTACAACAAACCACAGCAATTATTTCATTTAGGGTTGGTTCTCACTCTTGGTCCCGCAATGTTGCCAACACTGCATTTAATGCCAAAGAAAGCAGAAAGGGGACTCAGGACAAATAAATACCAGCCACAATTTCACTCTGAAGTCATACTTGAATGAAAAACAAGCCCCTGACGTGCTCTCTGAAAGCCTCGATGACTACCTAAAGTACAGCTCTCTCTTTTTAACATCAGGAAGTCCATTAAATCCAAAAAGTGGCAATTAAGACCTGTTTATTCCTGTTTACATGCAGTCCTGACGGAACAAAGGATCTCCAGGGGTGAAGTGGCCTGAGAGGATCTGCCTAATTGTATAAATGCACACTTGATATTTCTCAATTGCCTTGCCTATGATTAGAGGCAGGAGAAGGCCTTTAAAAGCCTAGCTGGGTCTCCAAGAAGCTTAATGCGTCAGCAAGATCCTAAAAGTAAAGGATTTTCAAGGGGACAGAGGTCAGCTTCAGGTTGAGGGTCAGTGAGAAGTGAACAGAGTCCACCAGAGGAATCTGATTTGACATCATTGAACAAGCTTATCCTCTCCTTTGTTAAATATTTTCTTTGTGGTTTATTCCTCCTTCTCAGATTTGCAGTGTAGTAACATGCACAAGGTAGAAAGTACAGAAAGTATTGGTGCCAAACCAATTAAATACCAGCTAACCTTTTATTTTAAAGTTTTAAAAGTATGTTAATGTGTCATAGGTTTTACAGATCAGTTATTTTCAAACATTTCTTTACATATTCTAAATATATTCTTGTTTAATACAATGGCCCTATTCAATTTTAACAAAAAATAAAACAGCATGGTCAGCACAGGTGTGGCTCAAATATTTTGTATCTTTGTGCCAGAATATCTGAAGGGGTACCTCATGCTGACTTAAAAGCATTTCTGGTTGAGCAGACTAACTTTAATAATGATTTGACAGAGAAAGTAATAGCAACCACTTACAATGGAGTAGTTGTGAAGTGAATGTTCCTCATTGCTATCTGAATGTAATGACACCTACAAATGGCACGTTATTGCCAACCTTTGGTCCTTTGGTCAGGGCAAATATAAGGTCAGACTTGTAGGTAAAGAGAAATAGCCTATGTAGCAGTCAGTGCTTCCCTCATTAAGATGTGATAAATGGAATGCCTTAGTCCTTAATTTGTGCTCTGCTCTAACTCCAGTAAATAAAGTTAAAGGTAAAATGTAAGTTCGAAAACAAGTATACACTATTGTGCCTGCATTAAATGTATGCCTGGTGAGGAATAAGCGCTATTGATGTACAAGGAGAGAGTGGTTGGATAGGCCAAGAAATAAAGCAAGGAGAGAGGAAGGAAGTGAGAGAGAGGTTAGGAGCACGTGCTGATACAGCACATTGCCTCACCCACCACATGACAAATCAACTCAGGATTCCAGATTAGGACCCGAGTGCAGCCATGCAACGGTTGACACCTCAGTACCACACTAGTTCAGATGGAATGGAACAGTGTGAGGTTTTTTATGGTGACTGGAGTACCAATTCTTCCACCAACCCCCCGGTTTTTCCCTGCAGGTTGGAGGGCCTACATGCAGGGCTGGATGCAGATTAACATCATTCTCAGGATGGAGCAATTGCAGGTTAAGGGCCTTGCTCAAGGGCCCAACGAAGTAGTCATTTTTTGCATTTACGAGATTTGAACTGGCAACCTTACGATTATCAGTGCAGATCCCTAATTCAGGGGTGAAAAAATGTACTTAAAAACATTATTCATTCAAGTCATGGCCAATAACATTAGAAACACCCAAGAGTTTAGTATGCAAAAGACAAGCTACTGTACATTCATTTAGTCAGCATTAGCTTGAGCTAAAGCTGAATTCTCAATGCTGCAGACTTGAATCTTACACTGATTACTTATATTTATTTTACATCACGCTGCATTAGAAAGTCTGTAGCAATGTTCATTGTAGTGGAGGCTCCAGAAGAGGGAGAAGCAAGGGCATCCACAAAGAAGAGAGTGGTAGATTACTGGGGAAGAAGCAGTCAATTCTCCACAAGGGAAGTACAGGCAAGGATTCTTGACTCATCTTATAATGAGAAACAAAGGCCATGGAAGATTGACAGAGGGCAGACCAACTGTGCAGATTAGGTCAGTGCTGACTGTGTTGCTTTGAAGTGTTGCCCTGAAGACATAACCCACCTAAGACTACTGATAATTCAGGTGCGCAGGGACACTTTGGGGCTTCCAGAAAAGACTGTCCTGATGCTATTCTTAAAAAAAGAAAAGCTCCCCATGACGCAGGACTGTTTTCTGGGCTAAAGCATCCTTAAGATCATAGGCTCACTGAGTGGAAATTAAGAAGCAGCAGGCAACTGCTCATCTTACAGAGAAGTTTAGAAGGGAGTGACTGGTCCAGTAGTTAGTGACAGGCAAGCCACCCCAGGCAGATGGTGGTTCACTGTTCAGTTAGGTACTGTAGGTCCTGTGGTGCTGCAGTATTTTTATTTTGTCTGTTACCTTGTTCTTGTACTGTATGTATTCTCTTTTATTTATCCACCCCCTGTGTTTATTTGTTAATAGTTATACTGGCCTTGGGCCTTTGGGCCATCATTCTGAGTAAAGTGCTACTGTTATGATTAGAATGGAAAAATGATTGTTAATAATTAGTGACATAGATCAATTGAGATCTTTCTATATGGGATTTTGAAGAGGACTGTTGAGGGCAAAACAAGTTGTTAAACTGTGAACCCAAGTTGAAGGGAAAACGTTTGCTTGAATCTCTTATGAGGTCATGCTCTGTAGCAAAGCGCATTCCCTCACTTTTACCTTAAATCCATGAGTATGTCATATGTACGCATATTTGTTTCCTCGAGCCACTGAACCTGATGTTCATTGCAATGCTAAATGATGGTAATTTCCTCTCAGAAGGGGATTTTATTGCATCTTTGCAATATCAAATGTAATTTCCCTATCATTTTGGCATATTGTGTAATTCTTCAGCAGCAATCGGTGCATGCATTCACATTCACAGTCCCATACTGGCCTGACTGATACAATGGCATCAACAATACATGTAAGATAGAATGATCACTTGATCTAATGCAAATTTCTCTGGACTTGTTTAGCTGGTATAGTCCTTCTCACTTTACTCCATCTAAACTCTGCACACAATTTTATTTTTCACTTTGTACTAGAGGGAGATCAAAGTCCTGCATTTGTACATTTTGCAACATTTATATTACACAACCTTGCATTCATTATTTGTGTCAAAGAAACAGAAATATACAAAAATAGTTCCATTAATTGAACAAAATCTAGCAAGAGACATACTGTATACAGGGAAAGCACAACAGTACAAACAAAAGAAACAAAACTAGAATCTAACAGAATCTCAACTGTGTAAATTCTGAATCCTGTTTAGTAATGGGTAGTGTGGCTTGCACTTTTGGCCATCACTCTAGTAACACTTACTTAATGGCTTTTTTTATTTTGCTGTTGTTTCTTTTCTTTGCACTGGTAAACTCTTGTACAACTCAGTTTCCAACTCTCAACTCAGCGAGCCACTAGAAGATACCAGTCTGTAAAAACCTAACCAGGGAATACTTCAAGAACAATCATAATACTCACATTTGTTGGATTTTTTTGAGCCCCTAGTATCAGTACATCCTTGGGACCCATGATATACAGCAACTAAAAGGTCAGAAATGTTTGTAATATTAATACTCCTGTTCCTAAGCAATATTACACAGGGCCAGGTGTACTGCCCGCATGACTCTAATGCTCCAGCTGTCCTCCTAATAGTAATTCATGGCTTCCTTAATACTTCTGCACCCTAGAATAGTTACTTCAAGAGCAGATTTCAAACATGTAGGGGATGCTGCCCCATGTGGTACTTTAAGGGCTTTTTGTTTGGCACTTAATGTTTTATATTTTGGTTCTTGCTAGGTCTGTCCCTTTCCTAATAATTCTTTACATTTATATAGCGCTTTTCTCACTACTCAAAGCGCTCTCCACACAGTGAGGACCCGGGAAGCGAACCCACAGTCTCCTTACTGCAAAGCAGCAGCACTACCACTGCATCTGTAAATGTCTGATTCTGTTCTTAGAAAGCTATACTGGCTGTTATATCTAAATTGCTTTTTTTATTGGGCTACAATCCTACTTTTAAAATATCTGATCAAGATTTACATTTTGGATGTAGATACTTTTCTTTCTGTCTTGATATTAAGCTAAGCTTGACATCTGGTTATCATCCCAATGTAAATGGCTAAGCCAAAGAAAACATTTTAAAAAGCTTTTTCAGTGATAACCAATCAGATTAGCCAATAACTCTCCCTTAGTCTGATGATAGTAAGAACACCCGAAAATCAGACAGATTGCTCACCCTTTGAATATGCTTGTGGCCATCTGTATTGTAAGTTACTATGGGTCATCTCTTCAACTCTTCTATAAATATAAAGAACATTAGGCTACATTATTCTAAAACCTGAAAAAAATCCAAAGCTGATATTAAAGATTTGCTGATACATTTCATTGACATCACACAACATATGTCGCCAGAAAGCTTTGGATGTCCATTAGAGACCTCTGGATGAGGAAGTTAACTACAGGATTCATCGAACTATATACTGTGTAAGATTATTAAATTAGTGTTATTGCCTATATATGTATTATCTCTGCCTTTTCATTTTCATGTTTTGTATAAAGGCAGCCTATTCAAGTATTATATCTCCATGATGTTTTCTTCCTCTTCATATTTATGGTATATGAATGGTTCTCTTTAGTGTAAAGTCAAAACTTTCTGAATTGGAGGTGTAGTAGAATGAATAACTGGTTCATTTAAAAGGGTATGGACTGGAGGAGAATTTGTGGGTTTGTTTGAAGAATTGAAGTGTCCTGCTTTATTGAAACACTTTCATTTGAAATTTTCTAACAAGCCCTATGGATGAGTTCAGAATCTTAGGTAGTAGTTCTGCCAGATTCTAAATATTTTTAATATTATTCTTTATTTTTTCTGTGGTTTTGTTGTTTTGCTATTCATTCGTTTAGCTATTTAGCATATTTTTGGCAACACACCAGATAAGTCAGAAATATATATAATATATAAAATATGTAGAGTGTTGCAGTGGGTAGCGCTGCTGCCTCGCAGTTAGGAGACCCGGGTTCGCTTCCCGGGCCCTCCCTGTGTGGAGTTTGCATGTTTTCCCCGTGCCTGCGTGGGTTTTCTCCCACAGTCCAAAGACATGCAGGTTAGGTGGATTGGTGATTGTAAATTGTCCCTAGTGTGTGGTTGGTGTGTGGGTGTGTGTGTGTGTGCGCGCCCTGTGGTAGGCTGGCGCCCTGCCCGGGGTTTGCTTCCTGCCTTGCGCCATGTGTTGGCTGGGATTTGCTCCAGCAGACCCCCGTGACCCTGTAGTTAGGATATACTGTAGCGGGTTGGATAATGGATGGATGGATAAAATATGTAGTGGCTAGGTGCAGAAATGACAGTTCAGGACGATGGAAAGAAATTTTGAGGGGCCTACTGAGTTCTCTTTTATTTAACAAAAAAAAAAAAAAAAAAAAGAAATAGAACTCATAGGTGCGTGTCCCTACAGGGAATCGAAACTAAGGCGAGGATGACGTTTTGTCATTCTCAGTGGAACTCCATCACGCAAGTTGCTCTGGCCGAAAATGACGCCTCCTTTATGGTATGCCCAAGAAGGAGATGACAATATTAGCAGCGGCAGCACCCCCTCTCACCTTGGTGGGTTATTACATACCTCGACTGAGCCTGTGAGGAGCTCCTCTGACGTGCATGTTTGACAATATTTCTATATAGTGTGTCTGAAATTTGTTTAAAAATAAAAGGAATGCTTTCTATAAGACTTCATGTTAGAGCAAGTCAACTTAATTCTAATTCTGGTTTTCTGTTGTCTTGGTTTAACATATATCATTATAGTGCTGCCTCACATATTCCATTTACTGATCTCTTTTCTTGTTTACTGACCTGTGCTTTATCTGATGAGCCTTGTGAACACCTTTGCAAACCAAAGAAATCAAAATAAGTAATCAGCATAGGTTGTGGCAGTAAGTTACTTATCTGAATATGAATAACTAAAAAAAATATAGTGGATAGATATTAATGCCAATGTTGTTTGGGATGGGTACAATGTTTTGTTTTGGTCCTTTTTAAATTTAAGCCAATAGTTTAAATGCATTTTAATTTGTAAACAATAACAGTGTAATTTTTTATTTAAATAGTTCAAATTACAGTAGCCTATAGAATACACACAGGTACAAGTCACTTTTATTCAATTTATGCAAACGTCATTTTGTTATTTAAACTAATAGAGCAAAGTTACATTTAAACAAATACTCCACTACACGTTGTAGTCTATACATAACACAAATAAAAGGCTACAAATTATAACTACCTAAAATGAATCATAATAAAAGTGTAATCAGACATTTTAAACAAGATAGAAAATGTATTTATGGCATAACATTTGGGATTCAGGGACTTACATAACTAATTTGAAAGATGGAGTATTGTAAACTTTTTAGTTACTTAGTTATAAAAATGTTAATTAAATATTTTTTGTAATAGTGTAATGGAGAGTAAAAATGCTCAGAAATGAAAATAAAAAAAGAAATAAGCAGTAAAAGAACTACACAAAACAATGTTCTTGTACCTATTGTTTCACTTTGCTTTATTAAGTTTAAGTGTAAATAAATGACTCGGGTTGGTATTTTAAGTTCAGAGTTTTTAGGAAGGCATGTTTCAGTGACAAGAAAAACTGTGTTTTGTGATTTTACACGTCATAACCCAGCACAGATGAGTGCTGCTTCTTAGCTTGGGTGTTATGGGGGTTCTGGAGTCTTTCTTAGATTTATTTGTAATGTATTGCACAAGAGTGCTTCGCTGTGAACTTCACCTCTGCTGAACGTGAAGCTGCCACTTTGACACTGTTTACAGGCAATGTTGCTGAATATAAAGCTGCCACTTCGATACTCAATCTGTGACACCAGAAGTGTGGATTTAGTTGTATGGGCTGCAAATATTCCAGATATGGACAGATATAATTTAGGAGCATCCAGAAGAACAATACGTTTTAGAAACATACATAGAACAGACCTGATACAGAACAGATGGGATGGAGATGACCAGGGAGTTGATTAGAGATGAGTTGACCATTGAGAATCGAGTATAACTACAAGATTAAGATCTGAGACTATATGTTGCTATGGTTTGAAAAGCCACATTTTCTATTTTGCTTTTGTTTATGGCATTAGTTATGTGAAAAATTAAAACTTAATTAAGCTTGCGTTCTTGTGTATATATATTATTCTATTTTACCACTGGGGGTTGAGAAAATTTCTTTTTTCAGATAAGATTTTTAAGGGAGTAAGAAGCAAGTTACAGTGACAGTTGTAGCTGGATGAAATCTGAAGCTAGTGGACAATCATCCTGGTTGCAAATTAATTGCAGCTGCAAACTGTATATGCTTAAAGGTTGGAAAGCGGAAGCTAATAATAAGAATACACAAATGGGAGTAGTGACAGAATTGAAAAACATAATGGTGGTCTACAGGAAAAGAATCTTTACATTTGAAACTAGGTTATTGTTTTTAGAAATGGTGTCCCCAAAAACATTTTCTCATGATAAAACATTTGCTTCTCTAAAAAAGCAAGCAGTGTCAATTTGACTTTGCAGTCTGATAAAATAATGAGTTATATTCAAAAATAACCTCTATAACACGATGTTGTTATATGTGTTATTAGACTCATGTTTAATACAGGCTGCATGGTGGCACAGTGGTAGCGCTGCTGCCTCACAGTAAGGAGACCTGTGTTCGCTTCCCGGGTCCTCCCTGCGTGGAGTTTGCATGTTCTCCCCGTGTCTGTGTGGGTTTCCTCTGGGTGCTCCTGTTTCCGCCCACAGTCCAAAGACATGCAGGTTAGGTATATTCTAAATTGTCCCTAGTGTGTGCTTGGTGTGTGGGTGTGTGTGCCTTGCCCGGGATTTGTTCCTGCCTTGCGCCCTGTGTTGGCTGGGATTGGCTCCGGCAGACCCCCGTGACCCTGTGTTAGGATATAGTGGGTTGGATAATGGATGGATGTTTAATACAGTACATGCTTTTCAATAGAACTTAAGAATGTCATGTGGTTAAAAACATACCCAAATAGGCTTGTGGTGGCTCAATAGCTTCCATGGACAGCAGATTACAACTCACGTGATGTAAAAGTGGCAATGATTAATGCTCTAGTTTTGATTGTTTTTTTTTTGTGGAGGGTCTGTGACTAATTGTAGTTCAAATTTCATTAAACATTGAGGTCTGGGATACTCCTGTTTTCAAAAGCAGACTGAGAGACCTCTTTTTGAGAGGACAGTGAATTGTCTGAAGAGATGTGACAGTGGTACCTTTCTCATCTTTGTTTAGGTTGAACTAATATCCCTTTTCATTGTCACTCATTATTCTTACCTCGACTGACCAACAAAGCAGTATTTGTTTAAGACAATTGTGGTAGTAGGGTGTTGTACCGTGTTGGCCATTATGGATATAATGAGAAGTAAAGCAAAATGACAGTTTATTGGATAATTGAACAGATTACAATATGCAAACTTTCAAGACAGATCGGGCCCCTTCTGCAGGCAAGATAAGCTTGCATATTGTTATCTGTTCAATTATCCAATAAACTGTGTCATTTTGATTGACTTCTCAAGGCAATTGTGGCAAAACCACAGAGTAGGAACCGTGTAGTCATTTCTTGGAAGAGCTTTATCCAGTAATATCCATTAGGTTTTTGGAGTTATGGAAAACCTGTGGAGCATAAACACAACTTCCTTGATCCTGACTAGTTCATCTAGGTGTTGTCAGGGTCTCCTATGGTTTGCTTAGTTTTGCAGTGTTCCTTACTTGTGTTTTCTATATACCCCAGCTCATTACTGACATTAACATTTTAATTGCTACTGCTTAGTTATATTTTTTGTTCATTCTCCAAAACTTGTTGAAACATCTAATTTTACATGATAAGGGGTGTTTTACCACATTGACCTGATTAACAGTCTACTGGCACACGTCTAGCTCAGTCATAGGAAAAGTCACTGTTTAACCTCATACTCTTTGCTTTTAATGACCTTTTTCCAGTTTCAAGTCAGATATTTGTTAAATGGTTTCTGCTGTTTCTGGCAACACTGTGACAGAGCATAACCTAAAAATACACATGACCCTCTTCATTTTCTTGCTTTTACCTGTCCTCCTCCATTGAGCTTGTTTGTTAGCTTGACTTTGCTGAATGACACTGGTGCTTTCATCCAGTGGGCTCCAAAGTTGGGGGAATCAGGGTGGATATAGACACAGCTGTGAGTCTGAGGATCAGGTTTGCCAGCTGGGACCCATTCCCCATTGACATACTTCCAGCGATGGCTGTCTGCTGGTGCAAAGTCCAGGAGGAAAGAATACATGGCATTAGGGTCAAGGCCTGAAACGCTGATCTTCAACACTGGAAACATCCGTCTGTACAAGAAAGAAATAAAGAAAAAGCAAATTGCATTGATGTCAGCCTGTTTTACCCTGAATGCCCTTTCCACTTTGGCATCAATAATAAAAGTGTAAACATGTCCAGTATATAATGTGAGTCTAAGTTCCTGTAATTTCATACAGTATGTTATTTTTGTTGTAAATTAATTTATATGTGATATTATGAGTGCTTTAAAATAAAAAATGGAGAACGCTCAGTGGTTTGTGTAAAGGATAGAAAAGAAGCCTAATATCATTCACTTAGTTAATATAGTTGAGATATATTATTTTCTATTCATGCCTTTGTCATGCATGCATCCAACAACCCTTTAGTTTTTTAACCTGCTTTCCCCCAGTATAAAAGTAACATGTACATATGGCTGAGGGTTCAGGAAAATAGTTTACTTTCAGATCATTTTGCAACAATGTTACAGATTGCTGTTTTCTGAAGTCCTAAATATACTGCTCAAAAAATTAAAGGAGCACTTTTCAATCAGAGTATAGCATCAAGTCAGTGAAACTTCTGGGATATTGATCTGGTCAGTTAAGTAGCAGAGGGGGCTGTTAATCAGTTTCGGCTATTTTGGTGTTAATGAAATTAACAACAGGTGCACTAGTGGGGCAACAATGAGATGGTCCCCAAAACAGAAATGCAGTGGAGGCCACTGACATTTTTCCCTCCATATTTTCTGACTGTTTTGTCACTAGTTTTGCATTTGGCTACAGTCAGTGTCACTACTGGTGGCATGAGGCAATACCTGGACCCTACGGAGGTTGCACGGGTAGTCCAACTTCTCCAGGATGGTACATCAATACGTGCCATTGCCAGAAAGTTTGCTGTGTCTCCCAGCACAGTCTCAAGGGCATAGAAGAGATTCCAGGAGACAGGCAATTACTCTAGGAGAGCTGAAAAGGGCCTTAGAATGTCCTTAACCCAACAGCAGAACGGGTATCTGCTCCTTTGGGCAAGGAGGAACAGGATGAGCACCGCCAGAGCCCTACAAAATGACCTCCAGCAGGCCACTGGTGTGAATGTCTCTGACCAAACAATCAGAAACAGACTTCATGAGCCCAGCACCGTGGAGCTTGATTGGCATTTGCCATGGAATACCGGAATTGGCAGGTCCACCACTGGCACCCTGTGCTTTTCAAAGATGAGAGCAAGTTCACCCTGAGCACATGTGACAGATGTGAAAGGGTCTGGAAAAGCTGTGGAGAACGTTATACTGCCTATAACATCGTTCAGCATGACCAGTTTGTTGGTTGGGTTAGTGATGGTCTGGGGAGGCATATTCATGGAGGGATGCACAGACCTTTACAGGCTAGACAGCGGCACCTTGACTGCCATTAGGTATCGGGATGAAATCCTTGGACCCATTGTCAGACCATATGCTGTTGCAGTGGGTCCTGGGTTCCTCCTGGTGCATGACAATGCCTGGCCTCAAGTGGCGAGAGTATGCAGGCAGTTCCTGGAGAATGAAGGAATTAACCATTGACTAGCCCCCATGCTCGCCTGACCTAAATCCAACAGAACTCTGGGACATTATATTTTGGTCCAACTGATGCCGCCAGGTTGCACCTCAGACTGTCCAGGAGCTCAGTGATGCCCTAGTCCAAATCTGGGAAGAGATCCCCCCAGGACACCATCCGTCGTCTCATTAGGAGCATGCCCCGATGTTGTCAGGCATGCATACAAGCACATGGGGGCCATACAAACTACTGAATATGATTTTGAGTGGCTGCAAAGAAATTTCGGCAAAATAGACTAGCCTGCTGTATCATTTTTTCACTTTGATTTTCGGAGTGTCTTTGAATTCAGCCTTCTGTAGGTTTATCATTTTCATTTCCATCAAACGATGTGGCATCTTTTCGTTCCTAACACACTACCCAGTCCATATCAGTATGTGATTTTTTTTCCCATTGAGATCTGATGTGTTTTCAAAGTGTTCCATTAATTTTTTTGAGCAGTTAATATTCAAATTATTAAATAGAAAAGCAAAGTTAGACAGTCTGGGCATAAAACACCAACCATTCAAAACTAATGCATCAAAACAAAGACTAATACAGTAATCCCTCGCTATATCGCGCTTCGCCTTTCGCGGCTTCACTCCATCGCGGATTTTATATGTAAACATATTTAAATATAGGCCTATATCGCGGATTTTTTGCTGGTTCGCAGATTTCTGCGTACAATGGATCTTTTAGTTTCTGGTTCATGCTTCCTCAGTTGGTTTGCCCAGTTGATTTCATACAAGGGACGCTATTGGCAGATGGCTGAGAAGATACACAGCTTACTTTTCTCCGTCTCTGTCTTGCGCTGACTTTCTCTGATCCTGATGTAGGGGGATTGAGCAGGGGGGCTGTTCGCAAACCTAGACGATACGGACGCTCGTCTAAAAATGCTGAAAGATTATCTTCACGTTGCTACCTTCTGTGCAAGCTGCTTCCTGAAGCGACATGCTGCACAGTGCTTCGCATACTTAAAAGCTCAAAGGGCACGTATTGATTTGTGCTTGTTTGTTTTTCTCTGGCTCTCTCTCTCTCTCTCTCTCTCTCTCTCTGCTCCTGACGGAGGGGGTGTGAGCTGCCGCCTTCAGCAGCTTTGTGCCGCGGTACTTCGCATACTTAAAAGCTAAACAGCCGTATTGATTTGTTTGCTTTTTTTCTCTATCTCTCTGACATCTGCTCCTGACTTGAAGAGGAAGATATGTTTGCATTCTTTTAATTGTGAGACGGAACTGTCATCTCTGTCTTGTCATGGAGCACAGTTTAAACTTTTGAAAAAGAGACAAATGTTTGTTTGCAGTGTTTGAATAAAGTTCCTGTCTCTCTACAACCTCCTGTGTTTCTGCACAAATCTGTGACCCAAGCATGACAATATAAAAATAACCATATAAACATATGGTTTCTACTTCGCGGATTTTCTTATTTCGCGGGTGGCTCTGGAACGCAACCCCCGCGATGGAGGAGGGATTACTGTAGACTGAATAACAGTTTCTACCCTGTTGCTATTAGGGTACTGAATTGCCACCTAATCGCCTCCAATGCAGCAGTGCAATAGATGACATCATGTGCAATAGTGTTCATGTGCAATTAAGGTCTTATGTTGAATGTTTGTGTTCTACCTTATTTCTTCTTATCCTTTTTTAATTATATTTATATTTTGACACCGCAGGGACTGCACCTAATTTCGTTGTATTTGTTACAATGGCAATAAAAGATATTCTGATTCTGATGTTTTACAACAAAAACAAAAGATTATGATGATATACAGCAACTTACTGTCACAACTCTTCTGCTACAGAAAAAGTACACATATAGGAGGTATAAAATATGTGCCACAAAGTTGCTTGGCCTAAAGTTGTTACAGTGAGTTTTTCCCCCAAAAAACACCTGGTGTAAATCCCTATCAGAACATCAATGCTAAACTGAAAAAGAAAGCCATTGTCCTTTTCTAAACCCAGAAGAGCGTTCACGTCACTCATCAAACTACAGAGACCGTGAACAGAAACTATACTATGAAATGAGGTCTCAGGTGCCAAGTAATATTAGGATGTCCTTGTAGAGGGAGTTAATTTTTCAAAATATTTCTAAATCACCCACTCCGAGATATTGTTCCCCCCTTAGGTGGATTTTTCTTCTACATGAAGGTTAGGTTAATTGATGATTCCAAATTGTTCCCTGTTTGAGTAGGCCCTGTGAAGGACTGGTACCCAGTCTGGTGCTATTTTCTGTCATGTGCCCAAGTGCTGTTGGGATTGGCTTTAGTCCCCAGTGACTATGAATTGAACTAAAGTTTGAGAATGCTGTTATGCCATCTTAGTTCTAAGTATCTTGTTTAAGTCCACAAAGTGCACAGCCTCTAATTTTTTTATCAACTACTTTGTAGATTATAGTAAAGTCTCAGAAAGGGAAAAAAATTGTTTAAGTAGCATTTGAAGACTATTGTTTGGTTAATTTCTGTTGGAATTGTAACTTGCTGGTATTTTGTTTCATGTTAGAACAACTGCTTTAAAAGAAACTGGACCAAATAACATATCTGATGGAGTGATTCAGCTTCCTTTCAGCCATGTTCGCAGATGAATAATGAAATGCTGCACAGGACAGAACCAATCTTTTGGCTAAAATGCAAGATGAATATGGGAAAGAATTACAGTACATTATCAATTAAAACAAACACTAACAAGGGGGGGGGGGGGGGATTGCTAAATTGAATCTTTCTTTTGTTATCTGTGTAATTGCTAATATTTGTCTTTATCTGTGGAAGCCGTCTTTATGTAAGAAACATTTAGAAAGCAAAACAAGATTAACTAAAATCTTAGAGCAGTAGAGTATTCCCTCCAATATCTCTGGTATATGCCACATCTTTAAATATGATGTAAAATTACCAAGGTGGAAGAAAACAACATTCTGAATTAATTTGAGAAAAGGTATGCTTCAGTTGACCATGTAGATTATCTATTTATCTACAAATGTAGTTTTTAATACTATAAATTGCTGCTTGTCAAAACACATATATTTTTACAGAGAATGAAACTGAATTGTTTTTTGCACACCTTAACTTTTTCAGGTCCATCTTTAGACATTGAGGTGTAATATATATACACAAACATGCAGTATAAACACAATCCCTAATATTCTATCCCATAATTAATAAGAGCTTGTACTATATGGAGATGCTGAGGTGCAGAAACATTTGGTACACTCTTTTCATTATATGCATCCATTGTTTTGATTTATGGATTTGACAAAACCCTTAGATAAGATGGCTCTAGACAATAAGTCAATGCAAAAGAGATTTCCAGATGTTTTTCACATAAATACCCCAATGGGTGTGTAATCTACTGCTCATTTGTAATTTAACTTTACATTTTTATTCAGTATGTTCATTTAAGTGGTTATTCTCAATATTATTACTCTTAAAAATAATTTCATAATTGGTTTTTACACCCGAGTTAAGATAAATCACCAGAGAAGAAGGAATAGGGGTTGCTTAAGCTAAGATTGATAAAAACATAGTGTGGATGTAAGACAAAACAAAAAAACAAAAGATGCAAAAACCAGAGCTAAAATTAAATAGCTAACTACTGGAAGTCAAACAAGATGCTGTGTAGCATAACTTAACTAGATTCTGAAGTCCCCACTCAAAATTTGTAGGATGTGTGTATTGGGAAGTGCTGTATAGTAGCGGGGTTGTGCCATTCATGTAAAATGGTTTAAATGCAATTTAACAAGTATGTTGTATTCTTCTTTTCATACTACTTTTTTTAATTCTGGGAATTTTTTTTAATTATCTTGATTGCCCCATTAGGAGATACCAATGAGGCTCTTGACTAATTGTTTAATCACATCCTGTTTGCACAGACCCTACGGAAGTAGTGGATTGCATATTTACAGGAGTCTGAAACCAAGAAGCTATTTGAAGCAGTCTTCTCTTGTGTTTTCTTCTTTAGTCTGTCTGTGTTAACTACACACCAGTGGCAATTACAATAACTATGATGAAGTGTTTTGAGAGACTGGTACTGGGATACATTAAACAGAATATTCTAGATAATCTTGACCAGCTCTAGTTTCCATATTGTTATTACCAGTCCACAGACGATGCAATATATATTTTGAAACTCCATACTACCCTGGCACACCTGGGCAATAAAAACTGTTAGAGCAGAGTCCTGTCTATAAACTACAACTCAACATGTAACCCTGTTGTACCACCAAACTCCTCAGTGTAGGGCTGAGACCAACAATTGGATTTAGGACTTCCTAACAACAGACTTTATTCATGTGTGGACTGACAGCATCACATCCTTTATTCTGACCCTCAACACAGGCATTACACCGGGTAATGTCCTGAGCCCCCTTTAGCACTCCTTGCTCAATAATGACTTTACATCCAGACACAGCTCTATCTTCATCATTAAATTTGCTGATGACAAAGCAATCACAAAGGCCTGATCACCAAAATTGATGAGACAGTTTACAGAGAAGAGATCTACCTGCTGACTAAATGTTGCCAGGACATCAACCTCCGTCTTAATATTAAAAACACCACAGAGCTGGCCATAGACTTCAGACAGCAGAAGGTAAAGCACACTGCCAACTACTTCGGAGTGAACAGCTTTAAATTTCTTGGAGTGACCATCACTGATGTTTAATTAGGAACAATACATTTCACATCTTGTCAAAAAGGCTCACCAGTGCATCTCCTTCCTCAGACATCTGAACACAAATCAGATTTTTACATTTGTTCACAGTAACTTCTACAGGCACACAAATGGAGTTGATCCTCTCTGTCTGCATTAAGTCCTGGTATGGCAGAAGATGTTGAAGATGACACAGAATATCACTGGCACCCAAATGCCGTCAGTTCTATATGTATTCAAACTAAATGCTTCAGTGTCCCCATGAATAATACATGTGCCATTAAACATGCATATATACATCAAATTGACCAATAATAGTAGCCAATTAATTTAAAAATTATTCCCATGTTGTGATCGCAAGCTCAGAGCAAACTTTTTATTTCTGTACCAGTACAGGAAATAAATTCCTCTATGCCTGGTATGCATAAAAAATCTGGCAAGACTTAAGGAACATGAATGTTTACATGGTATGTGAAGACAGCTACCACAGAAAATAAACTGAACTAAATCATGAAGAAACAAAATCAGAATGCTTTCTGATTAATGGAGCATCACCAAATATAGATTGTGGCACAGGTAAAATAGGTGTTTTATAAGTGAGAGACTTGATAAGAGAAGGAAAGTAATTACAGATGTAGTATCCATCCATCCATCCATTTTCCAACCCACTGAATCCAAACACAGGGTCACGGGGGTCTGCTGGAGCCAATCCCAGCCAACACAGGGCACAAGGCAGGAACCAATCCCGGGCAGGGTGCCAACCCACCGCAGCAGATGTAGTATCCACACCCCTATCTAAAAAATCTTCATGATACTTTCAGTCAAACTGGCTAAACGGGCATGTTTATTTCCTGGCTAATTTTCAATAAAGCAAACGACAACATGTATCATAACATTTCTCTGTGAAAAAAACAAGTCCATCGAGGAGAGTTGTGATTTGTTACTCAAGTACTAAGTGAAATCAAAACATCACTGAAATAAAATTATGTGGACAGACAGAAAGTAACAAATGCAGCTTTGAATGGCTTTTCATGGCAGAGAAAAAACAATCCCCACAAAGCTCTTCAAATTGTGTACCTAGCTAAAGAAGAGATCCTAAATTTGACCATAGACACTCTTTTTCTTTAGACTTAAGTATTTGACAATGTGGAGCATCTCAAACTCCAAGTGTGGAAGGAAATGCTACCTGCTGATCCCATGGGATAGTGTAGGAAGTACAAGATTATCTTTTTCAAACTGAATAAAAACATATCAAAAATAATCAAAAATATTACAACTTTGACTCGGATCATTAGTAGAAAGATCCGTGTTCATATCAAGCTTGGACAAGAAACCTTTTACCTGTGAAAGTTGTATTTGGCATGTGGGAATGCAGAGAATGAGATTCTCCAAGGAGAACAAACTGTCAACTGACAAAGGTACTGGATTCACAAGTGATGGGGCAAACGCTGCAGTGCATCCTACTAACCATCACAAGGAAAAATATAGCTTTTGTCTTGAATGAACTGATTTTATACCATTCTAGAGAAACCAGACAGAAAATTCACAAAAAATGCAAATGATCTTGTTTCAGCAATTGTAGCACCACCACTTGTGCATGAACAGCCCTTCCCAGCAGAGAAACTGGGCGGTTATGGTAATGATAGACATGGCAAGCCAAATTAACATTTAGAAATATCTCAAAATGAATTTCAGATATCTTAAAATGCAATTTACTTTTCAATATATATAAAACTCATCTTGAGATATCTTAAAATAAGCTCCTTAACATTTTGAGATATCTGCAATATGTTTTGGGATATCTCAAATGCATTAGTAGATATCTCAAATACATTTTCAGTTACCTCAAAATAACTGCATGTGCAATTCAAGATATCTCAAATGAATTTTCAGATATCTTAAATTGACCTTGCATGCATTTTAAGATATCTTAAAATAATGTCCTGTAAACTTCCCTATTATTTCAATGGAACTTCCTGTTTAATATAAAATACCTTGAAATGTATTTCAGATAGTTGAAAATGAACAGGAAGCTGTTTTGAGATATCTGGCAATGTATTTCAGATATCTTAAATTGTATTTAGGTATCTAAAATGCAATTGAGATATCTTGAAATAGCTTTAAAAGAACATTAAATTATCACAAAATGTATTTGAGATATGTTGAAATACAATTTGAGATATCATGAAATACAATCGTACGATATCTTAAGCGGAGCAGACACCCATTTTAAGATATGAAATGAATTTGAGTTATTTAAAATGTATTCTAGATATCTCAAACAAATATGATCTCTTAAATGCTTTGTAAGATATCTTAATTATATTTTGAGAGATCTTAAAATTTTATCCAATCATTTTAAGATATCTGAAACTCATTTTGAGATATGTGAAATGTATTTTCAGATATTTCAAAACAACCTCCCGTGCATTTCCAGATATCTCAAATACACTTCAAGATATCTTAAGATAACTTCCTGTGTATTTCGAAATTTCTCACATACATTTTGAGATCTTAAAATAGATAGGAATTCCCATTGAAAGAATAAGACATTTTACAGGAAGTGACATTGAGATTGTCGCAGATGGCTGGGGTCATTACCTGGCTGGGACACCTAAAAGGACCGGAAGGTGGCGCGAATAGCTTCCGGGCCACGAGGGGGCAACCGCCATGGAGCAGGAGAGGACCACGGGAAAAGAGAGCGAAGTTTCAAACTCATTGGGACCCATGGCCACCGCCAGAGGGCGCTTTAAACCTTGCGGGACCCGGATATCGGCAAGATGGCAGAGGAGCTTGCCAGGGACGCCCGGAGTGCTTCCGGGGCAAAGGGCAGCACTTCCGCCACACCAGGAAGTGCTGCCGGCTGGACGTCATCAGTCACCTGGAGCACATCCGGGCAGGAATAAAAGGGGCCGCCTCCCTCCAATCAAGGAGCCAGAGTCGGGAGTGGGAGAAGGACAAAGCTCCCAGGAGGAGAGTAGAGGCGGCCAAGGACTGAGAAAGAGTTGAATTAGTGGTTATTATTGCTGTGTGCATTGTGTGCTGTGTGACACTGTCTTTATTTATGATTAATAAACGTGTGTTTTTTATAAAGTGGTTTCCGACTGGTGGTGTCCGGGCAAGTCTCACAAGATATATCTCAAAAGGTATTTGAGATATCTTGAAATGCAGATGTATTTATTTGGAGATATTTGAAAATGTATTTGAGATATCCTGAAATGTGAAGAAAGTTATTTTAAAATATCTTAATGTATTTAAGATATCTCAGAATGCACTGGAACTTGTTTTGATATATTCCAAAATATCTTATTTCAAGATTTCTTGAAATATCTTGAAATCTATTTGAGATATCATAAAATGAATTTCAAATATCTTCAGACAGGTGCATTTTCAGATATCTTTAATTCAATCTGAGGTATCAATATCCAGATATCTTAAAATGTATTTTTAGATATCTCTAAATGTTAATTTGGCTTGCCTTAGACAGAGTTAATGGCCTAACTGAAAGGTATCATTAGGAAAATAGTCCTTACAAAGCACCTATCTGTGCCTGTGACCCAAATATACTGAATGGCTCAATTTGAAGAATTTGGTTAGGAGAAATTCTCAGTAGAAATATATACTTCTATCATATTTCAGCATCATAAAGACGTATTTTACAGTGTTAGCAGAATAGTTTGGATCTCTCTTGCTCCTTCCATTCACACGGCTGATTTAGAGAGATGCTTCAGTGCACAAAACATTTTGAAGACATCACTTTGGAACTGTTCAAGTCTCAGAAGCCTTAACACTGTTCTCCCTATAAAATTAGATAGTGGACTCCACATTTCATTTTTATTATGGGAAGGTGCTAGAATCATTTAAAAACAACAACAACAAAGGTCAACAAATTTTTTTTGCAAGAGGAGAGCGCAATTTGGTTAAACATTATTCTGAAACATCAATGCTACTGATTATTAGTGAATTTACCCTTACTTTGTAGTCATTTGCTTGTAAATGTTTGTGATTTAATAATAAAATTAGAAAAGTTCAATAAATATATTATGTTGACAAGTCAGCCTTTGATATCTTTTATTCAGATATGCATAGAGATCTTTTTAATCTCCTAACATGTCCTGTATTTTACTGTTTGGTTACAAGAATATTACTGTCTAGCACACATTAAAGAGTTATTATATTTACTAAACACTATATTAAAAACTACTTTTTGATCCTTTAAAGGAAGAAATGCCTCGTATGAATTAATCAAACAGGTTGAAATTACTCCTTGAGAATTTATTCAAAGATAACACTAGAGAAAAAAAAATGTTCATCTGCGATGTTTTTCAAACTAGTGAAAAATGAGTAATTTACTGTTCCACATCTGACTGAGCTTTGCTTGCTGGCCATGCCTTTGAGACATGCACATTGCATGTTATTATCCTACTAGGCGAATGCTTCATTCCATGGGCCAAATATATCACTACATATTGCAAATTTATACTAATTCAAAAAGTCATACAATAATGAATGCAAATGTTGAGAGTTGGTGATGCAGACCAAAAACTAAATACTTCATTCTGCACAAGGAAAAAAATATGAATAATAAACAGATAATTGTCAGCAAGTGTTTAAAAAAGACAAAAAAAGTAAACATTTAACATAAAGAATAGGGACGCTAATGAACTTTTGCAGAGGTAGGAAAACACAGAGAACGAGCACAGCCCAAATGAGTGGGTTCCCTTTTTATTTCTTACTCTTCTCATCATTTAACTATGACATAGGAAGTGCTGTTAGGAATAAGTAGCACCTAACAGAAAGGACTACAAGTCAAAGCCAAGGTCATAACTAACATAAAAAATATAGGTTGCTTTAGTCTTTTCGATGATAAAGGATGTGGGACTGAAGCTCGCAAATTATTTGAAAAGATATGGATAATAAGCAGGAGTAAAAAAAATACAACAAGCTGCAGGATCTCATTCAATGTGTTCTGATGAAGTAATTTTGGGTTTTTGCTTCCACAACCTGACATGCTTTTTTGGGCTGCTCAGTGGACAGGGAAGTCCTAAATTTTATTGATGTAACCAAACATTTCTTGCGTGATTCAAAATGATCAGGTGTATGTGGACTCATTTTCATTAAAGTGTGTAAGAGCTGCAATCCAGAAAGTAATTTCAACTTTAATTCTAAGGTGTGCTTTTTCTGTCAATAACAACAATCAACACTTCTAGTTGAGTCTACAATATTGGAGGTTGCAATAAGGCTGATTTCAGATTTCAATGACTTGCTACTTTCTAAAGCTCTGGATATATCAGAATGCATAAGGAGACTTTAAAGAAGCATGAATTTTGCTTACATGGGCTAGTTTGAAAACACAATGTAGAATATAACATAGAAGGTCTAGCATGAAGAGATTACTTCATCCATAGAAAACTCACTAAGACTTTGAGAAAAGATTCAGATTTAACAAAGACTGATAGATTTCAAAACTGTTCCTCAAAGCACTCCCTTTAGTGGGATGTTTTAATCTGAAATTAGACGTTAGAAGCAGAATGTGATTGCCAAATATGAAAATGAAATGTTCAGTCAGACCTGCAGCAAATCCTAGGGACCATGGGTATAAACTAATCCTGGACAAGATGTTAGGTCATTATGGAGGTCAATCAAAAACATCAAGGCAAATGTAAAGTCTATCATCAGTCTAATATTATGTCTTTAGTCTGTGAGACTAGGCTATAGTCCCATGGAAGAAGTTCAGCTCAATACAAGGAGAACATGCATGCACTACACAGAAGCCATAACAGCCTACAAGGAGATAACATTTCAAACTCCACTAGACCCATGTCACATTCTGAATACTCTGATTTAACAGCAAGTAAAAGTGCTTTATAAACAGTAAAAATGCATAATCTCTTGATACATCAATTGAAGAAATCTCTTCCCAGCTTTGCTCCATCTGCTAACTGGGTAATAGTTCTCAGTTCTTGCTCTCAAGCTGTAAAATGAGCTCCCCAAGATTATTCAATCTATTTCCAGTCTACAAAGGTTCAGATGTCTCCTCAAAAGAATCTACAGGCCACTTAAGATTTTCTTCCTCTCTAATCCCCTCTTACATACCTTCAGTGTTACTGACACAGTGAGCTGTCGAGCAACTTTAATGTTTTTCAGTTCTTTTTTTTTTATCTAGCCTTGGGGAGAACTAGAATACTGCACTTTGTACTTCAAAATCATCATACGATAAATTATGGTTTGTTTCAATAATTCACAAAATAATAAAAAAAATGTTAATTTTCAAATTGGAGAAACAATTTCAAGTACAGTAGTTATTGACTTTTTTCACCCAAAGAATGCCACTGGGTTGTAGCCCACAGGGTTTCTAGTTTGATCCAAGGCATTGACATATTCTGTCTTAGGAAGGGTCACTTCATGGGTAGGGGCTAAACTGAACTTAGTTTTGTTAAGTTTGACTTGATTGTATGGAATTTTACATGCTTTAAATAAATTCAATAATTTTTTTTAAAAAAAAGGTCACTTCATCTTAGAGTGTTCCAACAATTGTAAACAATTGTACTGTAAGTCTGTAAACTGCTTAAAATCAGAAAATAAATATTAATTTTATAATTTTATAAAACATCCCACTTTATCTGCTCTTATGGAATATTAATTAAATAACAAATGGTAGCAAACAAAAAAATATACAAAAAATGGCATACAAATATATACATGAGAACTGGTGGCATTTATTGCTGTCAAGATGATTTGACCAGAAACCCAAGACTTGGATCCTGCTATAAAGTTAGAAAATCCTCATCACAGAATTAGAAAGAGTTTGGGTAAAGGAGCAATCCCGAGTTAAAAGCCTATGTTTTGAAGTGTAGCACGTATTTAGATGTACAGAAATCAGACATAAATGGCCCTCCACCATAGAGCAGTATTTTTTTTTTACTCTTATTGTGTAGGGAGCAAAACAAAGTAGGCTGGTCACATAGGAAAACTCTAGGAAAGTTACTATACACTCCACATGCTGCTTGATGTTATAAGACCTTATGGAAACTACATTGGCTATGTTGTTTATTTGCAAAGGCATGAACCAAAATTTAGTCCTCTCTGCTTAATCCTTTACACCAATATAAAATTAATGGTAGATTAGTGACACATTTATGGGTGCCCAAGGCTCATTAATGAACATGGGAAACAAAGACGAGCCTGTCTGGTGTGATTTTAGGAAAGAGGTATGGTAGCACAAATTGCTGAAAAACTTAATGCTGACCATGAGGGAAACGTGTCAGAACACACAGTGCAAGTGGCTGTGTATGGTGCTCAGTAGCCAAAGACCGGTCGGAGTTCCTATGCTGACTTCTGTCCACTGCCAAAACCCCTAGAATGGACATGAGTGTCAGAACTGGACCATGAAGCAATGGAAAAAGGTGGCTGGTCTGATGAATCACATTTTCTTTCAAATCATGGAGATGCCTGCGTGCATGTGTGTCGTTTTTCTGGGGAAGACATAGCAGCAGGATGCACTAAGGGAAGAAGGTAAACTGGTGGAGGCAGTGTGATGCTGTGGGCAGTATTCTGCCAGGAAACCTTGGGCCCTGGCATTCATGTAGATGTTACTTTGATATGTACCACAAAACTAAAGATTGCTGCAGACCATGCACACCCCTTCATGGCAACAGTATTACTCAATAGCAGTGGCCTCTTTCAGGAGGATAATATGCCCAGTCACACTGCTAAAATTGTTCAGGAATGGTTTGAGGATCATGACTTTAAAGCATTGACCTGGCCTCCAAATCCTCACATCTCAATCCAGTCGAGCATCTGTGGGATGTGCAGGAAAAGCAAATCCTATTCATGGAGCCCCACCTTGTAACTTACATGGCTTAAAGGATCTGCTTCTAATGTTTTGATGTCAGATGCTACAGGACACTTTCAGAGGTGTTATGAAGTCTATGCTTTGATAAGTCAGACGTCACGAGGGAAACTTCCACAAAATTAGGCAGGTGGTTTTTAATATAGTGGCTAATCAGTTTATGTTAAAATAGTCTGATAATTGTGTTTGCTGGCATTAGCATGCAGGCATATTTTTAATTAACATTAATATTGCTCTTTCATGTACAACAACTCCATGAAACTTAAAGGTTGTCAGTCAGATCATATATGTGTTATTGCTACACTGGATTGTTTTCCATACGTGGTTTCTGCATTGTTTCTAGAGGTATTCTTGGCCCCTGTGATGCTGTAAAGGAAAAAAAAAAAAGGGTCCAGAAAATAGGTGGCTGGACAGATACGTGTTTTGAAATTAGTTGTTGTCATAGCATTGTGATTCACAGCTCAGTTCTAATAGCTTGAGTTTGATGTCCATCCCAGCTTGAGTCTTTGTTAAATCTGAATCTTTTCTCAAAGTCTTAGTGAGTTTTCTATAGATATTCTACTGCTTTCTCGTCACATTCAAGGGAAAAGCTAAGTTGACTATAATTGAGAGTTTTAAAACAGCAAACATTAATATGGTAGCTCCTGTATTAAATCCTTCTTAACCTGCTTCTGTTTTATTACAGAGCCAAGAGGAGTTGGAACCTAGTCGGTCAAAACCGTCTCTAGGCAGGCAGTCATTTTACTGCAGTTTAATCAAAAATTCTATAAATCTTAATTTTTCATATATACCCACTTAACTAGTAAACATTTTTCTTATGTTTTTGCATGGCTGGATGAAGCTGGATTAAAAAAATAACGTTTAATTCTATTCAGCACACTTTACAAATATAATACAATGGTTACCGTAAATCTATTGTTTGACTCCAGACTAGTGACACAGTGATGGGGGAAATGGAAACCTTGCAGCTTACGGTCTCTGATTGCTTGTAGGATATATTAATTCAGTCAATCCATTCTTTTTTTATAAAATTTCTTACCGATTCTGTAAAGTTACAATTATTCTACCCCTTTGCACTGAGCTATACATGTCATGTTTGCAGAACCGTTGTCACCTGTGAGAAAAGACATTTGGAGTGAATAACAAAATTTCTGGTTGTTCAGCACTGTAATTGAAAAGGTCTAAGAGTTGCACTTGAAGACTATTCAGCTTCAGCTGTTCTTAACATTAGGTGTGTGGCACTGAGCACAAGTTGTATTCGAAAGGGTCAAGTGCAAATGGAACTGTGTGGCTCATTCAGACGAGGCATGTACAACCACGCTCTGCAGCATCGCAGAAAGCAGATGTCAGCAGTCAGATACCAAGACCACATGTGAATCACAGCAAGCAACGGCCAGGTCTGCAATATTATATGAAGGTTACAAATGAAGGCAATTATCACATTGAAGAACATATGTCAATGTGCAACTGTTCTCTCTGATGAGGATGATGAGAAAAAGAAAGAAAAACACACACACACACAAATGAGAACCGGACTGTTTACTGATAAATGTGCTACGTCTCTGATGAATGTACATCAAGCTTTGATGAATTTAATCAGATGTGCAGCTTAAGTCGTTTCCCTCTGTTTAACATTTCTCTGTTAATTAATGCAAATGACAAGGCATTCATTATTGAGAAAATTAAATAAATTCCTAGACTGAAAATGGAAAACCTATAGGCATCCAGTTATCACTTACCCTGAAGTGGTTGCAAGTTCTGGATATACAAGATGGAAAAATTAAATACTTTACACCACTCATATAAAGTCACTTCTGCTTTTACATAGCATTGCTGAAATTTTGAAGATGAGAAGATGTCAACTCTGCAGCTCTTTCATCAGATGGGATGTAATGTTTTCCATCATGACTGCTATTGGTGGTATCCATATGCATTAAGCGTGGTATTGTACAGTATATTGTTCATATACAGGACAATTATAAAATACAAATACTTCCAATTTTGTTACAAATGAAGCATAAGTGTTTATTTGGAACTTTGAATTATTTTCTTAAAATTCTAATGTGGATTTGTGATGAAGATATTAAGGAATGGAATTTAAAAAGAAAAAAAATCTAAAATACCTCATTTAATTGGGAAGAGTTAAAAGAATTATTAAAGCAAAGCTCCCACTGGTTGAGTTTGCATTTGTAACATGATGGACCGGTGTTGCATGCTGGGTTGATTCTTGTCTTGTGTGTTTCTCTAGTAGATTTCTTTTATCTATTTTTGCTCTCTATTAATGTATGATGACATGTAGATTCTCTTATTCATATATATTAAAGTATGCTTCTGGTCTCATATAGTAATCAGACACAGATTTGCGGGGATCTGTGAAATTGTGTTTAACAGGTGATGTCAGCAGCATGGCCTAATGTCTAAGGAAATAGACTTCGATTCACAAAATCACAGGTTTCCAAAGCAGGATCGTTTGGAATCCTGAACACATAAATTAGCCCGGTCATGCAAAGACAGATAGTACAGGTCTTTAGTGACAAAAGCACTGCACCAGGAAAACATACTGTTTCATTTCCTTTTGAACTTCATTTCATATAGAAAGTCAATGGTAGGAATATATTTTGTGTTCAATTACCTTGGCATGCTTGAAAGTTTTTTTTTTTTTTTTTGGGTCTTCTTACATTATTTAAACAAACTTATTTTAATTGGTAACATGGTACATTAGCCAGTTGTTTAGCATGAATGTGTCCTGTGATGGATTTGCTTCTGAGCAGGGCTTTTGCTGCCTTGTGCCTGTTTCGCTGGGATAGCTTCTGGCTTCCCATCAAACTGATCAGTATAAAGTGGTGTCAGAAAATGGGACTGTGAATAGAAAGAGTGATTCCTATAAGAATTAGTGTGTACATAACCTACAAAATTCTGTTTAATCACCATTTTCTACATGAACGTTGCATTCTGGTTGCAAGGTCTGCAGAAATTTCAGAATAGAAGTTTATTATTGCCTTCTCATGGACTTTTATAAATGTTCTAGCTCAACCCCTATAAAATCTACTTATTTAAAGTATGGAAAGGCACAGTGTATTAACTTACGTGATAATAATGATCATATAAACTTTTAATGCGAGCCTTTCAGACTATAGAGAGTAGAATTTACTCAAACAACAATCACTGTCCAAGGTGCTGAATACTAATTTTTCATTGCTTCCAGTAGTTCCAACATTTTAAAAATCTTTTTGTCTTATGTAATACCATTGGGCATTACTTTCAAAATTAGTGAAGTGTACCCTAAAATTATAGTCTACTTTAGAAAATACAGAATCAATGACTGTCTGCACTTGACTGAACAGATGTGCATTCATTTAACATGCAACCAGAAGAACCACACATTTTGTAGGTTGACATCTTGGCATTGGAGGCTTTGACATTCATGTCAAAAAAAGAAAGTGTGCAAATCTAGTTTTCTTTTACTGCCTTTTTCTGTAGAAACCCAACAGATGTACTTGTTAAAATAACTGTATATTCTGCATATTTATATTAATTTCTAAGATGTTTAGGAATACAAAGTATAAGTGAACTTTTGTTACACTCTTTGTAAGATCGTTTTTCTTTTTTTATGCCACTGTAAAAATACTTTTGTATTTATGATTTATTAATTATTGTGGAAAAAACAAATAAGTAAATAAGTGCACTTAAACATAGATGCTATTTTTAGCTTCCTGATTGACCTAAGCAAAATTTTGTAGTTAATCAGTTTTAGCCAAAGCTCTAACCTGAAAAAAGGTAAGAAAAGGTTTAACAACAGACGAACTGCAAACAAAAAAGAGAGGTATGAAGAACTGTAACAACTACAAACAAAAGAGCCATGAAGATAAATGTACATTTTAGATAACAACGCCTGTTCAATCCATTAACCATTGAGGATCTGACAATGAGCAACAATGCAAGGTACTTTGTAAGGAAAAAAACATATTTATGTTAAGTTCATTTTTTAAAAGTTGGCTGCAAAATTGTCGTCAAATATGACTATTTACATGCACATTTTTGAAAGCTAAAGGTACAGCCACAACTTTCACTGTAAATTTGTGTACTTAGTCACTGTGTAAGAATACAAATTCAACAAATCTGCTTCTATGAACAATTAGAATAAATTGCTTAAATAATACTTTAATAAAGAAAAAAAATAAATTCTGTACCACCACGTGTACGCTAAGTCCTATATTGCAGTCTGCTTTTCTTTCTAGATCTAACAACCTTGCTTTAAGATGCATGTCCAGTTACAGCCCATACCTTATCCTGAATATTAAACATCGGCTGATTCACGGTGTAATGCTTTGTAAAAGCTCCATGACAGTGATCCAAATTGAAGGTCCAAAATAAGGACTGGTTCATTCACAGATGATGGGTTTAACTGTTTTGTAAATGCTAACTAACATTCGTTATGAAAAATTCCAATACTCTCCATTTATGTGAATTTCCCCTTGGGATTAATAAAGTATCTGTCTATCTATCTATCTAATGGTTTATCATTGTATTTTCATAATGTCGAGTACATTGTAATTCTATAACAAACTCTCTTTGATTGTGTCCTTGGCACAACTAATCATATACTGTTATTATTACTTTTACTGTGCATAATTTGCTTGTTCTCTCATGTAAAAAAAAGTGTTTTGATTTCCAGTTTTTATCTTTAAAATAATTAGCTGAAAATCGACTGTCAACTGATTTTTGTATGCAATGGATGAGATATCCTTCAAATAGCCGAATAGTGTTAAAGCACAGCACTCATAGCATGAAGTTTTAATTTCATTGGTTGTATTGAAAGAGAGTAATTGCGTTGTGAATATAACACTCAAGTCTTTTTCTTAGTTCCTGACATATGAAATTTAATTTTGTTAAGATTAGATTAAATGATAAATGTGGAGGTGTAAAATTTTTCAATATAGTACAGGGCGCAGTTTCTACATATTAACTTCAACAATAAAAAATGCATTTAAAAAAACGTATGAATGTTAACACGTGAAAATTCTGAAAACTCAACAGTCATCATTATTTTCAGTAACAGCATATATTTTTCCCCCCACAACTTCAGCTAAAATAAGCAAAAATAAATAACATACGTGAAGCAATTCTTTTCTCTATCTCGTTACAGGACTTTTATTGGTGTATATATATTCATATTGATAGATAAAACCACAATGTAGTATTTCACAACATTATTTGGTAATCATTTTTAATGGCGCATGTTATTTTGCTCAAGGATTAATCAGAATTAATTGCCTCATATACACTTAAATGAAACCTCTTGTTATGTTTAAATTATTTGTTTTACTAGCGAAGTAAGAGTTAATTAACTGTAATAGCATTCAAAGCTAAAAGAACAAAATAAATACTATGAAATCCAACTTTTTAAATAAATTAACAACTTTACCATAATATTAATCAAATGTAAAACGATGTATTTCGTTGTAAGTTTTTAAAAGGTCCCTGTTGTTTACCGATCTAATAATAAAAATAATGATAATAATAAACTTTTCATTTTCTTTTAAACAATTGGCATATTACAGACTTTAATATAAGTGATAGTACAAAAGTACATTGTATGTTCTGTTTAATAATCACAATGACGGAAAACAACTGAACTCAGCAGGGATTATTTCAAATGAATAAAGTTAATTCCAATCCCCAAATTTTTAAATGCAGTTTTTAAACAAGCGTTTCTCTTAATAAATGTTCAGAAATTAATCAATAAATTTAATCCAAACGATAATAATCAGCAAAAAGTGTTGTGATTTTTTTAAAGTCACTTTATTTAAAAAGGCGTAAGAAATGTAAAAAATGTTTATGTAGTGAAGGCTGTATATACAATTATTGGTTATTAACAAAAAAATACGACTGTAAAAGCAAAAAAGCGAATTGACGTGTAAATATATTAAACGAGACAATTCTTCATTTACTTCGTAAACAAATCTATTCATTACATGTAATTGGATATTATTCTTGTATGCCTTTTTTGTCATTTTTTTTTAAACTTTTCGTTCTGATACGTGAGTCTCGCTACACATTCTTAAATTAAGTAAAAGCAATGCCTCATGATGACCAAATGGTTTCATTAGTTTTAATACATTTTTACTTAAAAAAAAGTTAAGAAAATATTAATATTGCTTATTAATATTTCCTAGATACACTTTACTATTAATGATATATTCAAAAAAACACGCAATTTCATAATAATTATTGGAAATAATATTAATGATATTACGTATATGAGTCATTGGCTTTTTTTAATTAAACGTTGATGGAGTTAATCACGTCCAAAATTTCACTTTAGAAAACATTTTTAAACCAATGCACAAAATAAACGCATGAATAAAAAACATGCAAAATCAGTTCCAAATAAAAAGTGCATTCATGAACTGAACTATACTTTTTATCAATAGTAACAATAGAAACACAACAATAATAATAATAATAATACCTTCTAGTATACGTCAATAATACTGGTCATATAAAGAACGTCTACATCTGATCATTTAAAAAACTGGACTGCTACAATTTCCAAAAATTGTATCTGAAACGTGAACATAAGGAGATGCAGGAGACTTCTTTTAATATACTTTAGACGTATTTTGGAAAGGCGGTACATTTTACGATGAAGTAAGCGATATGTTAATTATAGCAAACAACGAAAACGTTAGTCTGAACAGAAAACAACAATGCCTAAATGTTAAAGGACATTCCCTAATGTGAACTTTAGGTTAAGAAACTTGACCGTTTTGGTTGGCTATGACCTTTGATTGAGGGAGCTCAACAGTAATAGAGTAAGCTATGTCTATGAGGACTGATGCGCCAAGAAGGAATCGCGGAATAAGGTCGATTAACCCTCCTAAACACCCTTCTGAACGAGGCCTAGCCTTCAATAAAAGAGGTTTCCTCAATAATAATACCCGTTAAACATTTGCTCATCTCTAATTATACATGACCTTCCTAGAAAACGCTCTCTCCTTCTATTGGGCACTGTGTAGTTCCGTTAAATAGATTCATGACCAGGTATTAGCCATTGAGTGGGACAGACTAGGTTGAATATTAAAAGCTTTGAGAGTAAACTGACCTTCCGTTTTTGGTAACGATCATTTCATTGGTGACCTCCTTGAATTTTCTCCAGAGCTCGGCGTCTTCCAAACTGACTTTGAGTTGCTTCTCAGTGGGGTCCCCTTTCTCTCGTCCTGCTTGGAGCTCACTCTCCACCACACTTAGGAGGCGGGAGATGCAGCAGTCGCTGCCCTTCTTGTTGCCGATGCTCAGGTCGTTCATGATGGACTCTGTACCTGTACGAGGTGCCAGATCCGTGCTTTACACTTGGTCGGATTGACTTCAAAAGCTGCCTAGAGGATCGAATCACTTGGTCACAACCTAATGATGAGATTCCCCACCTGCAGCCTCACTTCTAGGACTCTCGGTAGAACTGGAAGCGCAGCCTCGCAAACTCACTGACACTTCTGATAATGTGACACCATCTCTTGAGAAAAATCCGACTTCGTACCCAATTACTTGTTAAGTCACGTGACTGAGAACTAATTTTTACCCATTGCCATTGGTGAATGTAATTAATGCAACTTATCTTGAGAAATAAAATTCAGCCCAGTCTGCATCTACGGCCCCCCAATAACAAAGAGGGAAAAATATGACAAGCACATGATGTATTATTGTGCGTGTGTGTGCGTGCGCAAAGAAAGGATATCTGGGATTCTGACTAGATACCAAGACATTATTATTTGCTCAAAATAAACTTTGTATATGACAATTTGCACGAAGAAAATACATCCGTTTTAGAATGAATGTAGCCCATTGCTTCCGGTCAAATGTTAATTCGAATATTAACCAATAAAAGGTGGTTGTGGGGATTATTATTAAAAACACCATAAAAATTGGACATTTCTGAAATTTGAAATCAATATTCAAAAGTAGCGTGTAATTCAGAGATGGACACAATTCTAACACAAATCTAAAACAACTGGCCTTTTATATTCAATCTCGCACCATAAGAAATTGAAACTCATACTGCATGTTTTTCCTTTTCAGCAGTATAGCCATTATCATACCATAGTTAATCGACATTGAGAACGTTGGCAAAATGTGGTATGTTAAATACCAGTGTCTAAGCATTTACATTACTCAAACTTACTTTAGAAGTTATGAAATTCTGTACCGAAGTTTTTTTTTTTCAGTTTTATAATTTGTCTGAATGATTTAGAGTGGAATATTTTCATTTCTACTCGTGTCGTTTTATAATCAGATTTATTCGAGTGAAGTTGACTGAAGACTCTACTGTACTTATAATACCGTAAAAATACGATATAGAACAATCGAGTTATCGATTATCAACTTTTAAGCCAACTTGCCACCTATTACATTGGAAGAAATAATTCGGACATCTTCAAAAATATCTTTAACATGGAGGCCAATAAGAGACATAGACACCTTCAAGAAAACAGAAACAAAAAAAGGAGCGTTACAAGTTCTCCCTACAGAAGAACCATGAATAACGAATGGGAATAAATCATCTATAAGCTTTACAAGTTCAGCTTTTTTATTAGTAGAGAACACAAATCTGTATTTTAGCTTAGAGGTAACAAAAAATAGAGTAATTAGAGAAAAGGAGACCACATTAAATGAAAAGAATTCAGGACGTGACCACTGGACATAATGCATACATCATGTCGAACACAATTGTATCTGTCATTTTCTTGCTGGTTAATGTCTGATGATAAATTTCACAAATAAAAAAACTCAATATAAAATGCGCAACATTCAAGAAAAAAAAGGCAGGTAGGAATGTTTCTAAAAAAAAGTCCTAGAAACTACAGTAATAACTTCCATTAGAAGGTAAAGCATTTCAGCAAACAGAATTTATTAAAAATGTTCAAAGAAAACTTTAGAATTTATTTGTGCATGGCTGTGCATAACGAAAAATGAGGGAACTAAATTATTCTATTTAAAAATATTGTGGAGCAGTAACAGTTAGAGCAAATTAAAATCACAGTAAGTCTCGTGTTGTCCGAGTGATGCTATCGATCTTATAAAGAAAAGCCATAAAATATTACGTATAAACGTTACATATATACAGTATACACTAAAAATGATTATGGGATACTGCAAGTAAATAAATATACATTGGCACAGTACAGGAGTGCTTTGCAAATAAATACTTTTTTCAATTAAAAAAAATGTACACAATGCTCATTACTGCTCAGGTATCGTCTTAACCTTTTCGTGGTACAGCTTTCAGGTCTAGACCAGAACCATTATCCAAAAGAATACTCTATCAAGTTGAAGCTAATCAATGTGTCCGATTGATTTTTTTTTTTTTTTGAGAAAGCCCATAACGTGAAATGCTATATTGAACTAATAGATAGATAGATAGATAGATACTTTATTAATCCCGATGGGAAATTCACAATAACGACTTTATCAATAATAGCCCTATTCAATAATATTGTTCTGTCATTTTGTGGAGTTCATGAGATTTACTTGAAACGGTTTCAAGTCTGGTGTGCTCCACGCGATCTTCTTTGTCAAGGCGAGATACTCCACCAGCCCCTCGGTGGCTTTGCAAGTTCATCGATGTGCCGCATCCTTAATAACTGGCGATCTGCTGTCAGATTAGCAGCCTCCGCCGGCCAAGTCGGGCATGTGCGGGCAGCACGAGTCAAAGCTCGCCCACATGGCCCAGCGATGCGCCAGGATCCTCGCGCAGCTGTCGCATCTGTGTCATGAATACGAATTCTCTTTCTAGATCTTTTTCGTCGTGCTCTGATTTGTAAAGTTTGGGGTAAAGGCTTAGTTTCTAATACGCTGGCTACACTGTTGACGATTTGCTTTTCAAACAAAACGAGCCTTCGATAAAACAATACAAAGCAGAAGACGCTGGAGTGTGTTTTTATAGTATACATTAACTTTTAATTCGAATGAAACGCCATAATAAATTTCTCTACAAAACAATATTTTAAATATAAGGTACTGCCCAGAAAGGAAATAAAGGCAAGTTCTTTATTAAAACAGATAATCAGAAGAGTCGATGACAAGGCATTTGAAGAAATAAATTTGTTTTTGCTTTTTGACACGGTCTGTTGAAAATTTGTAAAGGAAGAAGATGAACGCGAGAGTGTATTTTACTTAAATAAAACAAACATATTTTAAAAATCGTTTATTTTGATTTTTTCCCTAATGAATTTACCGACGTAGGCAATATTAACCCTCTAAGACGTACATTTAAATACATTTCGTGTCTTGGACAACAAAACGGCCAAAAGGGAATTCGACCCTCAAGTTCAGCACCCTGGACAGGGTTGTGCGTTTGTCTTGTCCTTTTCCGTTATCATCTATGAGGCGAGACTTGAATGTATTCCCGGTACTCATCAAATCATAGCTGTAATAAATGAGTGTCTGCTTCATTACGACTGGGGAAGTATTTCAGAGTCTCACTTAACTCGATATGGTGAAGTGCTGCCATTTTTCGGTGTTGCGGCATTATTAACTGATCTGGTGTTATTTATTCATTTTGCTTTATTATAGGATAACTATACAAATAGTCAACATTTGGTATGTTGTTTGTTCTGATCGTCGGCCGCATATTCATAATTCATTTCAATTAAATATGATTTATAGGAGATAAAGTTTTGTAAGTTGCACAGTTGTGCTGCTTACGTGATGCTTTATTTCTTAATATGTTAATCATCATATTTACACTTCAATCAACATTTGTGAATAATTTGTTTTTCTATTAGACAGACAGAGAGAGTGAGTTAAAGATTTGTTTTGACATTATATTGTGTAAAATTCATGCATATATCAGTGACAATGTATAATAAATTTTCAGTTACGATTGATACAAATCTTAATGAGTAGTACGTCAGTACATATAATAAAAATAAATAAATAAAAATCAAACAAAAAGCTTCTTCTGTAATGTAAGAAGAGCGCAACACTGGGACAAAGTATTTAAGGAGCTGTGTGTGTCTTATGTCAGTTTCCTTCTTCATTCTGAAGTGGTTCTCTGAAAATCAGTATGTTTGAAGATTATTTCTGTTTGACAATCAAGTACAATTTACTTTTACAAGAGAATCTCACAGTTGCTTCTGCCGTAGTGAATTAAACCTCTTCGTAATTTTGCTTGTTGGAAACAGAGATAGATAGGAGGAAAGAGAGACATATAAGGAAGAGAATGATATCAAGTGTAATTTTGTTTTATTGAAAAGTAGAAATGTTTTTCTGAAAACACTTGTTTCCAAATAAGTCCATGTCAAAGTAGGTCTTTCCAAAATGTAAACATGAAACACTTTATGATGTGCAACCTTTAGTAATGTAAAGTCAATTCATCCAGATGAACATTGAAAAAGGCAATACAACATATTAGGTTGCTTTCCAAACAGTGGGACATAGGAGGTTTTACCCAAAATTATTCCAGACCACAATCACCACAAAAATTACAAACAAGATTCAACTAGAGGTTCAAGTGTGGTGAAGCATTAATACTACTGCAAGGGAAGCAGTTTTGTGTAAAGTCATTTATGCTTCAAAGTATTATTTTAACAGTACAAAACAATGTCCTTCTGCATCCAACTGGAAAACTGTTGCATTAAATGGATGCTTTGCACATGTTGCACATGTTGGAATGATTGCCTTAGTTGGAGCATATATTGCAGTGAAACCTCAGAATATGAAAATGATTAAATAAGAGGAAAGTTCATAATACTTGTTTACACCATACACCAATTTATGGTTTTATAGAGCTACTATTTTATCATTTTAGTTTTTATTGAGTTAATCTTCATTTTTTTCCCAGATGACATTGATCTATAATCATAACCTGATATCATCTTAGTAATCTTTAAATGATGAAAAAATTAGTTTATTATTGACACATTTTGAATGGCTTTCTGGTGACACATAAGAGCAGGTACAATGATACACACACTTGCTTAATAACACATAAAACAAGAATTTGACAGAAGTGTTTTATTTTTGCATAAAAAGCATTGAGAAGTTCATGGAATTCAGGTACAGATTCATGACTAAAGATCTGTTCTTAGCAGTCAAATTTTAATTTTACAATATGTCAAGTGTGTATTGATGCATGTATTTGTATACACCTTGTGTGTCATTTACTATTCATATTTGCAATGAATTCTAATCTTGTTAGTTGTATTAGATAAAAGTCATAAGCCAAATATACAGTAAAAAGATTAATTACAAACACTGGAGACCTTCAACATGCGTTTTTCAAGGTCTGTCTCAAAGTTCCGCCATGAATACGAATGGCACATCTATCTGACATATTAAGCCATGTCTGTTCTACATTTGGCTGCAAATGATAAAGAATAAGTTGTTCCTAATAACACCAGAAGGCAAATGTTTTCTCTTCTTGGTTGGTTCATGATAGTGGTATGATCAACATATTTCATGATGGGGGTCAAAGTTTAGCTTCTACTGCCTTGTATTACAATTTGACCGTTTGTTTTTGTTCAATCTGTACAGTATTTGTCAAATTTGAACTGTGCATCATGGTGTTGTCTGTTTAAACCATGAAGAACCAATAAAAAAAATTCTCAGACTTTGAAGCTAATACGTTTCCAACTACAATCATACTTTGTCACCTACTAAACTTTAATGTTTTCATGTCTGGTGAATCAGAAGTTTTACTAAAGGTTTTCCTATACCCAATATTATTATCATATTATTTTTTATCTTAAATGGTTCTTTTGAATAATCACTGTATTGGTATGAAATATGTCCAAATCAATTCTTCGAATATAACGTTTTTGAAACATTTTCTATAAGGCATAACTCCAATGGATTCTGTTACTTAAAATATCCAGAAGTGTTTAGCTTTGTTTCATCTACACCTCCGTATGAGTCGTTCTTGAATATAGCTTATATTGTTTCGTGAATATACCGATGTCATACAGTTAACGGTACATTACTAACTTGTCTCTACTCTACCCTCACTAAAATGAAATAGTGAGAGAAGCATGGTCACCGACTCATAATTAACGGCTTAATGAGGCTTAAAGCTACAACCACCTCATGAAGAACACATTTGGAACTGAATTACTTTTGTTTGCTCTTTGCAGATAAAACATAAAGTTTTCATTAAAGGAGTGGTATTATGCCAAATCTATCTATTTTCTGTTCATCCATTCAGCATCCACCGCTAATCCGAGGTCGGGTCGCGGGGGCAGCAGCCTAAGCAGGGAAGCCCAGACCTCCCTCTCCCCGGCCACCTCCTCCAGCACCTCTGGGAGGCCCCCGAGGCGTTCCCAGGCCAGCCTCGAGATATATTGCCTCCAGCGTGTCCTGGGTCTGCCCCGTGGCCTTCTCCCAGTGGGACATGCCCGGAACACCCCCCGCCAGGGAGGTGTCCAGGGGGCATCCTGACCAGTTGCCCGAACCACCTCAGCTGACTCATCTCGATGCGGAGGAGCAGTGACTCTACTCCGAGTCTCTCCCGGATAACTGAACTCCTCACCCGATCTCTAAGGGAAAGTTCAGCCACCCTGCGGAGAAAACTCATTTCAGCCGCTTGTATCCGCGATCCTGCTCTTTCGGTCACTACCCAAAGCTCGAGGCCATAGGTGATGGTAGGAACGTAGATCGACTGATAAATCGACAGCCTCGCCTTTTGGCTCAGTTCTCTTTTCATCATGACGGACCGCTGCAGAGCCCGCATTACTGCGAATGCCGCACCGATCAGTCTGTCGACCTCCCGCTCCATTCTTCCCTCACTCGTGAACAAGACCCGAGATACTTGAACTCCTCCACTTGAGGCAGTAATGTGCTCCCAACCCGGAGAGAGCATTCCACCCTTTTCCGGCTGACAACCTTGGCCTCGGATCTAGAGGTGCCACATCCCCGACGCTTCACACTCGACTGCGAACCGCACCTTGTTCATACCTGCGAGAAATCCTAGCTTCACTAATTTACAGTTTGCAGGTTCCCTCTTATGCTCTGCTGAAAGTACACTTACAGGACCTGCCAGGCTCGTTTACATTTGATGCTGCTGATACCAAACCACTAAAGTGTCGCACATCGGCTCCTAAATGAAGCAAGAATTAAGTTTCTCTAATTGGGAAATTTCTCCACAAGAACAACCTAGTTACGTATTTGTTGGCACTTTCAGCGTGGCGTAACCTATTCAACAGCACAACTGAACATTTTGAGTGATACGGTGGGTTCATGAGTAAACGACATCACAGTTTAAATACACTTTGATTTCAAAACGCTCGGATGATACATACATCGCTTAAAGTCTTATAAAACCTTAACTGTAAAGTGCTGTTATGGTGTCTTGCTTTCCTCCCCGAGGCCGTGATCCATCCGCTTCAGTCCCTGATTTCACGCCCGAACAGCGGGGACTTAACTCCGCGGCCACTTCTCATTTTCAAGAACCCCTCACACCACGACGACCGCTTTAACGGCAGCACGCTCTCCAGAAACACGGCACTAATCTCTCCAGAATTAGATTCGCATGTTGTATCATAAAAGTATTGCGGAACCTCTCTGTCTAGATCTCTTTGCCATCTCCGTTCACCTCGACCTAAGCGTTTTACACTACCGTCAATACTTTTTTTTATCTGTGCTTTTCGTAGTAAAGTTTGACACTCCGTAGCATATACTACCATTGGTTTATCCTCTTTTTAATTTCGTTTTGTTAAATATATTAAGCGTTATTTTGGGTTATATTAGGAGTACAATGGTGACAAGAAAAGTTTCACGTTTCAAAATATACAGGAAGTGCTGAGATGAGCAAAAAGCTTTTGTAGAACCCATGTATCTTTGTAGAAATTGTTTTGCAAGTTCTCGATCTCCCTTTTAAGCATTTTTTCGAAACCGTGGAGAGCAAACAACTCAAACCGGTTGCCACGGGTGTTAGGAGGCAACCAGAAGTCTAAAGGGTTATTCACACTGATCTAGTTTACAATTTGCTTCCTCCCTTGACTCCAGTTTTATCCCAAAGTTCAAGTATACGTCTTTTCTCACTGCTGTTATTACTTAAATCGTGCGTAATCGCTCTTTATAGTATTAAGTAGACTTCAAATAATGACAATTTACAGTCAAATTTAAATAAGCAAGAAAGGTGTAATACAACATGATTCAATGAAAAAATAAATTAAAGAAAAATATATAGCGTATACTTTCAAATTCAGCTGGAACCCGCTGACGTATCTTAGAGTCTATCGATTCCTCCATTTTTGGAGACTCCGAATATGATTTTAAGTTGGTAGGAGCCCGGCAACACGCGTTAAGGCAAAAACTAAAACTGAATAGGGTGTGCGTTAAAGAACATAACCACACACGAGTGGTCCACAAGTAACCAACCAACACACAGTCTCTGTTTACGTCAGACACAGACCAATAACAATTTAACTAAAAAGGCGCGTCTTAGTGTGGAATGGAACCGAAGCTGCAGAAGGAGCCTTGCAAGCTGCATACGGACTACGCCCTGCACACTCTTAGAAATAACGGTTCTTTAATGGCATTGTGTGGTTCTTCGTTGAACTATTACTTGATAGAGCACCGTTTCATTCTGGGACGGGTTCTTTGCATATGAAGGTGGTTCTTTGTGCTTTGTAAAACTGTCTTCTAATACGTAGAAAAAGAAAAACCAGAGAAATCTTTATTTTTTTGGAAGGCTAGAACGAGCACGACATTAACAGATTAAGAAAACCTGGACAGAGTATGTGTTATTGTATGCAGCAAAAGTCCTTTTAAAATTAGGTAGAATTTGGTATTTCACAAATCTGTTACCCTCTAGTCATGGTTAGGAGCCTGTAACCGATCTAAATAAATAAAAAGTTCTTTCTGGAACCATCACATGGACGGGTCTCTAGGAAGCCAAATACGGTTCCTCTATGGCAGAGGTGGGCAATGACAGTCCTCGAGGACCGCAGTGGCTGCAGGTTTATGTTCCAACCCGTTTTCATAATCAGAAATCGATTATTGCCGATGAAGCACTTATTGCTGAAGTAACATTTTGATGCTTCATTTTAGTGGTCTTGCTTGTTAGTGTATCCCACCGTTAATTGCTTATTTCAGTCCTAAACAGCTGCATTCACTGTTTTTAATGGCTCCTTAATGGCAATAAGATGTAAATGTCAAAGGAGCCAGCAGTTCTCAATCTAACTTGTTTCCAGTTACACCTGCTTAGATTCATCATGCAGATTTGGTTTAATAAAACACTTAATTTTCAGTCTGTCACATTTTTCTCATATCAGATTTAGGGATCAATTCATTTGAATGATATTATCGGAAAGGATAAAGTCTGTGATATAAGAACCTAATATTGCCGGCTAATCAAACAAGGTTTGAGATTGAGAAGGATTGGTTTCTAATTTAATGTGAATTTCCCATTGGGATTAATAAAGTATCTCTATCTATCTATCTATCTATCTATCTATCTATCTATCTATCTATCTATCTATCTATCTATCTATCTATCTATCTATCTATCTATCTAATTAAGTAATTACTGTTGGAACGAAAACCTGCAGCCACCTCTGCCCTACGGCATCGCTCAGAAGAACCTATCTGGCACCTTTATTTTTAAGAGTGCAAAATCAAACTCGTTTTCAAGCTGGAGGTGCTGCACCACTGTAAGGACATACTTCACTTGCACTCGATGGTAGAAAGAGACAGGGTGATGTGGTGAGAGGGGCAACAGCTGTTTATATAATAGAGTGTTCAGTGAAGTTTTGTAGTTTCTTTCTCCTGCATCAAGATACCGTTGTCTGGTGTGTTTTCTTCTCTAGTAGAGCAGCACAGTGGTGAGCTCAATGCTCTTGGATGTTTCCAGAGTTACGCTAGGCATGTCTACCAACGTGGTGGCATTAAAGTTACCAGAGTTTTGGGAACAACAAGCTGCAGCATATGTGGTTCACCCAAGTGGAGGCAGAGTTCGGTTTGCAGGAGATTATGGCAGATGACACAAAATACTTCTACATCGTCGTAGCACTCAGCGGCTACACAGCGTCCAGGGTGGTGAGTCTGCTTGAAAATCCCCCCAGACATGAACAAATAAGTAACTTTAAAAGCATGCCTTTTGGAGATGTACGGCCTTACAGTTAGAGAGCAGATGAGGCGACTGCTTTCATTGCCAGGTCTCGGAGATGCGAAACCCTCTGTGTCAATGGACCATATATTAGCTTTGCTAGGCAGCCACAAGCCCTGTTTTATATTTAGAGAACAGTTTCTGCAACAGATACCAGAACAACTGCACACTGCCCTAGTCAATGTGTCTGTTGTTGACTACTGAGAGTTGGACAAAATGGCTGACAGCCTGCACTCTGCTTCACAGAGCTGTCCATCTCCTGCAGTCCTCATCAATCCTATTAGCAAGCCCACGGCATGTGTCGCTCTTCCTTCACCTGCCTCAATCTTGACAACGTGTTACCATGCCAGATTTGGTGAGAAAGTGAAAAAACACCATCCGCCTTGTAAATTCAGCCCACCCAGGTCAGTGAACACGATCTTATCTGCGCCTGCAGGCCAACTGCTCTTCCTTACAGATGCCCAGTCCAGCTGCTGTTTGTAGTGTGATACTGGTGCACAAGTGAGCGTACCACCTGCATCACCTATTGATCTGACTGCAGTGGGGGAACGACCCATTCTGGAGGCTGTTAACAGCACTAATGTTCCCACCTATGAAATGTGGTACACCAACTTATCTTTCAGTGGGAGACATTGAAGTTGGACTTTTGTCTTGGCCAAGGTGGCCAGGCCGTGCTGGGTGCGGACTTGTGTGGAAAAGGGTTGTTGGTTGATGTTAAGTACCATCACCTCGTGGGTGCAAAGGACTTTACCACTTTCCCCTGCACACTTAGCAGTGTCACTATCTCTACCCTGTATAACATGATGGTTGTGACTTGTGAGTTTGACCGCTTACTCAATGATTTCCCCCAGCTATACAACAGAAACCAGGCATATTTCCAGAACTGGTCCACCGGTACACGCTTGCTCTTGTCGCCTCATCCCTGACAAGCTAGCTATTGCAAAGGCTGAGCTTGCCGACATGGAGTGGCTGGGAATGGTGCGCCAATCAAACAGGCCAGGGTCGTCACCCCTCCATGTGGTGCCCATGGCAGGAGAAGATTGTGGTTATTGCTGTCACTTGAATGATTGCACAGTCTTGGACCACTGCTCAATTCCATACCTACAGGATTTCTTGGCATGGCTCTCTGGGAAAATATTTTTTGCAATGGCTACCACCAAGTACCTGTACACCCGCCGGACATCCCCAAAATGGCAGTCATCAACCCCCTTTGGACTGTTTGAATTCCTGAGCACAACATTTGGCCTTAGAAATGCAGAGCAGACATTCCAGACGTTGAAGGACTCTGTCCTCGGGGATTTAGATTTCCTTTTTGTCTATCTGAATGACAACATGATTGCAAATTTATAGCTCTTCCAGGGGTGAACACCTCACTCATCTTCTAGCCTTGTTGGAGTGCCTTAGCCTGCATGGATTGATAATTAAACCTGCTACGTGCCTGTTCGAGATTTCCTGGGACATCGCATTTCAAAGGAGGGTGCAATTCCTTTGCCTTCTAAAGTTTTTGATGTCACCAGTTTCCTGCAACCACACACTGTACACTACTTCAAGTATTCTTGCACATGGCCAATTATAGGAATGCTCCGATCGATTTCCACTAAAACAAAGGCTTTTGGTAAAAAGGCAGACCACAAAGAAATTATATTTTCAGCCCCTGCTTTTCTAAGTTTTACAGGAATTTAGTTGCAATGCCGGCACAGTGGTAGTGCTGCTGCCTCACAGTTAGGGGACCTGGGTTCACTTCCCGGGTCCTCCCTGTGTGGAGTTTGCATGTTCTCCCCGTGTCTGCGTGGGTTTCCTCCGGGTACTCCGGTTTCCTCCCACAGTCCAAAGACATGCCGGTTAGGTGCATTGGCGATCTTAAATTGTCCCTAGTGTGTTCTTGGTGTGTGTATGTGTGCCCTTCGGTGGACTGGCGCCCTGCCCGGGGTTTGTTTCCTGCCTTGCGCCCTGTGTTGGCTGGGATTGGCTCCAGCAGACCCCCGTGACCCTGTAGTTAGGATATAGCGGGTTGGATAATGGATGGATAGTTGCAATGCACCTTTACACAAGGTATCATGGTAGATGAGCCAGCACTGCCACAAACTTCTTGCAGTGTGAACAAAGAGCAGCTGAGTGGAAGCTTGTTTTATCAGTGAAGGAGAGCTGATTTGTATGTTAGCTTTTATGTTAAAGAAAGTGGAGTAATAAACTGAAAAAAAGTAACCAGAGAAGTCATTATGTGCAACTAGACAAACAGCAAGAAAAGCTACTTTAAGGAATTAAGAACTTTATTTTGTCCTTTAAATTAAAACTGACACTGCTTGAGTTTGGACAGTGTGCTTGTTTAAAATGCAGAAGCTTACACTTTTAATTGAAAAAAGATAAAGACGAATTTGAAATTGCTGCTTAGTAAACATTTTTTTTAAGATTTGTACTGTTTATTATTTGTTACAGTGTGTAATGCAGCATAATTTTTTTTAAGAAACAAGTACTACTGTACTTAATTAAAATGGTAATCCATATTTTATAATTACACTACAAGAATTACAAATGTCTAGCTGATACAATGATGAAAAAAGCAACTGTATAAAAAAAGTAAATGTATATTATAACCGGAAAAAACTGTACTGCAATTAATGATTTCAAATGATTAAACCACAAGTGCATGTATGTTTACATTTAAGCAGTGTTTAACTGCCAATATCAATTAATTGATAATGTGAGAATATATATATTCTCACATAAGCAATTAATTGATACTGGCAATTAAATGCTGCTTAAATGTAAACATACATGCATTTATATTTTTTGTTGTTAGAGAAATGGTAAAAATTACTGTTTTTAATTAAGCCTCGTTTCAGATAGGTACAGAACAAAGAAAACAATATGGCAGTTTGTAATAATGCGAAGCATTTTATTTTCTTGTATGCCTTATGTATTATGTATAAATATTTTTGTACATATTTTATTAGTTATAGTATGCACAATATTTTAAGGAAATTTTATTTTAGTATTTTATGGTCACTGACCAATAAGCATACATAATTTCATTTTGTTAATAAAAAAATGAATAGTTAATACCTGTGGTTTATAGTTTTAATTATAACAAATGCACTTTAATAAAAGACATAAAACTACTATGTGTCTGGTTATGCAGGAGACTAGTGTAAAAAAAGTTTTTTAAAGGGATAAAGAAAAAATAAACTTGGAATTGGTATCGGAATCGGCCGATCAAGTACCATGAAATCAGTGATCGGTATCGGCCTTACAAAACCTGTTTGGAGCATCCCTATTCAATTTCTACCACTGCTTCATTCCTCAGGCAGCCCTCATTATGCATTCTTTATACGAGGCATTGCAGGGCCAGTCCATAAAGCTTCCTCTCATGTGTTCCAAAGAACTGGACGAGGCATTCACAAACACTAAATGTGCTTAACAAAAGCAGCTGCATACGCGCCCCGCTGCCCCACTTGCTCTTACAACTGATGCTTTGGACCATAGGGTGGGGGCAGTGTTTGAATAGTGGGCTGATGATGCTTGGAAACTGTTCCACCAGACGTCTAATGACTCAACTAGCACAATACAGCACCTTCGACTGTGAACTTCTGTGCCATTCGGCACTTCCACTTCTTGCTCAAAGGTCAGACATTTACTGTGTTTCTTGACCACAAATTACTAGTTCTTGCTATGTCCAAAGTCACTGAGCCCTCATCTGCCCAGCAGCAATGACACCTAGCCTACATATCAGAGTTCACAACAGATGTTGAGGGTAAGAATAATGTGGTGGCAGGCTGTGGAACTGACTACTTCCAGTTGGTGGTTGACCAAGCTAAGGACCTGGAGGTCCAAGTCCTTAAATCAGTTGAAACCAGCCTGCAGTTGTCAGAGATGCAGCTGGGTGGCAGTGCGGCCAAGCTCTTGTGTGACACAAGCACAGGTTACTTGCGCCCAACTGTTCCTGGCAACTGGAGACGGCACATCTTTGATATTGTACACACCGTCTCACATCTAGGGTGGCAGGTATCGTAGCATTTAGGGGCAAGGAAGTTTGTTTGGCAGGGCCTCAAAAAAAGATGTTTGGGACTGGACAGCAGCTTGTGTAGCATGTCCGAAAGCTAAAATATGTTGCCATATTGGGCGGCACGATGGTACAGTGGTAGCGCTGCTGCCTCACAGTGAGGAGACCTGGGTTTGCTTCTCGGGTCCTCCCTGCGTGGAGTTTGCATGTTCTCCCCGTGTCTGCATGGGTTTCCTTCAGGTGCTCCGGTTTTCTTCCACAGTACAAAGACATGCAGGTTAGGTGGATTGGCAATCCTAAATTGTCCCTAGTGTGTGCTTGGTATGTGTGTGCCCTGTGATGGGCTGGTGCCCTGCCCGGGGTTTGTTCCTGGCTTGCGCCTTGTGCTGGCTGGGATTGGCTCCGACAGACCCCCGTGACCCTGTGTTAGGATATTGCGGGTTGGATAATGACTGACTGACAATGCCATGTTAAAGCTCCATTGACCTTGTTCCCAGTGCCTGCTCACCATTTCAATCATGTTCATGTGGACCTAGTAGGCCCCCTTCCTTCATCTTGCAGTGTTACACACCTGCTCACTGTTGTTGTCAGGACTACCAGGTAACCTGAAGCTGTTCCTTTGATGTCCACGACTGCAGCAGACACAGCAAGGGCTTTTATCAGCACTTGGGTTGCATGGTTTGGCACACCCTCCTACATTAATGAGGCCAGTGCAATGCAAGTCCTGTTGGATGTTGGACTTTTTAGATGATGGTTTGGAAGAGCCAGTTGTCTGAGGGCTGCATCTGCAATAGATGCCATCTGATCCAGCACCTCAAGCTCAGGGTTGCTGAACTGGAGGAGGTGTTGGCTGACCTGCGTTGTAATAGAGAATTGGTGGACCTGGCCCAGGTGTCCTTTAGAGAGATGGTGTGCACCCCCAATGTGGCAAGGGAGGAGATTCTAGACCAGACAGGTAGAAATAGGTGGGTCATGGTCACAAGGCATAAGGTAAAGGGTGCACACTGTTTGGGGGCATCAATCCCAGAATTAGAAGTGTCAAACAGTTATCATGTCCTTGAGGAGCTGAATAGTGTCTCTGATAATTATGAGGTGGTAGGCAGGGATGAGCAGCCCCAACGGGCCACCTCAAAACTAGTTCCCAAAAAGAAAGAGGTAGTGATAGTTGGGGCCTGAAGCGCAGGTGTGCTTCAGAGAGAGAGAGAGAGAGTCTCGCATGGTGTGTTGCCTCCCGGGAGCACAGGAGGGAGACCTCCCTGGAAGGGTGGATAGGCTCTTGGCCAGAGCAGGGGTGGATCCAGTTGTCATTGTCCACGTTGGAACAAATGACATACATAAGGGTAGTCTGTCAGTTCTTTGATCCAAATTCAAGGAGTTAGTTGCCAAGCTGAGGAGCAGAACTGACAAGGTAGTCTTCTCCAAAGTTCTGCCTGTGGCACGTGCCAGTCCAGGTAAGACTGAGGAGATTAGAAGGCTTAATGCGTGGCACAAATCTTGGTGCAGTGTAGAAGGGTATAGGTTTATGGGGCATTGGGACTCCTTTTGGAACAGATGGGACCTGTTCCGCCGTGATGGGTTACATCTGAACTGGAGGGGCACTAATGTATTGGGGAGGCGTATGTGTAGGCTAGTGAAGGATTGTTTAAACTAGGAAAGGGAGTTTAGGACAGGCCAGGTTTAGATCTATACATGGAAGAACAAACAACGGTGTAGAAATAAAAATGCATAGTAATGTAAATTCTAAGCAAACATTTAAATGTAGAAGGAGTAACACATTAAAAATAGCTTGCCTTAATGCTAGAAGTATCAAAAATAAGGTAAGTGAGTTGGAGTTGTATGTAGTAGAGCATAATTATGATATTATAGCAATAACGTAAACCTGGCTAAATAACAAAGATGGGGATGAGTGTAACATAGAGGGATACACATTTTTTAGGAAGGATAGACAGAACAGAAAAGGAGGTGGGGTTGCTGTTTATGCCAAACAGAATTTAAATGTAAGTCCTCTTCAGTTGGATGATGAGCCCCATCTTAGTGAGGACATGTGGCTTTGCCTGGAAAATATTAGGGAAAGAGGTCTTATTTTAGGAGTGTGGTGTAGACCACCCAATTCAGACAGTAATTTCAACACTGTTGGGACTTTAATTATCCAAATATTAACTGGGATAACCTTGCAGATGGAGGAGCACAAGGCATATTAGACTAATGACTGCAAAGTGAATCGTAGAGCGTATGAGAACATGAGGGCAACCATTAAGAAGGATATCAGGAAGGCTAAAAGACAGTTGGAGAGGAATATAGCAGATAAGGCAAAAGAAGACCCTAAGAGATTCTTTCAGTATTTTAGTAGTAAAAGAAAAGTCAAGGAGGAGGTCAAGGGCATCAGAAATAGTGAAGGGGAATTAAAAGATACAGACAATGAAATGGCAGATGCCCTAAACTTACATTATCTGAGGTCTTCACAAGTGAGCAAGTGGATAACCTCCCAGAGGTAACGGGCTACTAAGGAGGTACTAAGGGATTTGGAAATTGTAGAGGGAGAAGTGCTGCTCAGATTAAATAAGCTGAAATCAAACAAATCAACAGGACCAGATAATATTTATCCACATGTTCTTAAGGAGGTTAGTGAGTACATATATAAACCCTTGACACATATTTAGGAAGTCACTGTACACTGGAGAGATTCTGAAGGACTGGAAAATGGCAAACATCATCTCATTATATAAAAAGGGTGACAGGTCAGATCAAAGCAACTATAGGCCAGTAAGCTTAACATGCATCACAGGAAAATTAATGGAAGGAATTATTAAGGATAACATTGAGCAACACCTGGCAAGGATAGGAGTTATTAGGAACAGTCAAGCATGGGTTTAGAAGAGGGAGGTTGTGTTTTACTAACATGCTGGAATTCTATGAGGAGACAACAAAAGGATACGATCAAAGTGGAGCATATGCTATTATTTATTTTGACTTTCAGAAAGCATTTGATAAGGTGCCACATGAGAGGTTGGGCATCAAATTAAAAGAAGTGGGAGTTCAGGGTGATGTTTTAGTTGGTGCAGAATTGGCTCAGACACAGGAAGCAGAGGGTGATGGTGCGAGGAACCTCTTCAGAACTGGCCGATGTTAAGAGTGGTGTTCTACAGGGGTCAGTGCTAGGGCCGCTGCTATTTTTTAATTTATATATATATATATATATATATATATATAAATATATAAATATAAATGATTTAGATAGGAATATAAGTAACAAGCTGGTTAAGTTTGCAGATGATACCAAGATAGGTGGATTATCAGATATTTTGGAATCCGTTATATCATTACAGAAGAACTTGGATAGCATACAGGTTTGGGCAGATTTGTGGCAGATGAAATTTAATGTCAGTAAATAAAAATGTTAGGTTCAAATACACAATGGGTGGTCGGAAAATCGAGAGTACACCTTCTGAGAAGGATTTAGAAGTCATAGTGGACTTTAAGCTATCGACTTCCCGACAGTGTTCAGAAGTCATTAAGAAGGCTAACAGAATGTTGGGTTACATAGCACGATGTGTGGAGTACAAGTCCAAGGAGGTTCTGCTCAACCTTTATAATGCACTGGTGAGGCCTCATCTTGACTACTGTGTGCAGTTTTGGTCTCCAAGCTACAAAAAGGACATAGCAGCACTAGAAAAGGTCCAGAGAAGAGCGACTAGGCTGATTCCAGGGCTACAGGGGTTGAATTATGAGGAAAGATTAAAAGAGCTGAGCCTATACAGTTTAAGCAAAAGAAGATTAAGAGGTGACATGATTGAAGTGTTTAAAATTATGAAGGGAATTAGTACAATGGATTGAGACTGTTATTTTAAAATGAGTTCATCAAGAACACAGGGACACAGTTGGAAACTTGTTGAGGGTAAACATTAGAAAGTTTTTCTTTACACAAAGAACGATAGACACTTGGAATATGCTACCAAGTAGTGTGGTAGACAGTAATATGTTGGGGACTTTCAAAACTTGACTTGATGTTTTTTTGGAAGAAATAAGTAGATTGGACTGATGAGCTTTGTTGGGGAGAATGACTTGTTCTCGTCTAGAGTGTTCTAATGTTCTAATTACTTTTAACCGAAGCGCACAGATTACTTCAGTTATCGTCTGCAATGGCACAGGACCTTGGGACAATACTGAACCATACCACTGCCTACCACCACCAAGCTAACGGCCTTTGTGAGCGATTTTACTGGTCATTAAAGTCAGCCGTCGAGGCCTCCAATGACAGCTGGATCCACTGTCTGCTGTGGGTGTTGTTGGGGCTATGTACAGCTCCAAATGGTCTTATGCGCTGAACTGGATTATGGTCAGTCATTCCAAGTGCCTGGGGATTTTATTCCTCATAGTTCTTGCCCCTGGACCACATCCCAACACTGCTCTCCGCTACAGGACACACCATCTTACTTCAACCTGGTGCCTATGCCCCAGCACAGCTCACCCCATTCCTGGTTTCCATGCCACCTGCAGTCAGCAAAGTTTGTGTTTGTCTGGCATGTGGCACCACCTTATGATGGCCCTTTCCAAGTCCTGGAAGGCGGAGTTAAAAGGTTTGTGGATTTTAGTTCTCCAGGTCTGGTGCCAACCCTTCCTGCCCTCACTCAGACTGGGTGTAAAGTGCATGCTTCAACCAAGGTAACAATGCCTGTGCATGTGAATTCTGAGGAGACCTATGTGGCGGCTGAAGGTGCTGTACAACTGTAAGAACATAATTTATATGCATTGCATGGAGGAAGGAGGCGGGGTGATGAGGTGACAGCTGTAACAGCTGCCTGTATTGTGTATTGCGTTCAATAACGATTTGTAGTTTCTTTCTCCTGCATCAAGAAAACATTGCCTGGTGTGTTTTCTTCTCTGGCACCGCACCACCATGATTCCCTAATGATAGCTCCATGGTGCACCACTTGACCATGGGCACTGTCAATGATCTTTCTTTGATGACTTAAACGTATCTTGCCCCAGAAAATTGTAAGGTCTGTGTGGAGAACTGTGCCCAGGAAACATAAACCAGTTTAATACATAGTGTGATTTAGTTATTCCTTGATGTGCTGCTGGGAGAAGCTGATGGAGAGAACGAGGAATGGAATGGTGTTTTGTTAACTGTGTGCTTTGTTTGATTATCAATTGAAATTTCTAAAGGGCAGAATGTTGTTTTGTCACTTGAACATTGTTTTCCTTTTGAATTTTGACGTTATATTTGCAACTGTGCTGCTTATTTCACCTTGTATTTGGGTAAATGGTTTTACGATTCACAAAATGGAAGTGTCAAAGTAAACATAATAGCTTAATTTTGACCACGTGGATAAAATTATATTTCCTTTAACATACACTGTGATAACCCACTTGAAGTTATTATTGAATAACAACATATTTATACAGATAATGCATTTCGAAAAACAATTTAATGTTATGATTTTAGGTATAATAATATGTTGTTTAAAGATTTATTATAAAAATATAATATAGAGGAAAAAGACACTCTAAGCAACATGATATTTTCTCTACATTAAGTTTCCATATTCCGAGTAGTGTATGTAACACGAGCATTGCGGCACCAAATACTGCAGAAGAAAAACGCTTTACTTGTAATCTGTGGTGATACCGGAATAACAAGAAAATCATTGTGTGCTTTTAAAAATGGGATCAGTGAAGCAAGCTCAGAGCAAACCACATAAGACACAAATATTACAATTTGAAATGGGAAGTGACAGCTTCAAAAATAACAGATGAGCGGCATAACGGCTTTGGTTCCTACCGTGTGGTAACCTTTGAATTAACTGAAATGTTCTTAAATGTATTAAGCCTGGTTTTCCAAAACTAGTTTTCAAGATATAAAAGTTATTTCAATAGAAAGAAGCAGAGAGTAGAAAACAGTGCTGGAGGGAAAGTGGCACCTACTTAAAGTATGCACTGAAGGAAACACTCAAGGTTACAGAAAGACACGCCGAGAGGAATCGAATTGTAGTCCTGTCGGAGTAATGCTGCTGAGTTTGTGAACATGTCAGAGAAGTGTATGTTCTTATATTGCTATGTATAAACAAATAAAAACAATGGACATTTATTGATTTATTCTCACATGTCCGGCCCATGAGGACCCTGCCTCTGCAACTTTCACCTTGCACAAAGTCTTTTCACCGGAATATCAATATTATTGTCTAAGTTGTTCCTGAATGAATCACTTTTAGCTGATTGTTTTCTCGATTTTTTTTTTTTAACTGTTTAAGAAAACTAATTTTGAAAGGTTATATACAGTATAAACAATGAATGCCAGCTTACTGTGGAAGTAACACACAATTTTTCATGGAAAAAAAAAACACGCACACGCACACTAACTCCCGAGGACAGGTCCACTTTAACCATCCCCTGTATTTTTTTCTTTTGAGATGCAAGCAATCTCCGTCTGTATCCCCCAAAAATGAGCAGTGCCACTGAGATAATTTGCACACATAATAATTACATTATTCTCGTTTGTATTCCTAAGATTGCTTATAAATGCATCGCTAAATAAATCGCAAATGCTAAATAAATGTAAAATATGCATTCTCCTGATATGGCGATCAAATCAACCAGTTTCATTATCTTTCAGTCTGCTCCATTAGCTTTAAGCTTATTAATCCATTTCTTGCGTATGTTTAAGTATTTCTGAGGCAGCGCAAATTTAAGCTTCATCGGCCAGTATGAGAGAGAGGTTGTGATTTTAAGATTCGCCTGTCATACAATCAGAAGAACTTCTGTCATGTCAGAAATTTCAATTGCCTTTTTTGTGAACAGTCTCACCAGCTGATTTTCTGATGTCACTATAAACTTTCATTGTGCAGTGGATACTGCCGCTGCAATGCTCATTTTCCCATTTTTGAATTCTAAAATTTAACCAAATGGTCAAATTACCAAATCATCTTACAAAACCTTTACTATAAGAACAGTAAATTACATAGACTACATACCTCTAATTTCTGTAAAATAGACCGTATTATCTGCGCCTCCACCATCGGCTTGTGCCGTGTGTTCTTTGTGCTTTCAGAGCACTGCATGGCACGAGTTGGGCACACAGCTCTTTACTTCTTACTTTCTCATATACCAAGTACAGGAAAAGTACCGTAATCATCCAAAGAAGTGATTTCATGAATCTCAATGTTTTAGACCTCCCTGAGTCAGAAAATACCATTTTTGGAATTATGTCTGCGTGTGTATGTAAACACGATAACTTTGATATGCTTTCACTTAGGTCAACCAAATTTTGCAATCAAGTATTAGGTACAAAATGTAGATTTCTATCAACTTCTGAGCTATTTCCATTAACCAGAAGTGGTACTTTACCTTTTATTCATGCAGCACCAGAGTCAGATTTATTCAACTTTACTTTTATAATTAATTGTTCAACACATTAATAATTTGATTTGTTGTTGATTGTACTTCCCCTCCTTTAACCGCCACCTTATCGTGGTGGAGGGGTTTGCGGGTCCCAATGATCCTAGGAGCTCTGTTGTCTGGGGCTTTATGCCCCTGGTAGGGCCACCCAAGGCAAACTGGTCCTAGGTGAGGGACGAGACACAGAGTGGTTAAACAAACCTCCTATGATGGAAAACAATTTTGGACGGCGATTTCCCTTGCCCGGACGCGGGTCACCGGGGCCCCACTCTGGAGCCAGGCCTGGAGATGGGGCTCGATGGCGAGCGCCTGGTGGCCGGGCCTGCACCCATGGGGCTCGGCCAGGCACAGCCCGAAGAGGCAACGTGGGTCCCCCTTCCCATGGGCTCACCACCTATGGGAGGGGCCAAGGAGGTTGGGTGCAGTGTGAGTTGGGTGGTGGCCGAAGGCGGGGAGTAGTGACCGAAAGAACGAGATTGGGAATACAATTGGCTGAAATGAGTTTCCTCCGCAGGGTGTCTGGGCTTTCCCTTAAAGTTAGGGTGAGTCAGATGAGGTGGCTCGGGCATCTGATCAGGATGCCTCCTGGACGCCTCCCTGGTGAGGTGTTCCGGGTACGTCTAACCGGGAGGAGGCCCCGGGGAAGACCCAGGACACGTTGGAGGGACTATGTCTCTCGACTGGCCTGGGAACGCCTTGGGATTCTCCCGGAAGAGCTAGAAGAAGTGGCCGGGGAGAGGGAAGTCTGGGCATCTCTGCTCAAGCTGCTGCCCCCGCGACCCGACCTCGGATAAGCGGGAGACAATGGATGGATGGTTGATTGTACTTTAATGTACATAATATAAAAATATAATCATTGTCTTGCGGTTTACTCCTCAAATATCCATCCCTATATCTGAGTATAGGAAAAAGTCTAGGGAAGACCACTCCCGATTTTTTATAAGTTCTGAGAACCCTGCAGCCATCATGTTGTTTTTTTTTTAAATTGGTAAAACTATCAGTCCGGGCCACTTCCACGTATATTCTAAGAAGTCATGTTGTGGCAAGTCAATGGTACAGTTCAAACACATACATGGCTGGAGACTATTGTTTGTGTGAGAAGTTGCTTGCTGATGATTTTTAAAAATCGCACAGTGTAACTCGGCATAACAGTACAAACACATTCGCTTAGACGGGGACACTAATTGGCCGAGTATGAGTAAATGTGAACTGTGCACCCAGTGCTGGTGTAAGATGAACAGATAGAAAAGACCGGGGCTGAGATGCTGTCTAACAGTCTGAGAAAACACCCATTGATTGATGCAACTACATGTTTATAGTGTTGTATACAATTAAACCAGAA